>NC_047571.1:25067911-25416661 GCF_011004845.1 Esox lucius | reverse complement strand
TAAAAATCCATTAAGAATTTTTTTTATATGAATTGAAGTTAATTCAGGGAAAATGGGTAACCTACCTTACACTAGTTTAACTTAACCAGACAAGTCTTAAATTCCAAAGAAATATGGCACATTGATCTTGCTTGTTACCATCTTTCACAACACAATTATTGATTCAAAACATAGGTTTACATTGGAAAATAAGATACAGGTTTCAAATTATTGTGTCAATTGCTGATGTAAAAAGGGCTTGTCGAGTAACTGCTCTGGGCTGTGAAACTGTGGACTGTGAACTCAAAATAGTAACCATAAAAGGACATAAGAGTATTGCATATTTCATATTTTATATGTTGCAACAGCACTTCACAGACATAAGGGTTTATTTCAGTGTTTTCAATCTCAAACGAGTAGTTGAATTAAGTAAAATAATTAACATAAAATACCTTTTAAAAAGTAACAGAAAATCGACCACATCCAGTTGAATATAATGACAGTGATAAAACATCTTTCAATTCAAATCAAATGTAAAACATACCCTTGACCGGGGGGTACAGGCTATAACACAAAACAGCCACACCCAAAAATGTGAAATAGAAAATTAATTAATGCATGGGAGTAGAGTGGCGAACCATCACTAATGCAGGCAAAGGGGATATTTGTCTGTATTCACAGAAGGTCCAACCAAGACTGGACCACGTTTAGCTCAACCCTGAATTGGAGCGGTCAGGGCAGCTGCTACGATGAGGGCCCAGGGACCAACAAATTAATGTTTTGCACATGGACAAAAAGACATGTTCTATTACTTTCATCCAGAACTGGGAGCGTAGACAGCTACATCAGACCAGTATAAGTGGATTTCTTTTATCATCCAGAACTGGGAGCTTAGACAGCTACATCAGACCAGTATAAGTGGATTTCTTTTATTGCCCTGTGCAAAAGCTGGATGTGGAGAATACATCTAGCATTGGTTGTACAATTGATACAGTCCAATTGAGTCCAATGGATTGGAAAATAGCAACGTAGCAAGTCACTATCTGGTTAGGCGTTTCGTTAAACAAGGCAATTCTGCTAAAGGCTTTGTGGAGTACAAACACACACACCTCACACAATCCCACACATGCACACACACGTACATACACATTCACTAAGTGTACATTTTCTTTGTCACAGAATCACATAACACCTCATCTCACCACTAGTTCAATTGTGTCCCTCTATCTGACTGAAACAGAGGATGAACAAATGGAAATGGAATTAAAATATTATGATTCTGTCAGCCGATTTTCACACCACTTACCTCTGAATGCACCATAATACTGTTATCATGCTATGGTGAATTCATTTAATGTGTGAATCATTAATCTACATATGTCCTCGCCCTAATAGTTGTGCTTAGACTGAATCTCTCAATCTTGGACTGAATATTATTTCAGATTTTTATAACTGCAATGCCATTCAACGTTCCTTCTGTTCATTTACATGTTTTTCTATAAATGATTATTCAGGTATACAGTGAAATTTTATCCCAATACTATGCAGTCCTTTAAGGATATGTTCAACAAAAACAACCAAATACCTTGACAATAATTACAATGTTTTCTGGACATAACCCCATGGTATAGGCAGATCCATGTATGACTGATGAATCCTATACACACACTACACATTTACTTCGAACGATATCTAGATTGATGACAAATTATAGCATTGCATCGAATGGTTATCAACTCAAACAGCAATGAACCTTCTTGACTGTGAGTCGTGTATGATCTAAATAAAAACGTATTTGTCTGTGTACCAAATTTTGGTTTAATGCAACACATTAGATCAGGGCCCGTATGGGTCTGAATCTGGTGCACCTTTATACAGAACAGGGTCCTATTTGGGGTAAACAAATATGCTGGATTCTTCTGCATCAAAGAACCTAGCAATACCAATATGCACCACTGGAGAATTAACAAGTCAATAATGAAATCCAAGCAGAACACAATGAATGCCTCATGCACATGCTTCTTGTACCTGAAAACAGGAAGCAACTATCTGCAATGGGAGTATACCTCATAATATTCTATTTAAAGCACCCACAATCTTTCAAAGATGTTATTCTACAGGGTAAATACCATACTGTTTGTTTATTCTTGATATTTCGTATTACCTGTCCCAAAGTGTTGGTAGCTCATCTTGTAGACCAACATTGAGCTCATCAAATACTTTCTGGGCTTTTTTCAATTCTTCCTCTGCCTGATGAGAGAAATCCATATTCATAATTTTGAAAAACAGAGCAGGCTTGTATTAGGGTAGTCTAGAGGAACATTTTTAAAATATCTTTAGTTGTTGTGTCCTTTCTGTCACAATGCTGTCATAAGAAATTCACAAGTCTGACATGCTGTAGCCTAACATCAAACACAGTGCAGTATGTATTTACCACCAACTTTTCAATAGCAGTGAATGGTTGGAGAACAGGATATTACTAAACTCTATTGGTTAACCCTAAACACAAAACTAGTGTGACATCTTTTCATACAAAAAAGTTGGGATGCTGTGTAAAATGGAAATAAAAACAGAATGCAAAGTTGTGCAAATCCTATAAACCCTAAATTCAAAAGAAAATAGTACAAAGACAACATATAATATTGAATTTGATGCCAGCAAAACGTTTAAAAAAAACTGGGATAAGGGCAACAAAAGACTGGAAAAGATGTGTAAGATGGAACATCTCACAACTAATTAGGTTAATTGGCAACAGGTCAGTAACATACAAAAATATAATACTTTCAGAAGTAAAGATGGGTAGGGGTTCACCACTCTGTGAAAGACTGCGTGGGCAAATAGTGCCACAATTTAAGAACATTTCTCAACATAAAATTGCAAAGAGATTGGGAATCTCATCATCTACGGTATATAATATAATTAAAAGATTTAGAGGATCCTGAGAAATTCTGTAGTGGATATCAATGCATGGGCTCAGGAACACTTCTGAAAAGCACTGTCTGTGAACACAGTATGTTGCTGTATCCACAAAGTTAAAATTCTACCATTCAAAGAAGAATACAGATATAAACAAGATTCAGAAAGTCATGTTCGCAGGGCACAAGCTCCTTTAAGATTGACTGAGGCGAAATGGAAAATTGTCCTGTGGTCTGACAAATCTAAATTATAATATTTGGGGGGGAATCATGGATGCTGTGTCTTCCAGGTTAATGTTGAGAGGGACCATCCAACTTCTTATCAGCACACAGATCAAAATTCAGCATCCGTGATGGTATGGGGGTGCATCAGTGCACATGGCATGGGTGACTTGCACATCAGTGAAGGCACCATTAATGCTGAACAAATTATACAGGTTTTGGAGCTACATATGCTGCCATCCAGACAATGCCATCCAGACTTTTTCAGAGAAAGCCTTGCTTATTTCAGCAATACAATGCCAAAGCACATTCTGCAGGCATTACAACAGCATGGCTCAGTTGTTAAAAAGTCTGGGTGCTAAACTTTCCTGCCTGCAGTCCAGACCTGTCACCCATTGAAAACATTTGGCGCATTATGAAATGGAAAATACAACAAAGGAGATCCCGAACTGTTGAGCAGCAAAAATCCTATATCAAGCAAGAATGGGAAAACATCTCACTTTGAAAAATACGAAATTGGTCTCCTCACTTACCAAACGCTTGCAGAGTATTGATAGAAGAAGAGGAGATGCAACACAGTGGAAAACAAGGGCATGGATTTTTCTAAAACCAATAATATTTCTTTGGTTCAACATTTGATATGTTGACTTTGAACTACTTCAATTAAATACAGGGATTAAAAGATTTGCCCATCATGTGCTTTATTAACATTTTATGCAGCATCACAACTTTTTGGGAACCGGGATTGTAGTAAAATATGTGTTTTGCCATTATTCATGGCATAAGGAATGGCATGGTGTTTTATTGTCAGAATCTGAGACTAGGTGTTACCTTGGTGACCTTCCGATCGCTCCTGTTTGCTACTGCCTGGATGGTCTCCAGATGGTGCCGAGCGCTGTCATAGTCAATTAGCTTCCGGCTCCTCTTCGCCACACGGATCTGACAGTGAATAAGGTATGTTTAGTTAGGGAATCACCACACAGGCCCCTTAATACAAAAATATTATTGTACAAAGTCCTCTCCGACTGAGCAACATTTCCAAGCTTAAAGTGACTTGACCTAAATGAGAAGGAGATGCAGTGACACCCTACTCTCTAAACAGTGCACTACTTCCTGGTCAAAAGCAGAGGGGATTATGGGGCCATTATGGAGCCACACTAAGCCACAGGGAAAAGGGTTTGGAGATTTGTGAGTATATTATGCACAGTGTGGCTTGTCAGTGGGAGATTAAGGAATAATTTTACAAGGGCACTACCCCAGTCGTACGTCTTACCAAATTGGTAATTTAATGATAACTATGAACGATATATTTAGGTAAATGTAAAAAACGGGGGGGGGGGGGGGGGGGGGGGGGGGGCTGTAGCTTGTGTTGCATCATTTATCCATGTCACTGAGTTGGTAGAGGGCCAGAGTCAACTGTGTACTGATCCCTCTTGTTACCCAAACTAGTGATTATCAAGTCAGCTTTTGACACACAAGGAGGGCAGTTAGCTTCTGTGGCAATAGAGCCAAGGATTGCTATTAGTTGCTGTGGCAACAGAGCCAAGGCTAAGCTGTTGGGTTTGTGCCGTGTACAGTACCTTTAGGTCTGGGAACTGCTGGAGGTACGTGTCCAGGGTACTGAGCGATGAATCCACAAGCTTCTGATGGAAGTCCTCCCATAAGGCATCACAGTTCTAAGAGAGAGACACAGACCACCATTTCAGTAAGCGAGAAAAGGATTAGAACAGGTGGTAGATTAGTTTCATAGGATGTAATACCCCCATGTGTACCTACCTTCAAACAGACATTTTACAGGGACACTTCTGAATCAAAGTTTTAGTTTCACGTCAAGATTAAACCACATCCCACAAAATCAATTGCATAGATTCAGCTTTTATGTTTCCAATGGATGGAATGGAACAATGCATAGAAAATAAAAGGATGAATACAGCCAGGAAAACAAGAACATTTTCCATTTTTATTTTCCATTCATTTTGGATGGCAGCATACAGCTGCCTCTAAACTAGGTAGTCAGGTTCTACCTATGAGGTGTGAAAATATATCTGAATCTTCCATTTTTGAGTGAAAGGTTTCTTGAAGGCAGTAGATGCATTATGCAAAAGCTCTGTAATGCATTTCACTCACTTCTGTATGGACATGTGTCACATAGAGGTGTGTGAAACTTAACTCCTCAGCGTTCCGGGCCCTCATCTGGCACTAAAAAAACACGGGTGGTATGGATGGGTCATGACTGTTTGCAATGCCGCTGTATTGGGTGTTATTAGTGCTAATAGATTCCTCTCTTTTGGCACAAAAATCCTTCTATACCAGAGGGTAATTTTATCCCTGTGACAGAGAAATAATTGTGTCACAGAAGGTTGTGAGGACTCAGGAGGGAATTAAATATTACACAGGGAATGTACAGATTCTAAATGCATTAGGTTCTTCCTGCGACAGGTGTGAATGAGTTTAGTAAAAGTGTCTTTAAAAATATACACACGCAAAAAGGGGGCACGTAAAAATAGAAAATGTTGGTGTTGTATTAATCCTGAACGGATTGGTCGTATTTATACACACACAAACACACATCCACACACACAGTCTTTTTTATAGTCCACACACAAAAACACATCCACACACACAGTCCTTTTTATAGTCCACACACAAACACACATCCACACACACAGTCCTTTTTATAGTCCACACACAAACACACATCCACACACACAGTCTTTTTTATAGTCCACACACAAAAACACATCCACACACACAGTCCTTTTTATAGTCCACACACAAACACACATCCACACACACAGTCCTTTTTATAGTCCACACACAAACACACATCCACACACACAGTCCTTTTTATAGTCCACATTTAGTTCACTGCCACACCCAGCAGACGGGGCAGAAGACCAAAACATTCAGTTGTCCATCTTCTTGAGAAGTCCTGTTACAACACCTTTCAGACCATATTTCAGATGAAAGCCACAAATTCCGTGAACACTCGTCCTTCTCGTATTACAGGGAAACTGATTGTTATTTTCAACAACGAGGACGTGAATCTGAAGTTCAATCAAACTGAGAAAGCAATCCAAATCCAGCATTAGTTTTTAAACAAACTCAAACAAACAACCTGGGATACAAATTTAATGAGAGGCTGCTTCATATCTTCATCCGTCAGAAAAGCAATTTTAGAAAAATGTCTGCAGTATGCATGTTGGATGTATGCTGTATGTATGCTATATGTATGCTCTATGTATTTTGGATGTATGCTGTAAGCATGCTCTATGTAGAGTATGTGTTATGAAACATCACATACTGTGCGTATTGCAGGCAATTAAGCCAACAAACTGATGCAACACTTCCAATGAAGCCTGTTTTAAAATGTTTTAAACTAGCTAGGGCTTAACCTGTCATCCAAACAATGTAAAAAGAGCGAACACTCATTAGCTTTTATACTCGAAAGTCAATCAAACTGTCCATACAGAAATTGAGACGAAATAAACACTATTTGGATCTGGTTTGAACTGGGTTATCACAGCCAAACAAATGTTGTATTCCAAATGTGCAAAGGGAATCTAATACGATAATGTAAAAGGAAAAAGAGGTAGACTTTAGATGCTCACCTTTCCAATGCTCAAGACATCATCCTTCCCGTGCCAGTCCGGCTCATAGACTTCATGTAGGGACTCTGTCAGGTTTATGGATGCCTGTTGCATTGCTAGAGGACACGATCAACATGGTCAGGATTCAATGCAATCCCAATGGACATGGCTCCCAGTCACAGATCAAGTCCTGAATGTATGTGTACTTTCAATATTGTCTTGAATTCAGGACTAGATTTTAACCACCCAACATCGCTGAACTTCAGGTTCAAAATGAAAGAGCAAAAGTATGGTAACAATGAAAAAACATTTTATATCTATAATATAGTTATATGGGGGGGGGGGTATTAATGCAAATAAATATCATAAATCAATTAGTTTCCCCCTTTTATTTTTTTTATGCAGATGATGTCCTTTTGCTTTTGATTAACATTTAATTAGCAGCTTCTCAAGATTAACAGGCAAAAATTACAATGAATCATTACCTGTCATAATAACTCTGTTTAGTTCTTATCATTTACACTGTAATAGCTGTTATACTTCCTTTTCTAAGCAAATGTTTAAGATTTTATAATATAGCAAAATAGCAGTATTTGTATAATTGTATAATAATGTAGGGTGTAGGGTATATATATATGTATATGTACAACTCTGTAAAAAATTCAGAAACCACTGCACCTTTTTCTTTCCTTCCCAAAAAAGAGTGAGGAACAGAAGCTTCCAATTTGCAGTGGTCTCTTGATTTTAACCCTTCTGTCCCCCACACAAAACCTTCCTTTTCGACTTTTTTGGAAAGGAAAGAAAAAGGTGCAGTGGTCTCTTAATCTTTTCCAGAGCTGTATATATTTTATATATATATATATATATATGCAGAGGGTGTACAAAATACCGGATACACCACATGGAAAAGGACTGTTACTTTAGTAAGCAACAAAATCACAATTACAAACGCAGCTACAGACGTCACATTAAGTTGTTTTCAAGTCAAAATGAGTGAACTAACAGAGCTCCAAAGAGGCCTAATAGTCGCTGACAAATTGCACAGGTGCAGCGATCACAAAAACTGCGAAATGATTCAATTCGCCTAGGAGAGCAGTCTCAAAAGTCATAACAGCACATGCAGAACAGAGACAAAGAGGACCAGATGTTGCAAGTCGAAGTAAACCAACAGGCATAACTAAACAGGATGGTTGCTCAGTGCCCCATAAGCACAGACCCAAATTGCCACAGAATTGCATCAGCACCTCAGTGACCCAGTCCCAACAAAAAATGTGTCGTCAGCTTCACAAAGCTGGAAATTATGGCAGAGCAGTCATTCTCAAAACACTTGTATCCAAAGCCAACGCACGAAGACTCATAACTTGGTGTAAGAAGCACAAAGGCCAGAGACCTCTGATCACTGGAAAAGAGTAATATGATCTGATTATTCATTTTCTCACTGTATTTCCAGCTGTTAAACGTAGTGGGGAATCCACAACAGTATTGGCAGCCGTCTCTTGGCAGTCATTGGTTCCAGTGGTTACTCTGCAAGCTCATTTAACGGCCAAGGAACATGAGTAGGGAGGCCTTACTCATTAGCCCCTAGGTATTAATATGTCAGGTGTTACCGTTATTTTGTCCACCCCCTGTATATCTTTCCTTTTACCCTTTAATTTTCAAGATAGTTTTGGACCATTCTGTTCAAAGGTTTGTGTGTATGTGTGTGTACAGGCATATGTCAGTGTAAATATGTCTGTGTTGCGTAAGCATTTGCTCTACTGGGGCTTATCTTGTACAACTGCCAAGTGTGTGTGCATGTGTGCGTGCATGTGTGTGTGTGTATGTGTGTACGTGTGAAAGTGTGTGCGTGTGTGCCTCACCTTTCACTGCTGCCAGGTATGCCTTCATCTCCCTCTGAAGCCGGGAGCCCTCTGTCTGTAGAGAAAAATAACAGAGGAATGCACAGGTGTCATACACACAATAACACAGACAGACAGTCAGAGGCACAGGCACGGACCCAGACAGACAGAGACACAGACTGACACACACACACTGTGAGGCACAGACATGCAGAGAGACTCCCACATATACAAACACATACAGACAGACCCACACACACACACACACAATCATTCCAAACGGAAAATGTATCGCCCGACGATGTGACCGGCATCACTTCACTTTTAGGACTTTGTGAGCAGTTTGGAAGTTTCGGAAACTTCTGAATACTTCTGAAGAACCAACAAAAAAGAATCAAACTTTACTGGAAGAACGGCAACCAAAGCGATCTGTACCCCAACCTTTTCATGCATCACACAAGTTGTGTATTTCAACTTATGGTACCGTGAGCTACAACACCACACATCACTTCAGAATGTACTTGCTGTACCACTATTTCATTTATTTATTATTTTCTAGACTGGTAACAAAGACAGAAAATAAGCTTATTCAGCGTAATTCTTATTTCAATAGGCTTAAAATCAATCTGCCCTTTATTTCTTTAGCTCTGTGTCAACTTTAAAGAGATTTATTGGGATTGATTTGGGATAAATGGTTATATAATTCTGTCAAAACCGAGCAGTAACACATACTTTCATGACCAGGGACAATTTATAATAAACGTAATGTTTCAGGAGTGAGTGCTATTTTGTGATGACAACAGTGTTCTGTGGTTCTGTTCTGTGTTTTTTCTCTTTCAGACTTTTCTAGATTTGCTTGGCATCAAGTGTTATTGTGTTTAGGGTCCATCGATGGAGCTTGAGAATTTTACATCAGTTGTTTCAGAGACAGTGGTATTAAACATACATTTCCTTGTTCCAAACTTCAGCCTTCCTTGCTTTGCCATTCATCACAATATTACACTCATCACAGCTTTCCCTGACTTGATCTGCATGGCATTCACAGTCTAACACAATTGTTGGGGTTTGGAGCGCTGCCTGGTTGGCATGAGGTGGTCCATGTTCCTAGACTATGATTAGCTAAATCTGGCCAGCGAAGCGTTAGAAGCAGCAGATGTGGTGGTACCAGCCACTGTACTTCCAGCCTTCCGGATGACTCACCGCTCCGCCGGGATGATTCCTCTAGGTACATCTAGAATCGGCATCCCTAAATCAGTCAGGGAAATGCTAAAGTGACCCTAGATCAGTGTCTGGGAACAACTTCCCCCTGCTTATAGCAACAGCGGACTTGGCGGGGGTGGCATCGCCTGCTGTAGTCCCGGGCAGTATGAGTCAGCACAGTCTGTCTGTGTGATGTGTTTGCAGAGCAGACTACATTCACCAGGCTACATCCACACCAGGGTACATCCACGCCAGGGTACATCCACACCAGGGTACATCCACACCAGGGTACATCCACACCAGGCTACATCCACACCAGGGTACATCCACACCAGGGTACATCCACGCCAGGGTACATCCACGCCAGGGTACATCCACACCAGGGTACATCCACGCCAGGGTACATCCATGCCAGGCTACTGTAGGGTAAATCCACACCAGGGTACATCCACACCAGGGTACATCCACACCAGGGTACATCCACACCAGGCTACTGCAGGGTACATCCACACCAGGGTACATCCACACCAGGGTACATCCACGCCAGGGTACATCCACGCCAGGGTACTGCAGTGTACATCCACACCAGGGTACATCCACACCAGGCTACATCCACACCAGGCTACTGTAGGGTACATCCCCACCAGGACACATTCACACCAGCCTACTGCAGGGTACATCCACACCAGGGTACAGCCACACCAGCCTACTGCAGGGTACATCCACACCATGCTACATCCACACCTGGGTACTGCAGGGTACATCCATACCAGGCTACATCCACACCAAGACTGCTGCCGCTTCACTTTCATACACGCACACACAGACGTACACAAACAGACCCACACAGACACACACAGACACACACAGAGACACACACGAACAGACACGCATGACCAGACACACGAAGAGACCCACATGAAGAGAGCCACACGAAGAGACACACACAAACAGACACATACAAACAGACACACACAAACAGACGCACACCCACTGCATACGTAGGCACCCCCCTGCACAGGACCACTCACACCCTAAACTGTACACTAAACTGTACTGCTGCCATTTTGATCTACAGTATTGCTCAGATCTGCCTGTGTCATGAGTAGTAGGCGCAGGTATTGCATCAGAATTCAACAAAGCTCTTCAATTTGTCACAGTGGGGAGGAGGGACTAAAGAGGATGGATGAGAAAGGACCAAAGGGGTGAAACGAAGCAGCACGGGCAGTGGCACTACAAAACTGGCCGCTATTTCATTCTCCCTCTTCTTGTGACTGACAGACAGGAAACAGTATGCGGAAGTCACAGACTGACTGAGTTATTAAGGGGACTAAGGCAGAGGCCAGCCTGAGGCCCTGTGTCACACAAACCAATGCTAACATGTCTGCACTATGACCATAATCAGGACTGTAGTTCAGTATCCTTCCTGAAAACAGCACTCGTATTGGTTAACACTCTGTCACACCAGCAAACCCAAAGTTTCAATAAACAATACAATTAACAGGATATAGTAACAAGCATTCAAATTATTGATAGCAATAATTACAACCAGATAACAATAGTAATAACTTCCCTTTTAAATATATTGCCAACATATATATAATTTTGATCAACATTGTTAAAAACATACTATAGACAGTAGAGAAAATATCACCTTAATGTTACTACTCATCAATAAATGAGCTCAACATAAAAGAAACAAAAGAAAAGATGAAAGAGTCCAAAAGAGTAGGCTTACCCTTTCAATGTTGCCGACCTGACCAATGTTTGTGTGTGCAAAGGCCATCTGACCTGGTCCATCTGACCTGGTGTTACCAGGCACGGCTGTTCCATCACACCACACATTTCTTAGTTTGGATCACAGGAGCCAACATTGATTGGCTACCTTGTGTGTAGTGTTCATTCATCATAATGGGAAGAATTAGAGAAAACATTTGGGAAGTTCTCTGACTTTTTCCCATGTTAAAAGATGATTAAGGGAGTTTGGCATGTGTGTCACCTAACATTTATACCCCAGTGGAACGGGAAATCTGGGATGTCTTCTGAATTTGGGGGCCCCCGTGAGGTTGGATGAAATCCACTTTAAAAGTACGGAAAAAGATTTCAGCACTCAGTCCGGCTCTGTGCATTCCATGCCTCAAACAACCTTTCATTCACATAGTGTGTGCGCGCGTTTGTGTGTGAGTGTCTGTGAGCCTCTCTAAGGAATGCTCTGGCATGAAGCAATTAGAAGGAAAGAGAAGTAAACAAGAGAATGACATAGAAAGGGGGATGGAGAGGGGGAGAGGGGAGAGTGGGTAGAAACCTAGAGAGAGAACACCACAAATTTGAGAAAAAAGGTTTTATCCCAGTGAAACTGCCTAGATATCATATACATTTTCTCTCATAAGGCAGGAATTAACCTTTTTCAATCAGAGAAGCTTTGGATAATTGGCAGCTGGTGTGACATGAGTGAATATTTCCTTTAGGAGTCCTTTTTAAGTTCACACAACAGGTCTTCAGCCATAATCCAATAATTTGCTTTTGCATTTATATTTTATATTACATGCTTTTACTCAGTGCATTCAGCTTAAACTAGACAACCACATTTCACAACTGTAGTAAGTACATTTGTTTTTAATTTAAAAGATCATTTTGTTAGATAAAGACCAAATATAGTCATATTTTGTCATATTTTCTTTGTTGTTATAATTATTGTTGACCACAGTAAATCATTTTGTCCATCATTTGTGTGGGCTTATGTTTACTGCTGTGTTGTAATTAACATGTCATCATAATGTATTGATAATGTCAGTCTTCTCCAAACCACCGTTTAAATGTACTCAGTTGCTACACACGGGTTTTGTCATCAAAACAACAACTCTTATGCTAGTACACTACCTTGATCCGACTAACTGGGTCATCATGTATTAAAAAAACATATCTTCATTATTAACATTTTGCTCCCAAAAATGATTTTGGAACCTGAATCATTGCAGCAACTGCGACTGTGTCGAGATGGGTCTTCCGAGGCACGTTCAAAGCGGCTCTGGTTCTGATCACACCGCTCTCTCAACCAGGAAGTCTGAACCGGAATCTTTACATGCAGGAGGGAACACACTCTCTGGACTCCTATCTCTATTTGTCTCACAGGTGCCCAACTACCACAAGGAGTTGCTTGAGCACCACAGGTCAAGGCCACTGCATGGGATTACTAACCCTCAAACCCACATTCTGCTGGACAATGTATTTAACAACATAGTACATTAGCTTTGTTCTAGCCAGAATAGGCCATAATGGATGAGTCTCCTGTTTCTGTAGCATTGGACAGTTGCTTGTAGCATTTCCAGTTCATTCCATGGACAGGACCTAATGTTTGCTGCAAGGCCTTAAAGGAGATTCAGAGGACATATGCTGTATAAAGTAATGGGTTCTACAGAAGTGTTCACTTCACCAAGGTTCATCTTTTTATCAGTCCATTTATATGCCAAGCATAGAGGATTGGGCCCATTTCAGGAGTCTAAGAGAAGGACACCGAATATTGACTATTTCTGGAGACTCATACTATTACTCATGCCTCTGGGTTGTTAATCAGTTGTGGAATATAGTATGACAGAACAAATCCTTGGCCGTCCTTACCTCCTGTCTCTTGAAGTTCTGGACGGCTTGATCAAAGTGGTCATCTTTCGTCTCATCTGCCTTTCCCAACTTCTGCAGTACCTGGAAACAAATTGACACAAGATGGGTCAGACATCGTGGGATTATTAGCTACTTAATTAGCAACTTCTGCTGCTGGCTGAAGTTGTCCCAACATGCTGACATGTTTTGCTATTGTATCACCTTCAACCAATCAGAGGATGTCTTCATTTAAAGAATGGAAACTTGAGTTCCTGTACTTAATCTCAAATTTACCCCAAAAAATACATAAGAAAATAGACCCTGATCTATGGATCTTTAATTTTGATCGCACATTATGATAATTTCTGCGTATATTATACGAGTATGTGCTTCGAAATGTTATTCTAGAATGTACATTCAGCACCCTGTATATTCTGTCCTGGGGGGGGGGTTGTGATCTTAGCAATGCCTCTGATGTGTGTTCCTGTCCTTAACGTGAGTTCCTGCCCTTAACGTGAGTTCCTGTCCTTAACGTGAGTTCCTGTCCTTAACATGAGTTCTTGTCCTTAACATGAGTTCCTGTCCTTAACGTGAGTTCCTGTCCTTAATGTGAGTTCCTGTCCTTAACGTGAGATCTTGTCCTTATCTGTTTCATGTACTGTCACATCATGATAATTTGTGTAATAAATATTGCGTTGTGCATCTTTTATTAAACACAATCTAAAAATAAGATTTAACAGGACTCAGAAATTAAAAATGATTTACAGAATGTGTATGAGGTATATTCATACCATGAAAACATACCATTGGTATTTTTGTATTGTATGGTGATCCTTATTAAACAGCTGAAACACTCCTCCTGGGGTCCCAACATCAATCCAAATAGGGCTTCATTAGTACTGCCAGCTTTTGTTCTGGGCTTAGATGGTAATGATGTATATCTCAACTGTGTACCAGCTGCCTGAACAGACCGCTCAGAACCCTCAACACATCGACCCACTGCTCAAACACCACGCACTCTTTGAGAAACCATTGTCTACTCTAAACGAGGCTCCTTTGAGGAACCAAGATGGATTGTGATCATTAGCATAACAAAACAAACAAAAAAACGCATTGTTTGGACAGGTTCAGGTAGCCCAGAAACGTCCATCTGCTCCTAGATCAGTACGAGCCGGTCCCTGGTTAAAGGTAGAAAAGGCTGAATACAATTAGGCTGATCTGAACTGAAATCAGTACAAACCGGTCCCTGGTTAAAAGATAGAAAAGGCTGAAAGCAATTGGGCTGATCTGAACTGAGATCAGTACGAACTGGTCCCTGGTTAAAAGATAGAAAAGGCTGAAAGAAATTGGGCTGATCTGAACTGAGTAGCCATCTGGCACTACACGAAAGGACGAAGAAGGACGGCAATCCTCTTAGCGGGCAACATTCTGGAGATTTCCCTCAGTAACGGATCGAGTGGCGTCTGTTTTTGGAGGAGGGATAGATGATCCTAGATCTCTTCCCTGGTCCAGTTGAAACACAGTCGGTACATTCTGAAGTACTGTACGTACAATACACTGTCTGAGTAAAATCACTGAGTTGCGTCAGCTTTTTTCCCCAGCCGTAAATACTTTGATTGGATCCCAGGCTTGGTCAATGGTAGCCTGAATGTTAAGTAAGTGAATGTCATGAACTCAACAAGTAAGCATTAACAACTTGGGTGGTAAAACAACAGAATGGCAACGTGGGAGTGTTGCGGTGATAAAGACTGACAATGTGTTGTTCGATTTGTTGTCCAAAGGGTATCCGGAGATATAATTTAAGAGTCACAGCCATTTCGATCAATTCAGGAAGCTGAAATTGAAATAATAACTCGAAATGTTTAATTATTTTTATAATAATATGAATTCAACCACATTGGATATGACACCAACCTTGACAGGCAACACTGTCAAAAATTATTTTAATGCTCTTCAAACATTGCACCCTCCTCAACAAGCCTCTGATGAACGCTTCCGTCTAGTTTCTGCCCGAACAAATGTGCCAGGTGTTGATTAACATCTACCAGCGGCCACTCACCGCGTTATCAACTGTGCAGTCGGGCGTCATATTGCTGAAACAAATGATGTGATTGGCTGATATGTACCCTACCTATGTAGGCACTAAGACTTGACTAGGATCTGCAATGCAGGCTCAACATTCATCTGTTTATTTAGGAGGTACATAGAATGGCTAGAGGCAAATCTGGCAAACGCTGACACTGTAGATGACCAGCTTTAACTGCTTCTATGCCAATAGCATTATACAACATCTCACGTTCACACACTCTCACTTATCCCACATACATACACACGCATACAAAAACACTCATGCCTGCATATGCCTTTCGTCCACACCACTCTGCCATGTTCATCTTTATTTTCGGAGTACATGTCAAACATGCTTTAAAGACCTTAATATATGCATACTTCCTATAGGATGCTTTTTGTTCTATTAACCATATTTGACTACTTAATATAGGTAATGTTCTGGCTAACTAACATCTAACATCATTTGAAAGTTAACTGAACAACCTTACAGCCAGCCACACCCATCTATGTATTTAATAGATAATATAAACTAAATATTCAAAACCAGTAGAAATCAGCATTTTGTTTTTACTTAACATTCCTTGTCCTGAGAATTTACCACAGACCATAGCATTCAGTGTCAGTGATAATTGATCATAGGTATGAACTGTGTTGGTAAGGCATTCAAACAGAGCCTGACACTAAGCTTGACTGAGATGAGAGGACAGCCTCTAACTAGACTATCTGACACACAGAGGAGGCCACAACAGGGGTTCACTGAAACCCTGATAGTGGGGAACACCCCCACCCTCCTCTGTATGAGGTCCCGATCTCTCAATCATCAATCACAATACACCAAGTTTCCTGATTAGCAAGGGGTACGCTTGCAAATAGAAACAAAAGTTCTACCTGAAATGTTGCACCTTAAACTCCTTTGGGTCTCATTTAAGTAAAAATGAAGGTGTGGCATATGGGTTTATATATTTCAGAAACACCTGAGAAGCCAAATTGCTATTATGAACTGGTACAAATGCAGTTAGAACAGCAAAAGGTGATGTGAAGTCATACCTGTGGTATATGGTCTGATATTAGCAGGGCTATCAGCCAATCAGCATTCAGGAATCAAACTACTTGGTTTATAATAAGGTTTTTAAAATATCTCTGCCAGGTATTGTATGCAAACCACTGCGTACAATTAAATTTACCTGACAAACTGTCTATAATATTATCCCTTGTTTGGCCGTTCTCTACAGGACACACTGGAGTAATTAGATCTGCCTTGGGGTTACAATGTAACTCATATCAACAGTTCTAGGCTAATTGAACACATATGAACAAGGTCACATAAGCTTCCCTGGGCCATTCCATACATCACCACATGTCCACCAGTGGGTAGCATGTGTCTGTTCCTTATATAGGGCCGTAGCCCAATCCACAAACCATCATAATCAAATCAGAACCAGCAATCACAAAGCTAGGTTGTGCCCTTTCAAAACATCTTCAAATGCAGCAAGAACCTAAGAAGAAACATTAATGTGTCCAGAGTTAAATCATCAATGGAGGCTTTCATCCAGCTGAGGTGGCGTTGGGCCACACCAGCACGCAAACTCTATTACTGTGTGGTGGACCTGTATTAGTACCCAAGTACTGTTTTCACCATGGACCCAAAACCCAAACAACTCAGCTAGACGGCTAACCTATCAAATATTAACCCATAGTCTAGGCCAGGCCCACGTCTCACAGCACAGTTCAGTAACCAAAACCTAGACATTACAGAAACGCTAACCAGATCAACGCTAGCTAAATGGAGAGCTAATGTCAACACAGGCTACCATGTTAGTCATAACATGCCACCTGTTTTGCTAGCTTTCATGGCATAAGTCAAATATTTGTGTGGAGTTAATTGAGCTTTTTGACAATGTGAAAATAATTCAATGTGGTATGTTCCTTAGCCAAGAAAGCTACACATATCCCTTTTTCTAAAGATGAATAATGGATGATGTTTTAGTGCAGGATTTCAACACTGCACGCTGCGGCTAGCACACATTATCACCAAGGTAGTCTTAACAGGTCAGGCACAGCCAGCGTCCTTCTGTCTCCTCATTGCAAATCAAGTCTGGCTGGAGTGGGTGTTGATGAGGGGACTATATATATGCTTACTGATGTGTTTTTTTTATCTACGTGGTTGAATGTTACAAGTCACACATTAATCATAATCCAGCCATACCTACTCAGCTGTTCCGCTATAAGGCCAGTAATAAAGACCCTGACTGGATACACAACCAGCACAACACAAACACTGAGTGTGTCAACAAGAGGAACTGGAGCCACTGAAAACACACAGAGGATCCCTAAAAAAAAAAGGACATCCTTATTGTAAGCTAGGAAAATATATTCTGTGTACATATATATAATTGGGACATTTGAAGCTGTGCTGAACATTATCTGTTAACCTACTGATTCACCGAGTGATCCATCCTGTTCTATGATCTCATATCAGAGCCGGGATATACTTAATACCTACCCTACCATATCAAACAACTTGTTGTCTTTTACTGTTGGGTACAGACCTTGGATCAGTATAAGATCCCCTAAGATTTAGTCTTTCATCTGTCTCATTAAGGGAAATACAGCATTATTTACAGCAGAGATATCTAAGGACGCGTATCCCTGCAACGTTTTCAGAAATCTGTGTGAAAATGAAGGTTTTTGAAAACCTAGACTGTCTGAAAAGGTGGACTAATGTATCCTGTGCACAGGGACATGGTAAACTGGGCTTGCCTTACAGCATACGTTTGTGATGGTGTCCAGTGGCAGTGGGTGTGGGTGCTGGTACAGTAGGTCAAAGTTTCATTAGATAAATGCTGGTGTGGTATATTGTAAAGTACAGCGTGTGCTTAAAAGTAAGCACACATTCAGTTAGCTCTCTCCAATGTCACCTAGGCTCCCATCCTTTGAGCAGTTCTCTGCGACAGGCATGTTGATGTGGTGTTGTGCCAATCCGATGGCAGGGTCTTCGCACTGCCAAGCATAAAACTGCTCCGATTCTTGTTATGTGTTTACTGAGCGTAGACGCCATGTCATCAGTCAAGACCTTTTGACTGCTGTCAAAGCCTCCCTTTCAGACAGGTATAATGTACGTGGATCCCCTTCTACTCCATGTGTCACTTTCGGTGACCAAATTAAACCTAGACCTCTGTATGAGCAAAATCCACAACCAGCTCAACAGCCACTGACGTGTCTCCATCTCATTATATTGTGTTAAAATCAAAATGGCTACATGGGCTGGTTAGAGGATAATGGATTCTCTTGATACTGTGAATGTACTCACACTCCTAATAAGCAAATCCCTCCAGTGAAAGTGTTTTTTTTCTTTCCAACCTGACGGTTAGATTTAGGGTGTCATTTGGGACCCTGGCTAGATAAATACGTCAGTGCAAACAAGTCCTGGATAAACTCAATTTGGACAGCGGCTACAATTAGCTTGGTAATTGGTCCCATTTGTAGTAAATTATGGTCTGATCCATGATGTCAGTATTGTCCTCAACAGATGTTCTTTGACACATTTGTCTGTGTGTGTGTGTGTGTGTGTGTGTGTGTGTGGGTGTGTGGGTGTGTGTGGGCGTGTGGGTGTGTGTGTGTGTGGGGGGGGGGGGGGGGTTGTGTTTGTTCTTTTTAAAACCCTTCTGAAATGACCAGATCCTTTCTGTTAATGCACAGTGACAGACAGACCAGTGAACCAAGTATGTGGTTAATATGCCAAAATTGCATCAAGAAAAACAGTAAATGCACTTTTACTTTGCTCTGCAAAGTACCATTATGAAGTACTATTGAATAGTGGCGGAAACAATTCAATAGTAGGTAAAGCAAGTTAAAAAATATGAGCAAGACTCGTGGAAAAAAGTGTATCCAATAGTGCATCCAAAGTGTCATTGAAGACAAGGGAATTCAAAAGGAAGGCCTGCAATTTAATTCCCCTCTAGATAAGCATAGACACAAAATACAAAATAAAATAGGAAAGAGACCTGTAGGTGTAGTTTGTGCACGTGAAACAGCAAGTGTAGTTTGTGCACGTGAAAGTGTAGGTGTAGTTCACGCAAGCCATTGTTCTCATGAGGCCTACACCTCTCCCTCATCTACACTTAAAACGCTGCACTGGAACGAGATGATCTCAGAACCATGCGTCGGCAGCTCTTTGAAGTTGGTCTTTCATAACTCTTCATAATGTCGCCCCATTTTAAAAATGCTGTGAATGTCAAATAGTGGCTGTACCTCAAGAAAACATGTACCTCATAAGTAAATGTGTCTACTGCGTTCCATGATGAATTACCCTGGGAAAAGCCCCCCTGCTCCGGCTATTGCAGCACTGATCTAGAAGTCCAATTAGCACATTTTTGCATGTATTACAGTTCGGAGAAGGAGATGTCCTTGAGGGGAAAGCCAGTAAAACAGCAATTTTGGTTTTGGTAGACATAACAAATAGACAGGGCCAAGACGTTTCAATGAACTGTGTATATCAAATTGAGTATGCCATCAGAAGAGCAGCACCCAATCTACTGTAGATCGGTTTGGCACAAGGGGATATTAAAAGAAATACAATCCTCTTAGAGTAGCAGCAACACACGTGTGTGTGTGTGTGTGTGTATGTGTGTGTGTTTGTGAGTGAGTCTGAGTCTCTCTGTGTCTCTGGGTGTGCATGTCTGAACCAGAAATGGGTAATATTTTTGTTTACCAGATCACAGCTCCTTGATTTTTATCACTCCTCTGGTATCTTTTAAATTTTCAACCTGACCTGAAATTCCTTATTTATTAAACATGCAAACATCACATTTCACCAATTCCAGTTCCAGTCAGTCAATACCGTAATAGGTAACCTAGAGCCAACGTAGAAAAACAGCCATATCTATTTCACTTTTCCCCAATATCTGGTTATTTGTCTGACGTATTTTCTCTACTACTGTATACCCGTGCGTGCACGCTACGCCACAGCCAAAGTAGGAAGAACACCCCCGTTACAGCGTCGGTGCTGCAGTTAGGAGGGCATCCCCCATCTCCCCTTCTTCTGACCTTGCAGAAAAGGCGTTATTTTGACATAAAACGTGAGTTAAGGTTATTAATTAATTAGGATATACGCGAAATGTAAATGAAGCAACCCACACAACGCACTGAAATATAGTAAGACGAACAGATCGAAATTTCAGCTTAGCCATCGCATTTCGATGAAGTGACTACATTCGTTATAGGATGTATCTAAAGCAGCGGAGTTGGCCTCTTTCTCCATGTTAAAGACTGTGAATTGTATAGTTCGGAGTTAACCGCTTTAGTAACGGATGCACGTAAGTTAAAGTGTATACAGTCATGGAGCATTTCCAAACACTGCTGTGAAATGGCAGGAGGGGATAAAATTCCATTCGCGGCATTAACATTTTCACAAAGATGGCTTGCTGGCTAAATCAAATGTCTAAAACTAAATTATGGCATACGGTATATCAAAAAATCAGTAACGGTGTTTAATTATGAAATGCTACATATTCACTGATCGGTGCACAAATAGCCTACCCGATTACAATGTTCTACACACATACACCTGCTCCTCCCAGCTACCTTAGAGCATCTTTGGACTTCTCCTCGGGGCACAGAAGCATTTTAGCACGAAGCAAAAATGTCTTGAACAACTAATCACCATCAACACTAGACGTTCATTGAATTGTAATCGCCTTACCTTTTCCTGCGCCCTACTAAGCCGTTTCTGGACGTTTTTTGCGAAAATACCCGTCTTTATTTCGGCCATGGCTGCTGGTACTGAAACGGGATAAGCGTCGCTTCAGTTCAGCACCTAGGACAGAGAATTTATGACGGACTAGGAAGGAGGGGGAGGATGAATTCTTAAAGCCACAGTACAAATTGCTCGCGATCAGACGTTTCAGTTTACTACGTCAGATGTTTTACTGTATATTCAGATGTGTATAATACGATTATAGGTAGGCTAGTTGTATTGTACATGACATAATATCAACACGATGTCTTGCTGGAGTCAGGTTACCTTATCATATCGAGCCTACAGAGATAGGACTCCCTCCAGCCCTGCCCCCACAGTAGGCTTGTCGCTTGTGCACAGCGAAGACACTTCTGAGTTGCGTCAAAGCCAGTCGTGGACATGCGCCAATGTGGATAGTCTTCTGTAAGAAAAAACGGTATATAGTACATTAATGAGTGCTAAGCCTTAATGCGTATGTGATTAAACATTAAGGTCTACATTCGCCTTCTGTGCTTTTGAAATCCGTATGGCCTGTCTGACAATATCAGGCTGCAATAGATACATTTGAATGCAATTGTAAATGTATAATCAGTATCATGATTTCCATAAAAAGGATACAGAAGGGGGTGGATAAAGCAGTAGTGTAATCTAAATCAGACTGTAGACTAATTATTAGAACAAGTTGGTATTACATTTGTATGTTTATGTCACTCTACATGTTAACCAACCTTTATTTTAAACATTTATTTATTTTCCCTATTAAGATGCATTCTCTTTGTGGGTCCCCGAAAATGTTGGACTGTGTCATGTGCCCCATTACGTGCCCCATGTCATCAAAACCACTCGCTTTCAAACTTGGAATTTGATTACAAAGTGAATCGATTCTACTTATAGATTATGCACAAATTGTATTAGTTTTGGTCCATGGTAGCTCAATTGTGCCCTGGGATAGACCAAGTAGAGGTATTGCCATATTTTCACATGTATCCACTATATGACCAAGAGTATGACCAATTCATCCCAAAGGTGTTCAGTGGAATTGAGGTCTGGGCTCTGTGCAGGCCACTTGAGTTCCTCCACACCAACCTTGCGAAGCATGTCTTTATGGACCCCACTTTGTGCACAGGGACACAGTCATGCTGGAACAAAATGTATTTTTTATCCTGTAGCATTAAAATTACCCTTCACTTGAACTAAGGGGCCTAGCCCAAACTCTGAAACACAGCCCCAGATCATTATCCCTCCTCTATCAAACATTACAGTAGGCACTATGCATTACGGTAGCCAGCGTTTTCCTTGCATCCAACACCCAGATTCCTCCATCAGACTGCCAGATACTGAAGGGTGATTCATCACACCAGAGGACACTGCTCCAGAGTCCAGAGGCGCCATGCATTACACCACTCCAGCTGACGCTTGGCATTGCGCATGATGATGTGAGGCTTGCGTACAGCTGCTCAGCCACAGAAACCCATTATGTGAAGCTCCAGACACACAGTTCTTGTGCTGATGTTGCTTCCAGGTGCAGTTTGTAACACTGTGGTGAGTGATTTATACACGCCACGTGCTTCAGTACCTGGCAGCCCCGCTCTGTGAGTTTGCGTGGTCTACCACTTCGTGGCTGGGCTGGTGCTCCTAGATGCCTCCACTTCACAACTACAGCACTTACTGTTGACCGGGGCAGATCGAGTAGCGCAGAAATTTCACAAACTGACTTGAGGCAAAGCTGGCATTCTATGACAGAGCCATGTTTAAAGTCACTGAGCTCTTCAGTATTAGCCGGTGTACTGCCCATGTTTGTCTATGGAGATGTCATGGCTATGTGCTGGATCTTATGCACCTGTGAGCAATGGGTGAGGCTGAAACACCTGAACACAATCATCTTTAAAGGAGGATTTCACCAAAGCTCACATACTTAATGTACTAATTACTAATGCTATCAATGATGCATTTGTGTCATAAATATATATATCTCACCAGGGAAGTTGATGAAGGCGTTGATGAAAAAATAAGATTTTTCCTGTAATAATTTCACAAGCAAATTCATGCTTACTCAACTTTCTACGAAGTGTGTTCATTAGATCTATGAAGGACACCACCGTTTGTTCTAAGCTACTAAGTAATGCACAGTAGATGTGCAGACATTTTATTTTTTACAGTTGTCCACAACAAAACCAATTTTTTCAGTGATTTGAAAATGGAAACTTGTTTGAAGTATCCTCATTCCAAAATAAAGCAATACAGAGTTGGCTACAATTCCAGTTTGATCCTCCAGAGGGGGAAGAAAAATAAACAGGAAAGGATATGGCTGAACTCCAGTGTATTAAGAAAAACCTACCTTTGTTTAAAATACGTGTAACAAAGGTATAAAGTTTGTGAATTACATTTTAAATAAGAAAGGTGGAATATGTCAAGCAGTTAAAATAAGTATGATTGACTCATCCCAGCTCTACCATAGCACTGGGAGGCAATTACTGAAAAGAGAAAGACATTTACTGTCAAAATCAAGACATTGTGCAGAATGACTGATATAAGTGCTGAAATATACCAGTTTCATTTACAATGAAAAAGTTTAGGAGACATGTTTTTGTGACGTTGAAGTCAGTTTGGAAAAATCCTTAAATCTTAACAGCTTGACATTGTGCCAGTGGCATTATTTATGCAGCCTATTTTTTCTGGTATTCAAAATCAAGTCAGTACCTGTCAAACAAAACAAATAAAACAAACCTGTTTGAGCAATTTTACAAAACTAGCAGCTTCTCAGTGGATGCAAGCATGCAGACACATTGTGGATCACGTACTGTTGTGAACTCCGAAGGGTCGCGGCAGCCCTGCGAGCCTTGATGGGTGCAGAGCTCAGGGGAACTCTTCATATTAATTGCTCCATCCTAAGAAAGAGCTGTGAGTCTCTGGAATATCCTTTGAATGTCTGGATGTTAAATGTGATGATGGAGGAGTGGGAACCCCTACAGCACCCACATGGGTTCAGTGTAGCCTTGTGTTACCTGGCGGAGTGTGGCACTTGCAAATCGTCCGCAGAGAGCTTCCAAAGCATCAGAGGGATCTCATTGTTGAAAGATATCAGTCAGGAGAAGGGTACAAAATGATTTCCAAAGCGTTAGATATACCATGGAACGCAGTGAAGAGAATCATCATCAAGTGGAGAAAATATGGCACAACAGAGACATTACCAAGAACTGGAAATCCCTCCAAAATTATGAAAAGATGAGAAGAAAACTGGTCATGGAGGCTTCCAAGAGGCCTACAGCCACATTAAAGGAACTGCAGGAATTTCTGGCAAGTACTTGCTGTGTGCTACATGTGACAACAATCTCCCATATTCTTATGAATGGGCTATGGGGTAGGGTGGCAAGACGGAAGTCTTTTCTTACAAAGAAAAATATCCAAGCCCGGCTGAAGTTTGCAAAAACAAACATCAAGTCCCCCAAAAGCACATGAGAAAATGTGTTATGGTCTGATTAAACCAAGGTTGAACTTTTTGGCAATAATTCCAAAAGGTATGTTTGGCACAAAAACAACACTGCACATCATCAAAGAACACCATACCCGCAGTGAAGCATGGTGGTGGTAGCATCATGCTTTGGGGCTGTTTTACTTCAGCTGGAACCGGGGCCTTAGTCAGGGTTATTATTATTATTATGAACAGTTCCAAATACTAGGCAATTTTGGCACAAAACCTTCAGGCGTCCGTTAGAAAGCTGAAGATGAAGAGGAATTTCACATTTCAGCATGACAACGACCCAAAGCACACATCCAAATCCACAAAAGCATGGCTTCACCAGAAGAAGAAGAATGTTTTGGAATGGCCCAGCCAGAGCCCAGACCTGAATCCAATTGAACATCTGTGGGGTGATCTGAAGAGGGCTGTGCACAGGAGATGTCCTCACAATCTGACACAGATTTGGAGCGCTTTTGCAAAGAAGAGTGGGCAAATATTTCCACGTCAAGATGTGCCATGCTAATAGACTCCTACCCAAAAATAAAATCAAAAGGTGCTTCAAAAAAGTATTGGTTTAAGGGTGTGCACACTTATGCAACCAGGTTATTGTGAGTTATTTATTTGTCCCCCTCAAAGATTTCAGTTTGTCTTTCAATTGAATTTTTCATGTTATAGGTCACATTAAAGGTTGAAAAAGTTCTGACATGATTTATCTTTTACATCACAATAGCCTGGCATTTTAACCAGTGTGTGTAGACTTTTTATATCCATTGTAGTTGATCGACAGAAATAGTACTTTGTTTCCCTCTAGTGAGCAGTTAAAGGTATTACTGTTTTTTCTTAATCTATAGTCTTTCCAAAACGTTATTTTAATTATTAGGCTCTTTTTAAGTTCAAATCATATGGGGGTTGAGTATTCGAACACTTAACTATTAGGAAGACTCAAAGGACGGTATGAACTGGCAGAGATAAGTCACAGTACATTAATATAGTCTTTACTCAACCATTATTTCTGGTTATTCTTGGGAAGTTGGATGATGTCGTCAACTTCAAAGCTAGTTAAAAATTATTCTCTGGGATAGTAATTGATTGACTTTCAGTAGAATAATTCACTAACTTGTAATGCTTGAAGCACTGTAATACTTGTGGAACATTGTGGGCTTTCAGCACCAGGAAGAGAAGTCACCCACCCAAATACAGCAACGTTACGGATCTGGGCAGCCAACCCCGACTCCCCCCATCAGCTGTCATACTGCCTCCCTGGCCCCCGAGCGGCTCAACACTGGGAGGAGCTTCCCCTTTCATGTCCAACCCCACCACACTCTTCTCCTGCCCAACCCCACTTCATTAGAATTTCTGCACTGTGTGCAGACGCAGTGACCATGCAGTAAATAAATAAAATACATGACAATAATTAAAACAGAATACATTACAATAATTAAAACAAGTCCTAATCTAAACTATAATATTCATATGATACTTAAAAAAACACAATGTAAAACACAATAGCGAACACAGGGAACTGCTACTACTGTCCCAGAGACCAAATGGAGAATGGGAAGCAACAGGGTTAATATGATTCAAGAGGACACCTAAAGAGGGTTAAAGTTTACCATAAATGTACCAGAAGAAAATGCTAAAAATAAGAATGCAAAAAGCACTTTTGTGGAGGAATGAAATACAGACTACATGTTCTCAAAAAAAACTTTTTTTTGTAGTACCTTATTTCTACAAACATTGGAACTAACATTTAAAGCGTTGCTTAATTCTAGAGTCCATGCAAGGAAAAAGCTCAATGTAGTCATTTCAAGACACTATCCAATTATTAAAAGGTCGACGGTGTGCTTAAAACTTCAATTCCCCAAATCCCTCCTTTTCATAGTATTACCGTTCTGCTAGCAGCAGCATATTATGTTGGCAGCAAGAAGGCTGATTGGTCTTTCAAAATAAAATACCAAATTGTAGTGCATTGTAATGTGTATTATGCATTTTAAAGATAGTGAATTTTAGTTTTGTTAAACACTATGGGGCAGTTTCACAGGCAGAATAAGTCCACTCTAAATCTAACAAAATCAAGCTAAAGGAATCAAGCTCAGTGGAGTTCTGCATTGAGCTATTTATTTTTTTTGTCTTAGACTAGGTGGAACATTCCTTTAAAAAATCCAATTCCAAACAACCAATGCAAATTACCTTTCCAGAGAAAACTAAAATATGAACATCCCATGTTTTCCTTTCACTTATAGTTAATAAACCAGTCTGTACATTGCATGTTTGAAGATTGTTCTTAAAAATGTTTTGTATTAATCACTTCTTATATTTGCTTACAAACAACATAAAATCTGCCTTTGATCACAATTTACTATCTTAAGAATTAATTATACCCATTCCGATACATAGAGGTCTTTTATTTTAAAGTTGTTTTCAGTGCCATACGAAAGTGACGCCATCGGTAGTGCTGTTGAGAGAATAGTGCTGGAGTGTTTGGATTAGCTGCCAAATCAAGTGACTGCGAAGTGCAAGGTAGCTGTAGCAATAGCTACATTATTATACATATAAAATGCTAGCCACTGTAATATGGCTAGCTAGTGACTCGTTTTATGCTAATTTATCTACAAATAATTTTAAATTAATAAAGATTGATGGCTATAACTGTTGTGTGAATGTTATCTAACCTGCTAGCTAAAGAGTTCACTTTGTCTTAGCCCATTTCTAGCTAACAACTAGTTGATAGCTAGCCCTTAATTATTAGGCTAGCATAAGCCTAGCCTTCCGCAAGAGGATAAATAGACCATCAATATCTTTCAGTTTGTTTTCAATGAAACTTTAGCTACTGTAGATGGATGGCTAAAACAATTTCTGATAATATGCTTGAAATAGTCTTGCATATAACTAAGGAAGTTATCACAATTAGCTGTATAAATTAACAGTACAGTATACTGTAGCTGACGGGAATTATTTACGGTTGTGAGCATCTGAGTTGTCCGAGAAGTTCCCATTGTCATCAGCAGTTGGTGTAAATACGAGTAATTGACACAATACAGAACAATAAGATCTAGATTCATGCTAAATTCATCTTTAGGTTTTCCAAACGAAAATGCATTTTTGGTATTAATATAAACATAAGAACCATTCATTGTGTTTCGATGTGTGATTTAAAGGGGGCTGTAATTGCCTTCTGTGCTTGATTTTATTCTCTTTCTTCATCCTTCATACATTGACAGTGTGAGCCTGGAAGATGCGGTGCAGTTGTTTGTGAGCACCACAATGCGTCCACGTAGAAAACATTCAGAGGATCCCAACAGTAACAGGGCTGTTGAAACTAAGGTGAAGGCGTCGCGCAAAGCAGCAGTTTTGGACACTGATAGAGGAGTTAAAAAGACCAAGGTTGAAGAGGTGTTAGTGAGCGAAAGGTAAGGGTTTTGTATCCAAAAGGACAAAATAAACACCTGTTAAAATGTTTTTTGAAGCTTGCACAGGAACCATTTTTACAGTAACTAAGGCCTAATATAAGACCAATGATACTGTATGCATATTAACTCCGGATTGCTAATTGTATGTACAGGCCAATTAAGAGGTTTTGATGCCATTGACTGTCATATTGGTACTCCCAACAAAGAGCAGTCTATGAAGTGTTCTCACAGTATATACATGTCAAAATAATACAGGCTTTAATTAATGAACTTTTAAAGCTTTTTTGTAAATTTTTACAATGGCATACCTAAATGGCTGTGTAAAGGCTTCAAAACAATTCCCCTGTCAGTCACCCGGAGTTTATACACATTATTGGTAAGATAATATCCACGACTTCCAGTATCCATGGCTTACTCCCACATTATCAGTATTATTCAAAATTGCGTATTTTAGGCGGACAGAGGCCTCTAAAGCACTGTCTTTGAACTATGAACTGCTAACCTGCCCTTATTTACTGCTAGTGCCAGAGTGGCAACCAATCAAAAGAGCAACCCCTCCTCGGGGGACGACAACCAACCCAAAGTGCAAGTGGATAGGAGGAAGAAAGATGCAGTTGGTTCCCTTCATGGGGCAACCTTGGTTATGGCCAAGCCCATTCATGAGACTCCATCCATGGCCAGAACTATGGAGGATGAGCCCCACAATCTGTATGATCCAGAGGCCAATATAGAAGGGTATAGGTATGTAATCAGAATGTGTTATCATTTGGAACATTTCACAGCCTATACACGTGTCGGCTACATGCTAACAGGTATTATAACATATTGGTGCCTAAATAACAGTGTGATTGGGACCCCTAGATGTTCAGGCATGTTGGAAAATACAGACCTTTACATATTAATTGAAATCCAACATTACCCCAGGCTGTGTTGAGTCAGGGTTCACTAACTGTTGCTTTTGTAAATGTACACAATGAGACATGTAGCCGTAGCCTAGGGAAGCAGCACCGTGACCGTTGCTTCGGTAACTTACAAGCACCTTTCCCCAACCGTCAGCGACGAAGACTTGTACCGAGGAGAAGACGAGATTGAGAAGGATAAAAAAAAGAAGGACACAAAGTCTGGCACCCAGTTCCTAGGTAAGCAGAAAACACATGGTCACCCTAACACAATCACAAAATGTGTTTTGAACAGACAACTTTTTAGACCCATTATTAATGAAGATGTGACAGGTGGTGCCGTTTCTCCTGATTTTCTGTCGTTGTGTAGACTAGAATTCCTTCTCGAATTACTGCCACACAAACCACTTTTTTTTGCTTGTTGACACAGAGATTAGTGTTAAATGCCTTTATTTTTCTTGCTCTTATACTTTAATTTGTCGACACATGAAAGTTTATGTAGGCTAAAGACTGTGTACCTCATGAGCTTGATTTGACTTTCAGTCCCTAGTGCAGGAGATGGAGTCAGTGTGGAAGATGCTGTGGACCTTCTGACTTACAGTGAGAGTGAATGGAAGGGTAACACTACAAAAAGTACCCTCATCAGAAAGGTGGGGAGTTTTGTACCTTTCTCGTGTGTGTGTGTGTGTGTATGAGAGATTGTGAAAGTATATATACAATTGTGCATGATGTTACAATTGGGGTTACTTTAATTTTAACATGTTGGCATTACTGGTTAGGATTAGGCATTAGGGCTAGGTTAAGTTTAGGCACATTTTAGGTTATTGAGATTAATATTACGATTAGAACTAGGTTCAAGGCTTTTCAACAAACAAAAATGTGCATGTGACATTTCGCTTGTCCATCTGCCACAGGGGTACACCAAGGTGTCAGAGAGGTTTCAGGGCCTCCGAAGAGTCAGGGGAGACAATTACTGCGCCCTGAGGGCCACCCTCTTCCAGATACTAACCCTGTCTAAGCAGGTGTCCACCCGGCTCAAGAACAATCACATCACTTCGGTATATCTCTAGTTACTCTAGATCTATGTCGTCGTCAAATTATCTTGTATTGACTTCTTTGACAGGAAGTGGCACCAGCCCATTATTTGGTCACACCGCACAGCCATGTCAAAGGGTGACCAAATGGGACTAACGTGACTAAGGGTTGATTTGGCCTTGAGTTCCAGGCAGGTTTGAAAAATAAAATGCCCTCAATGCATCTGTTGTAGGGTTGAGAAATAACGGAGGATAAACGCTGTTCTTGGTTTGTATTTGGTTGACTGGCCATCGTAAATCCAAAAGTCTCCGAACTTATCAGTGCTACCCTAGTCTGTCTGTCAACCCATTCTTCACATCAGATGTAGTATTTTGGACAGTTTAAAGGTCCCCTAACTGCTTGTTTTGTGTCTACAGAAGCTCTTGGCAAATGAAGATATGATTGGACGATGGAAGTTCCCATTTGAAAGTAGTACCAAAAACACTACTGCGGACACTGTGGCCCAGCTGAAAGTCTACTTGGAGCTCCTCAGGGACAGGGTAAAAACTGCACCAGTAAAACATCATTTTAATAGGAACAATAGTATTCCAGGTTTTATTGTCACCATGTGATTAGCTAGGTGAGCACTGTAAGGTTATTTTATGAGGCCTTGACATATAAAATCTGAAAATAATTACAGTAAGGTTTGAAAATCAAGCAGAGCCACCGATAATTGTCTGATCCTTTTTGTGGAATATAACATTCATAGATGAAATTCTATTTTATGTCTGTTTTAGATATAAACAGAGTACGAACACGTTTGAGAGTTTTATTCATCCAGAATGGGGTCAAAACCATTGAAAAGTCTCTAGTCTAACCGGTCTCTATGTCTCTAGTTTAACCGGTCTCTATGTCTCTAGTTTAACCGGTCTCTACAGTATGTCTCTAGTCTAACCCGTCTCTGCAGTATGTCTCTAGTCTAATTGGTCTTTACAGTATGTATCTAGTCTTACCGGTCTCTGTAGTATGTCTCTATTCTAACCAGTCTCAGCAGAATGTCTCTAGTCTAACCGGTCTTTGCAGTATGTCTCTAGTCTAACCGGTCTCTGCAGTATGTCTCTAGTCTAACCGGTCTCTGCAGTATGTCTCTAGTCTAACCGGTCTCTGCAGTATGTCTCTAGTCTAACCGGTCTCTGCAGTATGTCTCTAGTCTAACCGGTCTCTGCAGTATGTCTCTAGTCTAACCGGTCTCTGCAGTATGTCTCTAGACTAACCGGTCTCTACAGTATGTCTCTAGACTAACCGGTCTCTACAGTATGTCTCTAGTCTAACCGGTCTCTGCAGTATGTCTCTAGTCTAACCGGTCTCTGCAGTATGTCTCTAGACTAACCGGTCTCTACAGTATGTCTCTAGTCTAACCGGTCTCTGCAGTATGTCTCTAGTCTAACCGGTCTCTATGTCTCTTAGTGGCAGGCCGCAGTGGAGGCCCGCAGTGCAGAGGAGAGGGAGGAGCTATGTCAGCAGGTGTTCCAGGGTGATGAGGAGTACAGTCTTCTAGAGGCTCTCAAGTTTCTCATGCTGCAGACAGCCGTGGAGCTGCACCTCCTGATGGAGGAGAGCGCCGCGTCCGTCCCGGAGTTCTGCTGGTTGCTCTTTGCTCGCGATTCGTCCAGCTGTCCTGGAACGTTCCTGAAAAACCACCTAAGACATGTGGGCTTCAGCGGAGGCCTGGAGCAGGTTTGGCTCCGTGTTGTCCAATTGTTTGAGTGTGTCACAAGCTTGAAATATTAAGGTTGACTAATCCTTTACAAAGTTAAATTGTTTCCCTCTTGTAACTTGTCAGCTGACTATTGCCTTGTCTTTATTCTTTGTTTGTTGTGTTGGTTTCATGGTTAAAGTTAAGTTTCTTTTAATTAAACATACTGAAGAACAGTGATGACTTGCTGTGCTGTGCCACTTGTGTCCCCTCAGGTAGAGATGTTCCTGCTTGGCTACTCATTAGAACACACCATACAGGTCTACAGACTCTACAAGTCTGACACACAGGAGTTCGTCACCTACTACCCCGATGACCACAGGAAAGACTGGCCATGTGTTTCTCTGGTTACAGAGGATGACAGACACTACAATGTCCCTGTGGCCTAGCAGAACAAACTACATCTCCCAGAATTCCACATGGTGCTTTGAAAGTGAGGAATGGAAAATCTTAGCCCATGAACACTTCCATCTTGGAATTACACTGAACAGGGAAGATTCAAATAACTGACAATATCAGTTTATGGACACTTGGGAAGAATAAGAGAGAGGGAATGTAAAGGAGAGGCTTGTAGACATTTTTGAAATGAGTATGATGTGTGCCTAATCTAAAAGTGAATTGCTTTTCAGTTTAATCAGAATAAATCTCAGGATGAGAGGTATCCCAAATGCTCATTTAGGAGTCTGGTTTAAGCCTTAAATGAGACAATTGAAGACATTGGCCCTGATTCATGAAACCTGCGGATCGTAAAATGAACGTACGATCATTTCACCGAGCTGGTATTCATCAATATCAATAATAATCGATTATTATCTTTGTCGTATACATAGGATCAAACTCGCGTCTGGTCAGAGACCGTGTAAATCAATGTCACACTTGATTTGCAATAAGACCATAATTATCACGAAAAACAGTATATAATAATAGGTAATATAGTATAATTATAGTATAATTGTAATAATAGTATAATTACAATAATAGGTAATATAAAATAAGATGACGAGGAATAACACACAAACGTACCACAATATAAAATAGTGTATCACTACCGTAGGCTTTTATTTTATTATTTATTTCACTTCATATTCAGCATTTTCTCTCTGTTCATGTGTTGTAAGGTATGACATGTCTTTGGGTGTAATGCACTAGACAAACTTCGCCTTGCTTTTCCTAAGTCACTCAGGCCATGGAGATCATAAATGGTCGTTATAACGTCGGTGGCTGGCATCTTGATTAGCTAACTGGTCTTCAATTGACTAATCAGAGGATAAATAAACCAGTGGTTCTGGGTCGAGCAGTTACCCTAATGATGACAGAGCTTGCTCTTTTAAAGACCTTCGACTCTGGGCTGGTTTCGTCGGGGAGAATGATGAATGGTTAATTAGATGTTTCAGGCTATAATTCTAGAAATCAGGCTAGAAATCTGTTAATTCATAGGCTGCTGATCGCCACACCCACATAAATTACAGTTGTGCCATTTGTAAATAAGGTGATTGTAAGTCTTTCCCAGCGTTCAAATCTGAAATCTTTTCTGGGAAGGTTTCATGAATTAAGGCCATTGCTACGAAGAAGTACTGCAGTCATAGCTACCGGTCATCTATAATTAAAAAATAAACAAAAAGCTGCAAGACATCCAACATAGTACTTGAAACAGTAGCTCTTTAATTCTTGGCATTAGACTTTTATTTCCTTTTCACTTTTCAGTAATGTTTTTCTTTATAAATTATGTACATTAGGTATAGGATTTGACAAGTACCTGTGCAATAATATTAAGCAAGAAAAATGAACCTTTTGGAATGATTAATAATCAGTGAATATGCTCCACTCACCACTTTGTAAGAAAGGTTATTGTAGATAGATTTTCCAACTTTATTCTGTAAAACATGAAAGTAATTAGATTATTAATTGGTTGTGGTGGGTCCAGTGTTTCATTTTTTACAATAATTAAACGTTTATTTTGCTCATTTGATTCATGTTTGATGTCTTTTGTTAAATAATATAGTTATTTTTATAACTTTAATATAGTTTTATATGCAGTTCATCTGGACTGTTACCTACTCCCAAAAAATTCACACCCTTGACAAGGATCGCCGAAAAGATACATAAATATTATTACTGAGCTATTGTGTGCTCAAAACAGTTGCTAAATTATATTACTTTATACTAATAAAATGAAATGGTTTTCAGTAGACTTTTAAACAAGTAATTGATGGTGGTTGGTGTCAAAAGGATTTGGCCCCTAAAGGTTGATATTAATGAACTCAAACAACATTAAATATTTGGTGTATTATGGGTAAGAGTTGGAAGTTGGTTTAGGGGATCGGGAACATGGAGTTCAGTTTTTTTCCTGTCCACATAAGGATAGAAAAGCAAACGTGTGTATGTGCGTTCATGCGTGTGTGAATGTCAAAGAATGTCAGTCTACATGTTGAGAGGAGGAGTAACGCACTTAAAAAGTGGCGGACTGATAACATGCAGCATTAGTGAAGAAAGGCAGATTTGTGTTGAGACCGTATTGGAGAAGATACAACCTCATGTTATGTCCAGTATGAACAAACATAGAAGAGACGTGTGTGTCTTCCTTCCCAACAAGGATCAGCTTAACATTGTCGTTGGGGTGAGTGTGTGTTAGCATGGGTGCATGCAGTATATCTGTGAGAAGTCCTTGCCGGGATAGCAAATCGGGTGAAGTGAGGACATTGTCGGTCCTCACTTGTTAAAGGTTATTTTAGGGTTATATTCAGGATTAGGAGCTAGATTTGTATTTATTTTTACATTATTGGTAGAAAATACCCAAATACAGAGAGATTTCCATTAAAAGCGGGACTTAAATATAGTGCCGTTTTACTGAGTCAGAGTTTGTGTATGCGTGTGTGTGTGTGAGGGCAGGTTAAAGCGAGAGGACAGGATGTTTTCAGTCATGTGTCTGATCTGCTGGATGTCAAGGAGCTGCATCTCTTTGGCTTGACCATGCTCAGAGGTGGGTAAGCGGTGTGTGTTTATGTATGCTTTCTGTGGGGGTATGCATTTTTAGTTGTCATTTCATTAAGCTTGGAATGCTTTTAAGGGATGGAGGGAAATGAAGCCAGGATCTATTAGAGAAGAAACAGCAACTTTTGTTTAGAGAGGAACAGTCAGGAGAGGGAGTGAAAAAAATAATTAAACCTTGAATTACCTTGAAAACATAAAACATTGTTAGAACAAGAGATCAGGTTTTATATTAACAACAACAACAAAATATCAAAGACTGAGTTTTAAATAAAATGTTATCTTCATAGCCACTACAGAACATTGCATGTCTGAAACCAATAGACGTCTTCAAAATGTAAGAGAAACATGTTATTGAAATATACCTATATAAAACAAACATCAAGCAAACCTAACACATGGTCTTAGGATTTTAACACACTACTGCCATTGTTTAGTTTTTTTCATTTTTATTATGAAGCCTTTCACATATTCTTCTGTGTATCTTTCTCTGTTTTGGCTATTGGTTATTGGTTCGGATTATTTTCAGATGATGAGCATGTGTTCCTTGACTTGGAACAAAAGCTGACAAAGTACTTTGGCACCAAGTGTAGGAGGAACTCAAACAAGGTAATGGGTCATGAGATTTTGTCTCCAATGTCCAAGTACACATGTAGGGTATTGATAAATCAGTCAAATACCTCTACTCCCAAACTGATAAAAATTTACTTTTTTTCTAGGACCCAGTACTTCTTTTCATGAAAGTTCAATACTACATTGACCACAGTCACCTCATCTTGTGAGTTATTTTACCCCACTCATTTATAAAAAAAATAACGTATGCTCTTATTTCAATGTTAATTTAAAAAAAATAGTAATTCCAATGTTTCAAGTTACCTTCCTATTTTGACCTTATATACCAGACATGTTTGTTTTAGAATCTAGTTTTACATTTCTTCCTAACACAATTGGAAGCAAAAAATAAATAAAAATGACTTATGTGTGTTTGAGTTAAACTTTTATATTACTCAAATATATATTATAAAGGCCATTTTACATCAGCACAAAGTACTTACATGGATACCCAGTCTAAATCCCAAAGAGCAAGCAACAATAACAAAAACTGCTTAGTAAGGTTAAAACCTAGGATGTAACCTGTTCTGGCAGTGCTGGTTGAATATAATAAAAGTCCATTACTTTTTGAGCTCACATAAATATATTTGCATGTTCTTATGACAAGCTTTTTAATAACTACAAGTGTGCTGTAGCCGGAGTTCAACTGCTCAGATCCTCCCAAAAATCAGGGAAACATTAGAGAAATTAGAGGGAGCCTTTCTTAGATCCAAAAGGATACCTCAGTATATCATTCAGACTGACCCACATACCTCAGTGCATAAACTAAGGAAGTGTAAAACTAAGCACTGAGACAAGGATTACCCCAGACAGGGCCAACCATGCGGGAAATAGCAGCATCTGTCAATCACCAGACAACCAAAGAAACCCCAACTGACAGTAGACTACCCTAAGACAGGGCCGACTTTAGCCCAGAGGGGTCTCTTCCGTTACATTTTAGCGGGGTCTTAGGGAAGGCATCATGTGTGTGAGTGTGTGATGATAAATAATAAATGCTAAGGAAACTCAAATTGACAGCCATAGTCATAACCAATAATCCAGTATTGTCCAACATCCATGGTATACTATGTGACCCTAACCTAATATGTAGACTGTGTGTGTCCTAATCAGGAACAACAGAGCAAAGCATATCTATTACGCTGACCTGAGAAATAGAGTGCTGTGCTCACAATGCTTCAACCAGGAGCCACTGATGTTCCAGTTAGCAGCCTACGCCCTGCAGGCTGACCTGGGAGACTTGCCTCTTAAAGAGCAAAGAGAAGTGATAATGGAAAATGAAGCTGGTCACTACTTCCATCCCCAAGATTACTTCCCTCACTGGGTAAGCGTGTGTGCTGCATTTGTTCATGTAATTAAGCTAGTGGTTAGCTCATTGGGGCCAATGACTGAAAGGTATCCAATTCAGATCTCCAAACACTTGTTGTGTGTCCTTAAGCAAAGCCCCTAATCCAATCCCCAAACTTTTTTCGTTACTGTACCACTGACAGAATTTTGCTCAACTTGGAGTACCCCTTGACTTACCCTTCATGTTAATTTCAGTAGTAAGCCTATGGTGAGTTTTCAAGTACCCTCTGTGGAGAGGGGTCCTAGTATCCCTGGTTGGGAATCACTGTCCTAAATGATGCCAATTTAAAATGTGTGTGTGGATGCACACACAAATGCACATAATGTGCGAGAATGTGTGTACATGTATAGAATATAATGTACAATATGTGTGCTTGTGAGTAAGTCCCATCTGGAGGCCATTGTTGACCTCAACAGTTGAATGGAATTTAAAGGTAGACTCAGCGCAATGACAAAAGAAAAAAGCATTGTCCACAACATCTAAACCATGATGCTGAACTTCGCCTCTGTAGCCTCTAATCCCATGGCCACCACGCTGTAACCCTGTCTAACCTAGATGCGCAGATGCTCTGTCTGACTGTATGTCTTGCATCTCAATGCCTATGGTGCTTCACGTGGCGATGTCATTTAACGTGAAAGTCTACCTTTCAGTTGTATGGCCCATAAAATGTAAATCATTCAGTTAGCACCAGTACCAGAGGTGATCATTTTCCATTATCACTACTGGTGCAGCGACCTAAGGCCCTTTTTTCTTAGCTCCAAGCTACAGCACTGATCTACATTTTGTGTTTATGCTTCTATGCCAGGTTGTGAAGCGTCGCGGGAGAGATTACCTGCTTATGCACACTCCTAGCCTGCATGGTGATCTGAGGGGTGTGTCCCAACCTGATGCCATGTCGCTCTTTATAAAGGAAGCCAGCTCTCTCCAGGACGTTCCCGTCACCCTCTACAGAATGAGGAAGGTCAGAGTTTACAGAAAGTTAAAGATCGTATGAGAACGGGCTAGACGGGAGAACCCCTCTACCATTACAGGGGGCAATCAGAATTTGAAATAATGTAGTGTTCCTCCGCTACTGCTTCCGTTTAGAGCTGATGGATGGAGAAATGGAACTGCTCCCATTGCTGAGCCAGTAATCCAAAGGGTTCTACTTTACATCAGTTCCCAGACGTGGCAGGGTGAAAAAAAAACATGTCACATCTGCCAGCCTGTATACAATTAGCATAGCATTTATCCAGAAGGTTAAAGTATGATGGTACGATATGGAGCTTTATGTTGTGTGAATCTGTGGCGTTTTTTGTGGGGGAAAAAGCGTGCTGCCTTATTTTTATATGCGGAGAGCTTTCACAGTTTTGAAAATAATTAACTTATCTAGCCTTTTAAACTGTTTATTTTTTGCATTATGTGTATGAACCCGAATTTCAGAGTTTTGTTGTGTAATTTGCCATGTGACTATCAAAACTCAAAGGGGCACTGTGTAGAGTCCTGCCTCTAAACAATAACATGATAAGTCTCTGACGTTTTACTGTACGATACTGGAATTGTTTTAGCCAGTCCAGGGTGGTTTAGCGTGGGAAGGATAGTACTGCGAGTTTATAAAGCGAGTATAATAAGATTTCAAATCAATGCAAATTGATTGACGGGCCGACAAGAAAGTTTAAATAGGGAATATCTTTGAAGAAAAATATTATTTGAAACATTCGCTTAAAACATCATCTGCAGATTAATGACTCTGATGGTATATGACAGTTGAACCAAGCAACTGTAACAACTGCTTCTTTAACAGCTTCATCTTCCTACAGGCTAAAAAGGAGAAGAAACGCTCTGTAATACTTAGTTTGGCTCTGAACGGGATACGTCTGTATGAGGTTAGTTGCGTGTGTGTGTGTGTGTGTGTGTTGACATAGGCAGAAGGATTGCGTAAAGACATAAATGCTCTTCCATTGACATTCAGGAGGTGGATGGAATCCAACATCTACTGTACAACTTCTCATGGTCCAGTATAGACCGCCTCACATTCCAGGTGTGTTCTCAGCTAAACCCTCAGCCCACATAAGGTACACACAAAGGCAACCACGCAGTGACTACATTCGCTCTTTCCGTTTTTGCTCTCATCTCTTTGCAGGGGCGGAGGTTCAGGATCCAGGCGGTCGGGTCTTTGAGTGTCCCTGAGCTCTTGTACTACACCGCCTCTGCCTTTCACGCCAAACACATGCTGAAGCATGTTAGCGACAGCCACCGCTTTCACATGAACACCAGAGCCACTCGCTCTAAACTCCGGCACCTAGAGGACAGCCAGGGTCAGTGCAGGATCATGTTCAGTCAAGATCCCCATTTCAACGCTATATATAAAAATAAAAAGCGTCCTATATTCCAATGTGTCTTTCACAGAAGGATGACATACGGTATGTGTGATGGGAAAAGTTAAAGTGTTGTTAGTCCGTTAGGCATGAGGGAATGTAAGGAGGAAGCATTTGTAGCTAGAGAATTGATACTACTCTTTGTGGTGATTGTCAGTTTTATTTCTCTCCTTTTGTCTCTCTTTCCTTTCCCTACTCATTTTCCTCCCCCCTGTTCATCTCCCCCCTCCAGTCTGTGACCTCTACAGAGAAGCCTATATATGTGACCGAGGGTTGCTGAGGTCAAAGCTTCGTTGCTCCCAGGACAGCCCTGCTTCCTCTGACACATCAGACCACGCTGGGCAACCATGCCACCCCGTGGAGGCTGCCCTAAACACTGACACAAGGCTTTGGTCAGTGTCTGAGCAGGAGTGGTCTGGGGAAGGTCAGATGGCAAGCAACGCATCCTTACACAAACCTTGTCACAACATTGTCAGTCTTGAGTCTGCAGTCTGAAAGCAGTCCCACATCTTTAATAACCTTTTATGACTCATGTACAACAATTTATGGTGCTACTGAAGCTATAGATTATTTGAATTTCGTCTTCTGCAAACATGCAGCCACTCCATGCAATCTAATGGACTGTGGTAGCTGTGACTGCCTATATTTGAAATTAAGAACTTCACCTTGATCACACTTTTTACCCACAGTTTGTTTATACAGAACATGGCTTTATTAAATAGGAAGTATTTTCTCCAACTTTATATGCATGCATCAATGTATATGTACACCGATCAGCCATAACATTATGACCACTGACAGGTGAAGTAAATAACACTGATAATCTCGTTATCATGGCACCTGTCAGTGGGTGGGATATATTAGGCAGCAAGTGAATATTCTGTCCTCAAAGTTGGTGTGTTAGAAGCAGGAAAAATGGGTAAGCATAAGGATCTGAGCGACTTTGACAAGGGACAGATTGTGATGGCTAGACGACTGGATCAGAGCATCTCCAAAACTGCAGGCCTTTTGGGGTGTTCCCGGTCTGCAGTGGTCAGTACCTATGAAAAGTGGTCCAAGGAAGGAAAAGCAGTGAACTTGTGTCAGGGTCATGGGTGGCCAAGGCTCATTGATGCACGTGGGGAGCTGCTGGTTGGGCTAGCCCGTGTGGTCCGATCTAACAGACGAGCTACTGTAGCTCAAATTGCTGAAAAAGTTAAAGCTGGTACTGATAGAAAGGTGTCAGAACACGCAGTGCATTGTAGTTTGTTGCGTATGGGGCTGCGCAGCCACAGACCAGTCAGGGTGCCCATGCTGACCCCTGTCACTGTCGAGAGTGCCTACAAAGGGCACATGAGCTTCAGAATTGGACCACGGAGCAAAGGAAGAAGGTGGCCTGGTCTGATGAATCACGTTTCCTTTTACATCACGTGGATGGCCGGGTGCGTGTGCATCGCTTACCTGGAGAACACATGGGACCAGGATGCACTATGAAGGCAAGCTGGGGGAGGCAGGGTGATGCTTTGGGCAATGTTCTGCTGGGAAACCTTGGGTCCTGCCATTCATGTGGATGTTACTTTGACACATACCACCTACCTAAGCATTGTTGCAGACCATGTGCACCCTTTCATGGCAATGGTATTCCCTGATGGCATTGGCCTCTCTCAGTGGGATAATGCGCTCTTTCACAAAGCAAAAATTGTTCATGAATGGTTTGAGGAACACAACGAGTTCAAGGTGTTGATTTGGCCTCCAAATTCCCCAGATCTCAATCCAATCGAGCATCTGTAGGATGTGTTGGACAAACCAGTCCAATCCATGGAGGCCCCACCTTCGCAACTTACAGGACTTAAAGGATCTGCTGTTAACGTCTTGGTGCCAGAAACCACAGCACACCTTCAGATGTCTAGGGGAGTCCATGCCTTGACGGGTCAGGGCTGTTTTGGCGGCAAAAGGGGGACCAACACAATATTAGGCAGGTGTTCATAATGTTATGGCTGATGATACAGTATTTACAGTACCTCACAAAAGTGAGTACACCCCTCACATTTATGCAAATATTGAATATATATTTTCATGTGACAACACTGAAGAAATGACACTTTGCTACAATGTAAAGTAGTGAGTGTACAGCTTGTATAACAATGTACATTAGCTGTCCCCTCAAAATAACACAACACACAGCCATTTATGTCTAAACAGCTGGTAACAAAAGTGAGTACACCCCTAAGGGAAAATGTCCTATTGCCAAAGTTTGTGTTTTTGACATGAGTTTTATTCTGACATATTTTCTCAGAGTTTGAACTGTGTGTGGATGAGCCAGAGGAGGTCTCTGTGGATGACCCAGAGTGGATGACGTGGTGGTCTGAGGGCGTGTCTGTGGATGACCCTTTGATCACACCAGGGTGTCATTGGGCAGGTTAGTCATCTTTCTGTCTTTACTATGCCCACCCAAATTACAAACATCACAACTTCATCCTCCCCACATTCAATAAGAACCTCTGTGAACATTTTTGATTAGTCTTACAGAAGAGATTATTTCTTTATAATGCCACTTGTTTATACATTTTCAATTTTGTATTTTTTTCAATTAGATGTCACCACAGAGATGAAACAGGTAAGTCACCCATCCCATTCCATCTGCTCTTCTCCCCCCTTGCTCTTCTCTCCTCACTTTTCCTCTCCCTTCTTCTCAGGTGTAATGACTTTCCTAATTTCTTCTGGCTGTTCTCCAGTCTTGATCAAATACTATACAAAGTGTGACCTTGTGTAGCACCTTACCTATGAGAGGTAAGAAAGTATATCCCTCCAAGACTTGAGTTGAAGAACCCTGTGAGAGTTAAGACAGCCTCACCCTCCAGGACTTGAGATGAAGAACCCTATGAGAGGTAAGACAGCCTCACCCTCCAGGACTTGAGATGAAGAACCCTGTGAGAGGTAAGACAGCCTCACCCTCCAGGACTTGAGATGAAGAACCCTGTGAGAGGTAAGACAGCCTCACCCTCCAGGACTTGAGATGAAGAACCCTGTGAGAGGTAAGACAGCCTCACCCTCCAGGACTTGAGATGAAGAACCCTGTGAGAGGTAAGACAGCCTCACCCTCCAGGACTTGAGATGAAGAACCCTGTTCCATGTAGTCTCACATGGGTAACATCTGTGTGGCTTCAACCACCAAAAACCCAATGTCTTTCTAACATGGATAAGAGTAGTAAGGGGTAGGTGAGCAGGGAGATGAATACAACTCAGTAAAAAATTATGTATATATAAAAAATTGAGAGATCACTGCACCTTTTTCTTTCCTTTCCAAAAAAGATGAAAAGGAAGGTTTTGTGTGAGGAACAGAAGCGTTTAATTTGCAGTGGTCTCTTAATTTTAACCCTTCTGTTCCTCACTCAAAACCTTCTTTTTCAACTTTTTTGGAAAGGAAAGAAAAAGGTGCAGTGGTCTCTTCATTTTTTCCAGAGCTGTATATATATATATATATATATATATATATATATATATATATATATTATGACAATGTTGATATCAATGTTCTGGCCTTTCATCCATCTATGTGTTTGATGTGGTTACAAGTGGTTACATGTGGTTACATTTGGTTACATGTGGTTACATTTCTTTCACCCTCTCCCTGAGCTTTCACAATTCGCTTTGAGTGAGTCAGTCAAATCTCCTTCACAGTAATCATTTGTTTTACAGTACAATTATCCAGTTCTCAGTTTGCCTCTAAAGCAACCAACAATCCCTATTTTTACACTGAATAGATGCACACAGCTCCTTTTATTGGTCACCAGATTTTCAACATTTCTCTATATAACTTTGGTTGTATTGTGGACAAACCCATTAATTCTTGCTGTGGCTTATTCATGAGTGTACCTGCTCACAAGTAATGGAAAAATCCACAAATGTGCAAACATTTGAAAACATTTATTTTCCATTTTGCTAACACAACAGAAATGTCTTGCTGGGTAAATTCTCTTCACACCATTTTCCTTCTTGTCTCCTTGTCCCTTTGTTCCCTCTTCGGTTTGCGTCAGTAGCATTCTATAACTCTCCTCCACACATACTCCATCCCATTTTCCCCACCCACCCACAGTCTCTTTTATGGTTTTCACCCCTAGTTTGATGTTCCTTTATCATCTTTTCAGAGATTGTCTATTTCCTTGAGCTCATATCCTCCCGATGTCTTTTGTCTCAAATCAGCTTCAATTCAAGAAGTAAACTAACGTTAAAATTATCCCCACTGACTTTCTATGGAAAATATATTTATTTGAATTTTCTTACTGAATTGACAGCAGACCTTGGTTGTAAACTTTTAATTCCTCTTGCTGTTCTGCTCCTTCACCTTCTTCATTTCAGTTTTTCACAAGGTTTTTTCTGGCTTTCCCTGGGGGTTTTCTGGGTCTTTTTGAAATACCTTTGCTTGAAACCTGTTTCTCCAGTTTTTCTTGCTCTGGTTTTCTAGTTTTCTGCTTCTCAGTTTCATTCCTGTCCTCCTTCCTTGGCAGCCTTTGGGAATGATCCATCATTATACAACACATCTCATGAGGCTGTATTCTGTCTTTACCATTAAGAGCCTCTTCGCAGCAGATGCTGAAAGGCCTTTCCTCTTTCCCACTTGAGTTGCAGGCACTGACAACTGTACACAGTTCTAGTCCAGAGGAAATAGGGTGGAAGGGACCCCAGTCAATATCAAACAGATCAACACTAATGAAGGTAGAGTCACTAGTCAGTACTTAATGCTAGCAGAATGACATATTGTGAGCCTAATTAAATAACTTTTAATGGTATTAACTAGCGCTATAGTAATGTCACAAGCAGATTGAATGTTACAGTAATGTCAAACACTAAAAGGTGTATCATCTGACTGAGTTAGTTTGTCCGTTACTGGGAAGTGACCAACGGCCGGAAAACTAGGCTGGGCAGACAAACCGCTGGTATTGAACACATACCTCTGTAAATTGACAGGGGTCTTAACTTCTCCGGGAATGTCTGCATCCTTGCTTTCATAGTGGTATTTAACATCATCCACAAGTGCTTTCCTATATCCTTCAAAATATTCTTCCCCATATCTCTTTCCAATTAGTCTCCTTTAACAGCTTTTTGTATCTTCCTTCATCTTTAAAAAAAAAACAGCTGATATTGTAATAGCTTCTGCAAAGTTAAAATCCAATTTAAATGACAAAAAAATGTTTTGCACTCAGAGATACTCCACTCAAAGTAATGGAGTTCCCAGATTGGATTCTGCAATGACAAAACCGTTTTCTTTGTCACCCTTCCGCTCTCTCCATCTCTCTGGCACAGGTGTTGAAGTTGAGGAGCTACGAGGGGGTGTCAGTGGATTAGCTGTGACCTCCGTGTTCTCCAGGATCCTGTGGTCTAGGAAGAGGTTGTCATGCTGGACTCTTCCACATTCACACCCTCTGTTACTAGGAAACCCATGGCACAGCTTGTCTGACCATCTTTTAGTTTACATGTCTGAGTGTTTTCACCACTGAATCCACGCTGGAATCTGCTGCCACAAAGGGATTACCTGTTGAGCGATGACTTAGGAATGTTCTAAAATAAAAATATCCTCTTTATTTATCTGGGTAATGGAAATTCATATTTTTACTGTCATGCTGTACGCCCCACTTATCCCCCCCAGTTAACCATTCTGTAGGGTTGGAACCATTCACTAAACCTGTGGTGCTGTATTTATTCTTATTCTGTGGTCATAGTTTAGTTTCTCATATGGCAGGAAATTGAAATGCCATTCTGGCTTTGTTGGTTGCAATAGAATCATATTTATGTTAGGCCTCAAAATGTATCTCTGTTACTGATTGAGGCCAACAAGCTGCTGATGAAGTTTGTTTCCCGGCCAACTTCGTGCCCTAGGTGTTAAAGGTCGAGTCAGATCACTAGAACACAGTGACTACACAGACCAAGTATTTCTCTTATTTCCGAAGTTTGTTATTTAATACAAGCTTACAGGCAGTAGTACCGACATACAGAAAGTAATCAAATAAAGGAGTTCAAAGAAAGGTAGGTGATACGAACAACCCAACCCCTCCTTCTGTTCCACCCTTTCCTGCATCCAACATTCTGTGAGGTTCTACTAGGCTTGGCTGTAATCCCATGACCTTGGATGCTTCGTCACTCCTACACAGCTGGGCCTCTGTCTCTGAGAAACTGGCAGAAATTAAGCCTACCTAACTGTAACTCCAACACTGTCTGTATTTCTCCATTCTCACACTCCTGTTGAATGATCATGCGTCGACCTAGACTCCTACTCATCCACGCTTTGTTGTAGCCTTAAACCCCAAGGAGCAAACAACAGTAGTGTTGAATTTCAGTGGCTAGGAAAAACTCCCTAAGAAGGCTGAAATTTAGGAAGAAACCTAGAGAAGACCCAGGCTCAGAGGGGTGACCAGTCCTCTTCTGGCTGTGCCGGGTGAGATATTAAGAGTCCAATTGGAATAATTAATAAATGCATGTGAGCTAAATCCAGAGTCTATTTAAATTTAGACTAGGTCAGAAGTATGACCAGAAGGATAAGGACAGGGACAGCAACGGGCCCCCCAAACCAGGTACTCCGCAGGTCTGGAATAGGACCTCATGTCCTCCGAAAGTTTAAAACAGGAGTAGACTGGGAAAATTTAGAAAATGCGTTCCTCATATCGACAAAGATTTATAGTGGAGAAGGAGAATTTAGTGGGGAAAGAGAACTGACCCATTCCCCCAGCACAATAATATAGCAGCGTAAGACCTTTATACTACATTGTTTCCACACTGCATGAACTATTAACTAAAAGTACCATTATGATACCGCTCTACAAATTATGAAATTATAAAGCAATATTACCAATTGCATTTAATAATATATTTTGTCCTTGCATTTTGTAAATTATATATAGGTAATGTCAAAAGCAATCATGTGTGAGCTCAGGATGAATTACTAGTTTCCCACTAGCAATAACGTGTTCAAGTACCGTTCAGTACCGTTCAAACTATATTGTATTAAATACTTAATTCAGGAAGTGTTTTAATCCAACAAAAGGCAGTTGAACCTGACATTACAGTCACTAATTTTAGTTGGTAGACTAAGATGATTAAGCCAATGCCTATCTTGCCCGGAATTTCTCACTATGTATTGACTAGATTGAAGACTCAGTTTGAAGGACTGTACCACCAAGCTTGAATTTGGATGGACGTGTATGAAAAGTATATTTGTCTTGTAGTATTTTGGCATGATGTTGTGGAAACAGGAGCCTTGCATGTCATTGGTTTGTTGAGATGTTGGAGGATCTAGGATCTACTTTAACATAACCCCACTGATTTAGCATTTACCCTTTTCATTGCTATAATTTAAGTATCCTACCTGTTTGTGACCCTATTAAAAATAATTGAGTCATTTCTATCATGATTTGGGTCCATCCTTTAGGATTATTGGTATTTTCATATTTTATTTGTGATTATAATATTTCTATAGTGACATTTCTAGGGTCTTATCTTAAAAGGATTTTAATCAAGATTTCTACTAGACACCCCTGTAGGATTTCCATAGGATCACATCATCACCAATCACCTATAAGATGGTTCCAAAACATAATAGAAAATCCTATATGATTTATCAGACTAAAACTTTCAAGTTGACCACACTTTCAATAAACGTTCTTGTATTGGAATACACAATATGTCTACTAATGGTTTATTTTAACTGATGTCTCTGCCTTTTGAACAGGGGTCCACATATACTGAATAAATATATAAACGCGACATTGTAGGTCCCTTGTTTCAGGAGTTGTAATAATAGATCCCAGCCGTTGTCCATCTGCACACTGTATTTCCAGTCATGACATCCATAGACTAGGACCGAATTAATGTATTTCAATTGACTGATTTCCTCATTAACAACTTCGAAATTGTTTTATGTCGTGGTTAAGTTTTTGTTCAGTATAATCCTTTATATTTTTGTCGTCATTTTTTTTAAGTTCTTGAACGCCAAATACCACAGAAGAAGATGTCGGGAAGGGGGCGGGCAAACCGGAACATCTATTTTATGTGTTGCCATTGCGAATACGAGGTAGTTGCAGCTACAACAACCTGCTAGATAGCAGCTAAGTTAGCGCTGGCTAGCTTAGTTCTCTGGGACCTACCCGTCCGCTTAATAGCTAAAAGCCCATATAGCAATAGACTCGCTTTTAGTTAACTCGAAGAGACTGTTTATACCACATTTCCAGAGGAAAAGGCGCAAGCTTTGCGTCAATTTCTACAGAACATAATGACCAACTACAGAGCTTTTCATACGCAACTGTCGTCCATCATGGACGCATTGACCAAAGCAGCGGTGGCTGAAGTCTGCGAGCTCGTCGATGACAGCTATGCTGTTTTACAATTGGAAATATCTCGAAGCCACAAAGAGAATGAGGCATTGAGAAGGAAACTCGAGCTGATTGAAACCATCATTGCGCGTGGGCAGAGGGGGAACATGTCTGAATCAAACCACCAAGATAACAATCCATTGATGTTGTGCGATTCCATCAATGCAGGTACGTGTGTGTGTGTGTGTGTGTGTGTGTGTGTGTGTGTGTGTGTGTGTGTGTGTGTGTGTGTGTGTGTGTGTGTGTCTGTGTGTCTGTGTGTCTGTGTGTCTGTGTGTCTGTGTGTCTGTGTGTCTGTGTGTCTGTGTGTCTGTGTGTCTGTGTGTGTGTCTGTGTTTGTTGGGTTAACATCATCAAAAGTGTTGTGTGATTTTACTTCATTGTAAGTCCTTGGTCCTAGAACGTCCTTCATCTGGAAAGGCTGCCTGTACCAAGCAAACAAATGATAATCTAAGAAGAACTGGAACGATCACAGCTGTTCAGGAAGCCACAGAACAAGCCACAGAAGAATCTGAAAATAAAGAGGTATAAGAAAAAAGTACATGGGAAGCTTTATTCAGGATTTAAAATGGCTTTGCTCACTAATATAATGATTTGCCATATACCTACTGAAAATAAGTCATTAATCCTACAAGAAGCCTATTAGTTTCAATTTTTTTATTTTACAAGTAAACCCTTAACCTATTACTTGATGTTATTTATTACATGATGTGTCAGCATTTTAAGTTAGGAAGGAATAGCGGTGAAACAGCAGTTGGTTATATTGCTGTCACAAATTGCAAAGGCCGTCATAGCAAATTGAATATTAGAAATTGGGAGAGGAATGAAATCAAATGGAAGAAAACCGTTCATTTGCCAATACCATCATTTTTTTCATTTTATTCTCATTAATAGCATTAGTTCTAATAATTTTATAGCAAGCTCATCAGAGTGAATGTTCATGAAACCCATCATCATGTCTTTAGAGTTTTGGTTGGGTTTTAGTCATTTTAATGTAGACTGTAAACAGATGGAGCCAATAAACATGTTATTTATTTCTCTTGTAAGTCTTCTACCGGATCACATGGTATGTCTCCAATTCAACAGCTTCTGCAGCTCGTTTTACAGACCTTGCCCTATATAACAGTATAGCCCAAAGTATACTACTGCATTTTTATAATGCCTTGCAATTGCCTGTATTTTCAATTGAACATGCCCCCTCATGATACCAGGTGGTGTTACAGTTACCCGAGGAGAGCAGACCGGACGTAGTCCTGATCAAGGAGGAGAAGATGATCGGGGACTCAGATGCTTGCAATGACACTCAGGATATTCTGCTGATCAGTGAAGAGGGTAAGGATACCGTGTGAACTGTTAACCTGGTGGAGCGGAATGCTTTGTGGCGAATTCAACGTCTGCATTGTCCTGTCAACTGCCTTCTGTTCCTGGCCTGAAGTAGTGACGTGAGCTTGAATGCCACTCCTAGAAATATCTTAGTGCTTACAAAGTCTGCCCATTGCTGACAGTCATTTGTGGTGAGCGTTGTTGCCCAAAACAGTTTGTCTGCATCACCCAGGCATGTAGTAGATGGCTCCGCTACAACCACATTTTAAATGTTTTTGAACCCTAAATTAAATTTGTGTTGTCTACTTTGTGCAGTGTGATGGTAATTCCATTGATAGGAACTGTTAAAGGAGTAAGTACAGAGACAAAATTCTCTTGGCATAGTTAGCAGTTTATTTGCAAATAGAGAGACCCGTCAAAAGCTTACAGAATAATCCTCTGAGAAATCTGAGGTAAATGCATGAACGGTATTTATTACAGTTAACAGGGGTGTGGTGAGATGCTGCCCTGTTGTCTTACGTCACATAGGTTTTACCCAATGGGCGGGCTGTCCCATGTCTATAATACACATTCCCTTTGTTCTGTCAATACCTAGGTTTTTACCAAGGGGCAGGCTGTCCTCCCCCACATTAAACCAAGGACCTTGTTGGTTACCATTTAAACTCTAAGGGACACACAGCATCTGGACAGAGAACAGATAAACTGATAGACAATTAATGGATAACCCAGTGATCTTCTGAGACCATCCAATGATGACCATTAACAAATACCAGATCCCCCTCTCCTACATTCCTTTTCTTATCTAAACATGGGGACTCAGTACCTTTAACTAGTAACCCATTTATACATGTATAGGACTAAGTATTCATCAGTTCAAGAATTTCCATAACAGCATGTAGTGTAATATTTAAACCAGCCTGTTAACCGGGATATCTCCAACCTCTCCACCATACTGAATAATAATGTGGACCAGCACAGTTTCTTTGCAGCATTATAAATGTCCTCATTTGCTCCAATGTCTTCCCTAAGGTACAGAGGCAACGTCTGTCAAAATGGATAACAGTGAAGAAGGGCTGTCTCGATTGACCCCGTCCTCCCTGCAGACCAGGTTGAGGGACTGGGACCGAGGTGGAGAGGACAGCAGCCACCAGTCTGAGCAGAGGATCGAGGGCTCTCAGAAGACTCCCCAGGGCTTGCGCTCCGAGTTCACGGCTGGCCGAGAGAACCCGCTGGGCTTAGACTACATGCTGCGTGAGACACCCAGCGAGCCTGGGTCCTCCAGTCCACGAGGGGGCGACAGCGAAATGGAGACAGTGGAACCCATTTATGATTTCCAGTCGGAAGCTGACGCAGACGTCGCAGCTACTCACCCCGCTAGGAAACGATTCCCGTATGAACCAGACAGTAGTCAAAATTCTGTTGCTGGGAATTTTGAAATGAAAAGAGGTGTTTCGATGGTCAGCTCTCTGCCATACAATGTGGAACTGGATATGTGTTCTTCGTGGAGTAACCAGGGCATGCCAGGAATGGTTTCCATGCAACACGGGCAATATCTGAAACCGGACCGCAGGGAATTGCTTATTGACAAGGTTGCAGACTTGAACTCTTCCCACTACCAAATGACCGCCGCAGGACTTCAAACCACAGCCAAGTACGACAATAGAGAGAACAAGCGTTTTATTTGCACCTTCTGCAGCAAGTGTTTCACGTCGTCACGAAGTCTTGAGACACACCTGCGGGTCCACACAGGAGAGAGACCGTACAGCTGTGCCCAGTGTGGGAAGAGGTTTACCCAGTCTGGCCACCTGAAAACACACCAGAGCGTTCACACTGGAGAGAGGCCATTTGCCTGCGAGCACTGCGGTAAAAGATTCGCCGGGAAACAAAACCTGAGGCTGCACCAACAGAAACACCACCCTAATCTGTGAAGTAACATGCATTAGACCCGCATTAGACCAGAACCCTGATAGTGTTTTAATGTTGAAGTACGGACATTGAAGATTATTGGGCGTGCTTGTATTTTCATACTAATTGTGTTGATGAATGAACTGAGAAACACTGTGGAGTTACGTTAGGACGCTGTCATAGCTTCAGTTTTCTTTGGTACAATTAAGAAAATGTAATCCAATTTATAAAGCCATTCGATGAGCCATGTATTACCTCTGGAATGTAATTTGAAAATTAACAAGTAAATTCCGTATGAGTTTGTTTGCTACCATAACAGTTTAAAGGATCCATAAGAACCATTGTGTGTATTTTCAAATGTGTTCATATCCTACTCTGTATATTCGCCCCCCAAAAAAGATCTTCTTCATCAAGGGTTGTATTTATATGTAACAATATAACGTTGTTAGTGTGCTTGCAAGAAGACGACTCATGTCAAGTAAGGAGCCTGTTTCTCAAAAGCATCTTATGTTTTGATGAATCCCTTAAGTTAATTAAAAAACAAAAGATGCTTTTTCGAAAAATGGCCCCAGAACTGTAACACAATGTGTTCTCACAGTAAACCTACCTTATATAACAAATATACTTTTTTCTTTACTGTATTCGTTTCTGTTTACTGAGGGCATTAATTATTATAGTTATTTACTCAACTAATCATGAAACAAGCTGTATAGTCCAGCAAATGAGAACCTAAAATAAATACGTCAACCATTTTATGATGGCATTATTGAAGTGTGCAGGCAGTCTGAGAAGCATGTCAACCCTGGAGGATAACTTATTAAAATGGCTGCAATTCTTATTTCCTGTTGAAATAAAATAGATTAAAATCTGTTGAACTATCAAATATTTTGGTAAGGTTTACCCATTGCATAAACCCCACAGATAATATAGAGAGTAATGTTGATCATAAAGTTTCCTAGAAGAATGTAGTATGGGGTGGTCAATAGTAATATTAGCTACTACAGTAGTGTGTGACTGGCTTAGTTAGCAAGGTAATGTTAAACAAATATGGGTTAGCTTTCATTAACAGTGTCAATCTTTAGGACTTCTGAGCTTGTTAAAGCACAACACTGTTGCTAGGTATAAAATGGTGACTATTCAGTAAAAGAAGCGATTGACAGCTTAGATTTATTCAGACTACACTTGTGCTGTGAACAGCCTGTTCCATCTTATCCCAAAGGTGCTATATAGCGTTGAGATCTTGATACTGCAGGACACATGTACGTAACCTCACTTGCCCATGCATGTGTTGCGTCATCAAGTTTACTACTGTCATGTTTAAAAATGGGAGACATAATTAGCATGTGAATAGTGTCTTCAGAAAGTAATCATACCCCATCACTTGTGTATTTTTCTATATGAGATATTGAGGATTATGATTTTCAACAAGTGGATTTGTGTTTTTGCTTTGTAATTATGGGGCATTGTGTGTAGGTTGATGGCAATAGTAATGTAATCAGTTATAAATTAAGTCTTTAACACAATGTGGAGTGGTAAATGGGACCGAATACTTTCCAAAGGCACTGTAGTCTGTTGGAGTAAATTACTTTTTATACCAAAATATCAGAAGTTATTGGGACAGGAAGTTCTTCATAATAAAATCTAAAAATAGAAAGGATATTATTGTAAGAATGTAGTTACAACGTTGAAGCATTTGGCTGTAAAACTAAATCCAATGCAGCTTACATGACATTCAACAAAATGAACATGATAAATACATTTATATAAACATTAACATTTGAACAACTACAACCATTTATCATCAATTTAAATAACACATGCATTTAAATCTGACTGCAAAACTAATTATCATTAAGGGGGTTTTCAGTGTTACATTGAATATACAGTATCTCACAAAAGTGAGTACACCCCTCACATTTTTGTAAAAATTTGATTATATCTTTTGTGACAACACTGAAAAAATGACACTTTACTACAATGTAAAATAGTGAGTGTACAGCTTGTATAACAGTGTAAATTTGCTGTCCCCTCAAAATAACACAACACACAGCCATTAATGTCTAAACCGCTGGCAACAAAAGTGAGTACACCCCTAAGTGAAAATGTCCAAATTGAGCCCAATTAGCCATTTCCCCTCCTCGGTGTCATATGAATTGGGCTCAATTTGGACATTTTCACTTAGGGGTGTACTCACATTTGTTGCCAGTGGTTTAGACATTAATGGCTGTGTGTTGTGTTATTTTGAGGGGACAGCAAATTTACACTGTTATACAAGCTGTACACTCACTATTTTACATTGTAGTAAAGTGTCATTTTTACCAAATACAACTATAGCATAATGAAAAATTAAATGGTGACAGGTTTAGATTTGTGTAATGTTTTGTTTTTTTTAATAAAATTGTTTAAAGCTATGTTTGGTGTGGCTAAAATTTAAACACCATATAGAAAACATTCCCAGGTATTCACCATTCCCAGGTATACATTTTGTTAGATGCTCCAAATTAAAGGGCAATTCCACCAGATTTCAACCTCATTATCTCCAGCACCATATGCATGTCTTCATATGAAAACAGGATGTTGCTGAATCAAGGTTCTAAAATGTTTCTCTGGGCAGGATAACCTTTGAAGGTTCACTCAAAAGTTTTTGAAATGAAGGCTATTTCAGGCGAGAAACTGCCAAGAAACAGAAGGTCTCATACAACGCTGTGTACTACCTTCCCAGAACAGCACAAACTGTCTCTAACCAGAATAGAAAGAGGAGTGGGAGGCCCTGGTGCACAACTGAGCAAGAGGACAAATATATTACAGTGTCTAGTTTGAGAAACGGACGTTTCACAGGTCCTCAACTGGCAGCTTCATTAAATAGTACCCGCAAAACACCCATTGCAACGTCAACACTGAAGAGGTGACTGTGGGAGGCTGGCATTCTAGGCAGTGTTGCAAAGAAAAAGCCATCTCTCAGGCTATCCAATTAAAAGAAAAATTAAGATGCAAAGAACACAGACACTGGACAGAGGATTATTGGAAAAAGCTGTTATGGACAGACTAATCAAAGTTTGAGGTGTTCAGATCACCAGGAACATTCATGAGACACAAACCAAATGAAAAGATGCTGGAGGAGTGCTTGATACCATCAGGCATGGTGGAGGCAACGTGATGGTCTGGGGGTGCTTTGGTGGGAGATTTGTGCAGTGTAAAAGAAGGAAGGATATCACTCCATTTTGCAACACCATACCCTGTGAACGGTCCTTGATTGGAGCCAATTTCCTCCTACAACAGTACAATGACCCAAAGCACAACTCCAAACTATTCAAGAACTATTTAGGGAAAAAGCAGTCAGCTGGTATTCTATCTATAATGGAGTGGCCAGCACTCACTGGATCTCAACCCAACTGAGTTGTTGTGGGAGCAGCTTGAAAGTATTGTGCTGAAGTGCTATCAAGCCAATCCAACTTGTGCGATGTGCTTCAGGAAGCATAGGGTGAATTCGCTTCAGATTACCTTGGCAAATTGAAACTACAATTCCAAAAGTCGGCAAAGCTGTAATTGCTGCAAATGGAGGATACTTTGACGAGAGCTAAGTTTGGACACAATTGTTATTTCAATAAAAAAATCATTATTTCTAACTTTGTTAATGACCATTTCCTATAAATTTTGCTATATTTCCTAGGAAGACATCTCACAGGGCTGTAGACACCCAGGGCCACGACAGACCAGCCCTGTAGTTATGGATAGCCCAAGAATATTTGTTTTATATATATATATATATATATATGTTTTCAGTAGACTCCTTTTGTCTTCTAGTATCCAAAAATAATGCATGCAGACATTAGGAATTTGCCCGGTACACCTTTAATCTTATAATGAATCAAATTCAGCAGTACATAACCTTGACATATCTGCCAACCACTGTGACAATCACGTTTCTTCTAACAACGGTATGAACCTGTAGACATTCTAAAATAGAAGAGCATCGGTCAGAATACATTCAGCTTTTCACAAGACCATAACATGAAGATACAGACGAGTGACAAATGATAGGAAACCCCTGAATAAATGAGTGGAGGAAGATAAAGGCAGATGCTTCCATACATTTAAGCAGTTAACATCCTAACATGTGGCACGTGAGCAGGGCCAGAGGACCTCGATTCTGGACCAAGATGGCACAAGGAAAGGGTCTACGTCGGGCTGCCCAACCCTGTTCCTGGAGATCTACTGTAGGTTCTCTTTCCAACTCTAATTTAGCACACCTTATTCTAATAGCTGGATGAATAGCTAAACTAGGTTGGAGAGAGAACCTATACAGTGGATCTCCAGGAACGGGGTTGAGCAGCCCTGATCTAACGCCCAACCAGGGGTGCGAGGACCTATCAACAGGGGGTACTTGAGAACACTCATGACAACATAGGCTTACTAGTCAAATTAACGAGGGGGTACTTCAGGGGTTTTTAGAGCAAAGCTAAATTCTGTTGGTGGTACAGTAACTGAAAAGGTTTGGGAAACACAGATCTAATTGTTGGCCAACACCCACCATCCACAAAACACCAAATGAGAGAATAGATTTTTGGAGAATGGTGTTCCATCAGTTAGTGACTTGTAGAATATATGCCAAAGTGCATTTACGCTGTTCTGGTGGCCCAACACTGGTTTTTCCCTTTGATTTGTCACCAGTCTGTACGTCCCTTAAGTCTCTGAACACCTCCAGCAACCAAGAGCAGTGTCCTCACATCACGAACCAATATTTAAAACGATGATCAACAAAAGAACATACATCGCTATTCTGACTGCCTATTTGTTGTCTTGCTTGTTTGATATGCATCCTAAATAGCCTGCCTGTTTTTGGTGTGCTTCTGTTTACAACCGTCTCCTATTACAACTGACAGTAGTGCAGAGTCCTCGAGACACAAAGTAAGGTCAAGAGATGGAGTAGTGGCAGCAGAGCAAGCAGGACCTACATTAAAAAAAATCTACCTAGAAAATGCTGATGTGCTGAACCATCCACACCTTTAGCCTGAAAAAAATAACATTCAGTTTAAATGTCTTTTTTTTTACAACGTTATCAGTTATATACTACAAAAAGTATAAATCCACAGTTTTCACATATGCAGACCATGATATTGGTCCAGACATAATGACTATAGAGTGGGAAAAGGGTAGGAATTTCAGTTTAATGCAAGTCTTGATTTAATTGCTATTGTAATTCAAACAAGAATCCATGTATACGGTAATTTGGTTCGACACACTATGGGGAACATGCTCTTATTGTGTCCACCCCAAAATAGTATCTACAGTATTTTGACACGGAAGGGCAAAGAGTGTTCTTAGCTACAATTGTTTTCTTAGCCCACTAGGCAATATTGTTTTTATCCCTAACCCTTCTACAATAACTTGTATGTTTAGCCTGCTGATGACAACCAATGGTAGTTCATAGAAAACATTAAAACTATACAAAATGTAAACAAAAATAAAATACAGAAATCTTTCATGAGAAGTACTAAAAGTAGTCACCGTATATATTCTTTATTTTCTAATACCTACATAAAAGGATTTCATACATGGAATTGTGATCCAATTTTAAACAATAGAAATGTATTTTTAGAAGCTTTTGGACAGTAAATTGTTAAGATACAATCTCATGCATGTCCCATTTGTTTTAACATCACAAACGCATCAAACATTGGGGTGGTGTTTCTTAAGGTGTAACGTGAGACTGTATTTCACTATGAAACTTTTCCCACAAAGTCTACATGCAAACGGCCGCTCTCCAGTGTGTACGCTCTGGTGGGTTTTCAGATGGGCTGACTGGGTGAACCTTTTCCCGCACTGGCTGCAACTGAAAGGTCTCTCTCCTGTGTGAATGCGCATGTGCACCTCAAGGTTCTGAGACGTCATGAGACACTTGTGACAGAAGAGGCAAACAAAACGCTTCTCCCTGCTGTCAGAGCCCCCTTGGACCTCGCTCCACTGGGGGAGGTTGGACTGTTTGTCGTACATGCCAAAACTCATCATGTCTGGTCCGTCAAATTTCGATCCTGTGTTCAACCCCTGTGTGATCTGACAGTGAGCAGGACTCATGCCTGAAATATTTTCTAGATTTTGTTGGAGCTGGGAGAACGTAATCTCTGGCTTAGCCGTTTTGGTCCACGTAGAGCACATGTCCATCTCTACTTGGAAAGGCTGAGAGTCAATCATGTCCATATCCCTCCTGTCACTATGAGTCCCTGCTTGACTGCTGGAGTTGACAGCTGATACAGTGGGAACAAGCGGAGGCTCAGGGTGTACCACAAGCACATCAGAGTCTGTTTCTGAGGCATAGGAGCAAACAAGCTCTCCTGTCTCCATTCTGTCCCCACTTTGGAGACGAGAGGAACCTGACTGATTGGGGCTTTCATGCAGAGTGTACTGAGGGCCCATGCTCCTCCGTTTCCCAAAACCTAATCTAGATGCCGGACGTTTGAGTGTGTGCATGGATGACTCCTTCTTTTGCTCACTCTGGAAGATACTGCCATCTTCTTTCCCTTGCCAGTCCCTCTTCTTACTTATGAAATGTGCCGGACTGGTCCCCTCTTTTCTTGAATTGGGGGATGTATGGGAAGCGCTATCCCCTTCCACAGAGGAGACATTAACACCTGGAAAAGAAACAAAACACAGCATCAGATACTATGGTTAGCATGAAATAAGCGTTGCGGTACTCATTTACAATAGAGGCTTTGTTGTCAAATGTCTTGGTTACAAATAGTAGGGATCTGAACTTGATGACATCACTGCCAAGGACTGCATGGTGGGAGCTAACCCAAGATACATTCTTAGAGAGAATATCATCAATCCTCAAGGTACAGGGACCATGTTTTTTGGTGGCCTGGATCTAATATATGGGGAAAAAAAATAATCAATCCAATCGATTATGAATCCCAATAAAGTTCTATAAATTGTGATGTTTTTTTTAACTCTGAAATACTATTAATCACTAGCCTGGCTAATTCGACCAGATGACTACACAATGAGGAACTGTTACTCACTGGTCTGGAACGAAAGCTGTTATATAAAATAAAATAAAACTTTTGTCTGCAGTCACTAGCAAGGTCGATAACAATGCCACCTTAAAGTATGAGCTTACAATCCCTTTATTATCCACACTTCTTGACCACACGCTTTCCAGACTAAAGAAAAGGACTTTAGATTTGGTGCTAGCCAGAATAATTAATTATTTTAACTATTATCTTAGCTGCAGTGTTGAGCACATCTCGATCTTTGACTATCCCAAACCTGTGATTATGCAACGCGTTAATTAACAGTTGAACTGCATGACGTTGGGTGGGGAGCAAAACAGTGTATGCATTGCGCCAACCCATATAGGCAGAAGCTAACTTCCTTAATTCTGTTATACAGGACACATTAGATTAGAGCAAAACATTATCTGAAATGGATAAAAAACTACGTGTCATGCGTAATTTGATCAGATGCCAGTTACTTAGTTTTGTGTCTGAGCGATTAACACCACACAGATCTGCTCTCTGTTGCTCACCTTCCTCATGTGTATCACAGTCTTCGGAGTCCTCATCTTTGATGAGCACCACATCAGGTAACTGCAACAAATTATATCACTTAAAATTTTAGGACAATGTAGGATTTTGTTTTGACATTAGAACATAGTAAGTAGGCTAGCTTCAGTGAACAAAGAAGCAAAGGTTATATTGATATAAAAATCGAAAGAGTTAAAATGGGAACGGACCTCTTCTTCCTCAACAAAATAGCGATTTCCAGTAGTTATGATCCCATTACTTTTATGACAGGTGTCCTCCGGCAGAGACGGCTTTGGAAGGACACATTCACCTGGCGGTGGGACTGGTTCTGTAGCAACATCTTGAGCTCCGCCTTTCCCATCGCTTCCTCGGGCAATTATAGACTCGATCAAATGCAGTTTCTTCTTGAGGTCCTCGTTCTCCTTATAGCTTCTTGATATTTCTAATTGCAAAATCGCATAACCTTCATCAACGACTTCACAGATGTCTGCCACCGCTGCCTTGGTCAACGCCCCCATGATGGACGCTAACTGCTCGTGTAAAGCCTTGGAATTCCACATAGATCCAACTATTGTGTTCATTTTCAAGGGTCGTCTATGGTTATTATACACTTTAAAATGTCTAATAAATATGTGTGGTACTATGGATTTCGAAATACCGATGAGCGAAGAGTTTCCCCATCGGGAGAATAGCTAGCTAGCCAAGCTACAAACAATAGGAATGGGACGAAGAAGAGAAATTTCCGGTTCCCCTCAACCCACACAGCATTTTCAAAGTAAAAGTTGACAGTATACTTTATTTCATTCAATATTTTGCAGTCTACATGTGCGTGTTGTGGCTTGACAAATGCTTTGCTGCATACCTCGGTTGTAACGAGTGGTTATTTCAGTCAAAGTTGCTCTTCTTTCAGCTTGAATCAGTCGGCCCATTCTCCTCTGACCTCTAGCATCAACAAGGCATTTTCACCCACAGGACTGCCGCATACTGGATGTTTTTCCCTTTTCACACCATTCTTTGTAAACCCTAGAAATGGTTGTGCGTGAAAATCCCAGTAACTGAGCAGATTGTGAAATACTCAGACCGACCCGTCTGGCACCAACAACCATGCCATGCTCAAAATTGCTTAAATCACCTTTCTTTCCCATTCTGACATTCAGTTTGGAGTTCAGGATATTGTCTTGACCAGGACCACACCCCTAAATGCATTGAAGCAACTGCCAAGTGATTGGATGATTAGATAATTGCATTAATGAGAAATTGAACAGGTGTTCCTAATAATCCTTTAGGTGAGTGTATATATATATATATAAATGTTAAATCTAAATGTTATATCTAAATCTAAATGTTAAATCTAAATGTTAAATATATATCTAAATGTTAAATGTTTAATCTAAATCTAAATGTTAAATATATATCTAAATGTTAAATGTTAAATCTAAATGTAAAATTTATATCTAAATGTTAAATCTCAATGTTATATCTAAATCAAAATGTACAATTTATATCTAAATGTTAAATCTAAATATTATATCTAAATCTTAAATATATATATACATATTATATCTAAATCTAAATGTTAAATATATATCTAAATGTTAAATCTAAATGTTATATCTAAATGTGTCGCCAAGTGTAAAGCTAAATATTTAGAAAATATTAAAATCCCCAAGAAAACCACGCCCACTGCAGCGGCTTCATATCGCACTGCACCGCCTAAAATGTAATATTCAGATTTATATATAACATTTAGATTTAACATTTAGATATATATTTAACATTTAGATATAACATTTAGATTTAACATTTAGATATAATATATAAATTCTGTCTCTAATGTGAGGAAAATGTGCTAAATGTGAGGAAAGTGAGCTAAATGTTGAAAATGTATCAGCTACATTTTTTTTTACCTAACTTTTACATTTGGCACCCCATAGTCATAGAGATGCGTATGTAACAGCTGAAAAATGCAAGCACAATGACAATTCTAAATGCGCAATGAAGGCAAATTGAAGTTAAAGGCAGATACCTCTGAGATACGTATTGCTATTATAAACCTGTTAACAACGCAATTAGAGCAGTATAAAGTGATGTCATACGCATGGTCTCTATTTACGCATACGCATCGGGAGTTTGTGAGCTACTGCCAATATACACCCCCTTATGCCTTTTTGCTTACATATATACTCATGGTATACGGTCTTACTGGTATACGGTCCTACTCATAGTATACAGTCTTATAAAGGTGTTTTATATCCTGAATGCTGATTGTCAGGGACGTAGCTAGGCTTATTTTAGCCCCGCTAAATTATTAATAACCCCCCCGCCCAAATAAATCAATATATCAGTCAATATATTTTCTCAGTGATTTCTTTTTTTCGTCACACGTCCCATCGCATCTTGTCTTGCAAATTGTATAGAAATTGTATAGAAGCATGTTAATTTAGCAGCATGTTCGATAGAATGTGATACTTTGATCGTAACTCGCACATCTGAAGCGCCCTCTCTTCTGTAAATAGTAGCTAACGTCTCCCTAGTATCGACCACCCCCATTATCGGCCGTTTCTAGTGGTCTGAGAAGTAAATCCTCTCAAGTTCAAAATGTTAATGCACTGGAAAGCAACGGTATCTTTTGCTAATCAATATACCATTTCAGCTAGCCCACTACATTTTTTTATAGAAATATATGGAGGTTAAAAATAAAATTTACATTTTAAAATTGTCATGTATGGAAATTGTTTTAGACAATTTGCAAATCGTGAAATTCGACTTGCACGACAGAGCAGACATCATGTAATATCAAAAGTGATCAGTCTTTTTTCTTTGCCAGAAGGCAACAAAGCTAGCTAAAAGGTTGACACAGATTACACAGTACAAGAAGATGTTTTTCAAAGTTGCTGTTGGATATGCTGATTATAATCTTCAATTTCAGCAGAACACAGTAGCAAAACTGTGTGTGTTTCACAGATGTATGTTTTTTGGGGATTTTAAGTTAACATATTTCAGCTTATTCTGTTTAGAGGAAGGGAGATCCGGTTATTAAAATCCGGTTATTATTTTTTTTATTATGATCAAATTTTCAATTACTTCATTCCGAGATGAATAGGCTACTGACTAAGTCTGTTTTGAAATGATTCAGAGAAATCGTGTTTAGAAACAGAAAATGTATGTAGAATTATAAGCCTAGTTGACAAAAGTATTTTGGTATGCCGTTTTTGTGCCTTTTATTGGTGTTGGATGGAGTGGACTTTAATTTCATTACTTGGATAGAATGTAAGTCATTAGATCATTGTCTAACACAGACAGGTGTACTTTTAGCCAACCTTGACCAAAAATAACTTTATTTTGATAATCTTTATCTGTAGTTACTCTCAAAATGATGAAAATATGTTTAGGGGAGTATGCCAAGACCCCCCTAACCGAAGCTTTGCCCCCCTATCCACGAATTTCTAGTGATGTCCCTGCTGATTGTCATGGTATATAAATGCATTAAGGGAAGAGGGGTTAGGGTATATGGCTAATATACCATGGCTGAGCTGTTCTTGGGCACAAAGCGTCACAGAGCTTAACCATGGTATATTGGCAATATATCACAAACCCCTTCAACCAGGTGTTTTATTGCCGTCTTCATAGCGAGGCTTTTATTTTGAAGTTATGTCGCCGAGGTCGCAGCGTCATACTGGTGGAACGGACGAGCCTGGTCTGACAATAGAAACGCTGTAACATCAACTGACTGATATTCAAATCCTTTTTCCTTGAATACTCTACAAAATAGTTATATGGTTATAGTCATAACAAGATGTCAGTCCATTTGTCGGGCACAATGTCATCTTCTGTTCCGTTTCACACACAGCTTACCTCCATTATGGAGGTCTTGGTAAACGCGGCCGTGGCGGAAATATGCGAACTTGTGGACGACGGATACGCGGTTTTACATTTGGAAATATCTCGAAGTCAAAAAGAAAATGAAGTTTTGAGGGAGAGATTGCAGATAATCGAGATGCGGAATGGACATGGACAGAAGCCAGTAACACAAGAGCGCTCCATGAGAAATCACACAGCGAGACCTGTCCTCAACCCAGGTAACAATCTGTTTACAATATTTGTTTGTGATTGATATCACTATTATTGTACGAACTCCAGTAGTTAGTATCGTTTTCATTGGTTTTGTCCTCAATTATTTGTGCCAGGAACATTTTGTTATTCTAATTTTGTTTTTAGAGCCAGCTGAATATGGATATAACCGAAGTCCCGTAGGCAGAGAGTTGAACAACTTCTGCAGCGACGAGGAGCATCCAAGCAAAGAAGACCCTGTAAAGCAGTCCTGTGCTGTTATGAAGGTAGATGAGTAACAATGTGACCACCTAGTACACATTTAATTGCTCATATGAGCTAGGCAGAACCACCATTCGAAATTGGCCTTTAGCAAGTGACAGTATCCGTTCTACGGGAGTCTAAGGTTTTGTAATATTTTAATTAAGCAAAAATAATGTGATGTGTGGCTCCGAATGGTATTTCCAATAGGTATTTCTCAAGTCTGGTTACGTAAATGGACACTTGTGATTACAGCCAGTCTAGTCCTATATCAAAAGAGAAGATAACCAGCTATAGCCTACACACCGATGTTCATTCAGTTATCTATCTTGTCACTGTAATAAAATAACTTTATCCCAATGAACACGTTTTAAGGAACGAAGAATTGCCATGTTCTGTGCAATAACTGTAGAGACAGATGAGCTCACTTGGGCTGTATGCTCAGTTATCCCACAACATTACAACGTACTTACGAACATTTTGGGAAAGGTGTTGTGGGAGATGGTTGGTTGGTAGTCTAACCCGATTAAGCCAATGCATATCACGCCTGTTTTTCCAAATGTTTAATTGTCTGTGTTTATGACTCTGAAAGAGTATTAATAACTGGCATTTTTCTAACTTCAAACAATATTATTTATTAGTATAGTATTCATTTTTTAAATCCTAATGTGAACCTCGAGACAAAAAGCTTGCCCACTCCTGCATTACATCCACACTAAAGTATAAATTTGCTTTTCTAAGGTTTTCAGATTTCTGTCACCTAAGGCATGCTTAGATGTGCACAAGCTTTTATTTCTGTGTGTGCATGCTTCAACTGATGACTACTGCTATTGTAAGTTAAAACAGACTTTTAACTTTTATTTATTAAACATTCAGGCTTGTGAAGAAAATATCCTATTCAAACAAAATTTTCTCATCATAGAATTCAGTGCAATTCAACATCAGGTCTCAAAGCAGTTATCTGATTGGCGTTATCTATGGATTCAGGCACTATAGGTAAAATATTCAGAGCTGGTATTGTAGTCCGGCAGTTATCATTAATGAGCTCTTACACAATTGGAGTGGCAAGGTCTTTTTCATGTGCTATTGAAAGATTTTAAGAAATGATAAATCTGGTTCCTTTTCAGTCTTTGGTGAAAGAGATGGGTAAGTCTGAGTGCATTCAAATCAAAGAGGAAAGAATGGAGGACAACATAACTCCACAGAACGAGTCAAGGATGGAAGGAGACAGTAAGTGCAATGGAGGCTATAATAACACTTCTAATGCCAGTCCTTTGGAATGGTTTGTCTTTACTGAAAAATTCCACCACCATCTTTAAATGTTTTTTTCCGGAAGTTGAGGAAAGGCGATTATAAACAAGGTGGTTTGAATACTTAATGCTGATGTCTGGAACCAGTGTTATATTTAAGCAGCCTGGCATGAGGTGGTGTTGTGTATGGCCAATATACCACAGCTGATAGCTGTTCTTAGGCACAACACACACCTGTTGTATAAGACACAGCTTTCAGCTAATCAGCCTTCAGAATTTGGTGACCATTTACATTTACAATTGCCATGGTATATTGTGCCCAATATACCATGGCTAGGAGCTGTATCCAGGCAATTGTCATTGCTCAATTACTCACGGGACAGTTACACAGTATTTAATTTTTTCCCCCCCATCTATAGGTAGTGTTGAATCAGGTGCTGATGAAGACAAAGGAGATATGATTGGGCACACTCAGACAAACAGTCTCTTTCAGGACTATGATCCGCAAATCAATGCAGACCAAGAGAGTGAGGGCACGAACCAGAAGCTTCCAAGTATGAACGCTGCCCACAATGTACAGGCGCAAGGATACTCGGGCTTATGGACACCAATAAGCACTGAAACTGATTCTGAGGATCCAGCATGTTCTTATGCTTCGGAATTAAGTCCCACTCATGTTGCACTACACATCAACCAACAACAACAGGCGCCAGTGGTTGAGAAAAGCACTTTGTTCCCTGTTAAATCTTTCAATGTGAAACCGGAGGCCACGATTCTTGATTCAGAACCCTATGGAGAAATATATCAATGTAGCAGTAATGAGTATTATTGCAATAATAGCAGTAATAATTTGCATCCGCAAAATCGCATCTCTTACGAGGCTAGTAAAAATGTTGGAAATCTTGCCATTGCCGACAAGTGTTTGGCAAAGAGTAAAGTAAATGTAAGCGAAAACACATCAAGGCCAAAAGTGGGCATAGTCCAACGTTATATGGCAGGACATAAAATGCAGCACAGGGTGGGCAAACGAGAAAAACGCTATGTTTGTGGCTTCTGCAGAAAAAGCTTTACTTGTCCAAAGTATCTCCAGTCTCATCAGCGGGTCCACACTGGAGAGAAACCCTTCAGCTGTTCTCAGTGTGGGAAGAAGTTCGGCCAAGCTGGTTATCTGAAGAAACACCTGAACGTCCACACGGGAGAGAAACCATTTGTTTGCCCTCTGTGTGGAAAGCGGTTTGCAGACTCAAGTAATCTCATCAGACACAAGAGTGTTCACATAGGACAAAGACCTTTTGTTTGCATACAGTGTGGGGAGAGGTTTCCAGCAAAGCACAACCTTAGAGTTCATCTAGAGATAAACCACTCTGGTTGCTCGAGTGCTGGAGATGTATTGTCACACAGTTTACCATGAACAGTCATGAGTAATTATACTCTTAACATTTAGACTGAGAATGTTTTGTCTGTAGTAGGCTATTTGTCATTTACAGTTAAGGAAGTTTTGAAGAAATAAATGAATGGAACTAATTATTCTTCGTGTGTTTCCACTAATGTTCATATTTATAAAGTGTGGCTAGCCATATACTCTATAAAAGGTGCAACACAAACAGTGAATCTTACTATTGCAGCACAGGGTGGTTATTTATATGAAATACAATTGCTACCTCTGGGAAAAACTCCCCTCAAAAACAGTCATTAATAGAATTCTAGGGGAGGGATGTGAGATGTGAATAGATTATTTTTAATATTTTTATATAATGCAAAAAAAACAAGCAAAAATGACCGGTCGACATAGATCTACAGTTAATGTTTTAAGTTAGTGTTTCAAATAACTTTCTTGCAGGTTCGTCTATCATTTTGCATTGACTTTTTATCTCGATGTGCTCGCTTTACACACTCGCAGTACTATCCTTCCCCTCTAAACCAACCTGGACTTCCTAGTACTACACCAGTCTTGTTCGGGAAGGGACCAGGAGGAGGAGACAAGTTATGTCTTCATAGTAATTTTGATTATTGTTTGGTTCTGTGCCTTCAAACGTTGAAAAAGTTCAAAAAGGTATGTTGTGAACCGGTTATTCAATGAAATTGCATTAACAATAAAAACACAAATATGAGTTTAGGGAGAAAATATATACGATTTAAACTTTCTCCATATATCGATAAAAATTATATTTTTTATTGATTATTCAACATGGAAGTTTGATTACCATCTGAGGGCTAAAATAGCATTAGGTAAATTTTCTGACCCATTCGTGGGAAGCAGCCTCCCTTCTCTGCTGCTTTTCTCTGTGCATGGCCTTAACTGCCTCTAGAGGCCCGCAAAGTCCTTTATCCATTTCCTTGATCTGTTCCGGTTTGAGTTCTTGCCTTCAAAATAAAGGTATTCAGGTAAAACTCTGTGTATGATAACAATTAGCCATGGTTGCAGTTTTTCATAGGACATCATGTAAGGCACCCTAATGGGATCGAGGGGAAACTGTGGTTGGTTGTTACCTTTTTTGCAAATTCCAGTGAGATAAATCAGTGCAATGGGTCCAGAATGTACATGGTAGCACAGGCCCAAGGTCTACCACCTTGGATGCAATATCATCATGGTGGCGTTGTAACAAGCTTCCCAAGTGACCAACTTACTACACCTTAATGAAGTTTATCACACTGGCCCCATGTGACATAGAATGTTAAAAGTTGTTAAACAGGTCAAATTCCTTTTTTTGCCAGAGGGATTCAATATTGACTCAATGTTGGATTTTTTGCTATCTGGGATTTTGTGAAAAATGCTTCATACGCTGCCCCTGTAATACCGAATGGTCATTCTTCATGTTACGTGATATTTGGCATCTATGGACTAAACCCAATCAAAGCATAATAATCTAAACAAGTTCATCATAAAATATGGTCACCTTTGACCAATGTCCAATGACCTATATCATTAAATCTTGGTACATAAGTCAATTTCCACGCAAGGAGTATATTTGCAATTGGGACCTGTTAACTTACCCATCATAGATATCAAGCTATTTTGAATTAGTGAAGTACAATTCAAACCAATCTTCACATACCTTGACATTTAGCATCTATGGACAAAACTCCTTAATAATTGCCAGGACAATATATCAGGAAACAAAGCCCTTATTGACCAACAAACATTGAAGTGGGCAGGGTTTTGCACATATGCATATGAATCACACAGAGAGAGTGAGAATATCAATAAATGACTACAAAGGGATTGTGATGTAATTTATGCAAGTCATTTCAGTTTGGCCACACAATGGCGCCATAACAGCCAAATGACAGTTTCCCTTGATCTGTGTCACAGTGTGGTTCGATTTGGGAGATATGCTCAGGGTTATGACTGTAGCTAATTTATTAACTTTGGATTAAGTTGGACACATTGTGGCAAAGTGGGACAGGACAACCCATCCATGCGGCATTTGATGCATCTATGCACATTTGGTGCATACATGTCTCTCCGCATGCAATTGGTGCAATATGGTAGCTGAATGCTGAAACCAGCTCAATGCTACTTGGAGCTGTAATAATTTTTTTCGTGGAGAACCTTTATTCTGGAAGTTTCGTGACCCGGAAATTGTCCTTCGCGCTGCTGACCAGACGCTGTTCATTTTTGTTATGCTAGACTAAATGTAATTTCGAGGCGTTGGAATCTCTATATATATTTTTTACAAAATATTTATTCAAAACTTCATCCATTAACAGTTACTTATATTAACGCATTTTCTGGTCTAATAATGGCAAATTCAGTTGCCTTTCATACTCAGCTAGCCTCAATCATGGAGGTTTTGGCTAACGCGGCGGTGGCTGAAATCTGCGAGCTTGTTGACAATGGCTATGCAGTCCTGCATTTGGAGATATCTCGAGGGCAGAAGGAGAATGAAGCATTGAGGAGGAAACTACGGCTGATGGAGCTGAAAGTGTCTCGTGTGAGTGCCCTGAGAGCGGGAATGGGAAGTTCCATCCTCGCGCACAGTCGCTCGCGAGCTCACCTTGGCATGGAATCGAAAAGGACATCAAGCAGTAAGATTTGGGCGTTCCATTTGAAAAACACACAGCTAGTTAGGCCTACTTGTTACATTGGTTTGTTACAACAAGACACCATTGATATACACTAGTGTGTGTGTGTGTGTGTGTATATGAACTTCCCTTCTCTAATGGTACTTATTGTAGGCGAGCTACAATGTCGGAGAGCAGTTGATTCCCAATTGGTCACCAGCCTGTTTAGGGACGGAAAGTCCGTAGGTGACACTGGACAAACTACCACAGTAACCGCACAAAGAAAGGTAAAATTCAAAGTTACTTTTGGATGTGGTGCCCTTTTCTCCACTTTTGTTTGGACTGTTAGCAGCCGAAATATCACTGGTTTTCAGCACAACCTAGTTCTGGAAGCAAAAATGACACGGACCGCATATCTGCACAATCCATTGTTTGTAACTAACGAGTAAAAGTCTCAAAGTTATAGGATTCTTCCCAGTTATAACCTATGCTTCTTAACTAATTTGACCTAACATTGTGTGCAACAGCCTGCAGCACTGGATGAGTTGAAGCCTAAATCGCAGACCATCAAAGAGGAAAGGCAGGAAGAAGCGTGGGAGAATCTTGACCAAGGAGAGAGACTGAGTACTGGTAAGTAAATTATAGTAAGACTTAAGTGTTTTCATTATACTATGTCTATCATTATGCCTTTTGGAGAAAAGTGTAATTTTAGTCACATCTTATTATATACAGATGCTGGACCACAAATATGAAATCCACCTTTTGTACCAGAAATAAGAATACTGATAAAATTATTGCAATAAAGTTAGACATTTCAGCATCAATATTTCTCATGATTATTGGCACGATGTGCATCCGGTTCGTGTTCATCCACACACTGTTCTTCGTTTTTGTAGAGGCTTTAAATCACAGTGTTGATGGGGGTGATAGGCATTCCGGCCTGGACACCGAAGCTCCTCAACCAATCAGTAAACAGGAGAACCCAAGCTCTTGTCTATGGGTGAGTGGCGAGACAGACAACAGCAGCAGTCTCTTACCAGAACCGAGTAAAAACACAAGTGTGAACAAAATATCCCAGAACCCGGGATTGGAGAATGGTGATGGGATACCCGAGCCTGTGGGCTTCGACTGTATGATGTTTGACCCTCCACGACAACTCGGGGCCCTTAACCCGCAGGGCCATGGGGATGACATTCCAGAATGCTCGTACTCTCACGTGGACGTTGTGCCCTTACACTCGGACGCAGAGCACGCTTTCCCCTATGCAGTCAGCACTGCAACTCGCTCCGGCGCCGAGCACAAGCAAACCGTAGCGTACAGGGACAATAGGCAGAGAGCGCCGCTGTCCTCCGATGAGCCTCACGTGACCGCTCGAAAGGGTTTGGAGGCTGAACCCAGTGGTTTGGTCATGACGGATGGCTGGGTCTCGCACGACAGCCAGAACAACAACAGTGCGAGCTACAGCCGCGACGGCGCAGCAGGTAAGCTTTTCATTTGCACTTTCTGCGGCAAGACGCTGGCCTGTCTGAAGAACCTTAAGACACACCTGAGGGTTCACACCGGCGAGAAGCCGTTCAGCTGCATGCAGTGCGGGAAGCGCTTCTCCGACTCCAGCAACCTCAAGCGACACCAGAGCGTCCACACGGGGGAGAGACGCTATGGCTGCAGCCACTGCGGGAAGCGCTTCGCCCAGTCGGGCTCGCTCAAGGTCCACCTGAGCGTGCACACGGGGTGCAAGCAGTTCCGATGCCCACAGTGTGGGAAGACTTTCATATCGGGCAATCATCTCAAGAGACACATCAGTGTCCACGACGGAGAACGACTGTTACCAGACGCTTTTCAGTAAGCGTAAGCGCCCTCAAAAATGCTTTCAACTCCACTTGAAGAAGTAAAAAGCGATCGCTTTATAAGTAACTTGATATTCCAAAAGGTACTTTTTTTTAAGTTAGTGTTCTTGTAACTACCATTAAAGCTGTTTAGTCACTCATCCTCTGTACATAAAGTGCCTCGGTTTTAGAGGAAAATTATGGTGTGTAGTGGTTTTTGGATGTGTAAGTGGTGTGTCTTAAGTATTTAATGGGTGGGAATTTTGTAATAAAGTATACATAAGACTGTTTTTGTTGTTGATTTGACAGTAATGTTAGAGGAGTTTAGTTATAATGAATAGCGTTCCTAATGAGCCAGTAATATTGCATTGATACATGTGCCTTGAGTCATACAGTATCAGTCAAAAGGTTGGACACACCCATTCACTGTACATATTTGCTGCGCTATCAGTATCAGTCTTCACTCTAATGCCGAAGTAGTTTCGTAGTTTGAACTCTTAATATGGAAGACAGGGGTCAGAGTGCTACATTTTTTTATTTAAATGAAGATATACAGGGACATGTTAAAGGCTTACTATAAACAGTAATATTTCAATAGATCCTGAATATGCACTGTAAATACAGAATCTTCCAAGTAAGCTTACATACTTGAATCATTATAAAAATATTTCCTCTTATGGAGGATAATTAAGTTGTACAAGCCAGATGGATTTATTAAACTTTAACAAATCTGTTAGTAGATATGTTTACATTTTACAGTGCTTGCAATATAGCTTATTTACCTAAAGAATATAAACACATACTGTGCAACAGTCTGATTAAAATTGCATCTTTGTTAAAAATCAAAGTCGAAAAAGTGAGTGCAAAAGGAGCATGCGTACCGCAAGTACCAAACCATTTAAAAATGCGGAAACTAGTTGAGTAAATCAAAGCAATTAATGATTGTAAAAAAAGTTACAAATGTCAAACTGGTTTATATAAAAGGATTGTGAGTGAACAAACAAATGTCAATTCTGGTAAAGTACACTCAGTACATGTCATTAAATGCAAATAAAAATGATGAATAAATGAATGATAATGGCCATGTTGTTTTACATAGCATATTATAAGTACATTACCTTTTTTAATATCAAACGTATACCAACAACTAGCAATAGTTGATTTCTAAGAACATAACACATTTGATGAACTATTGCAGATTTAACACTTTCTGGTCTGAGAATTGTCTCATTTGGAATAATGGTTCAGATTTGGCACTTGGTGTGCAAAAATACAGCAATAATACAAGCAGTATGAGACGATAAAAAACATTACAACACCAACATCAATCTATATAAAGTAACACAGAGTTGAATTGTACAGTGACTAAAGCACAATTCACCTTTTATTTTCTTTGAATTCTAAAAAGCTTGGCATAGTTTGAGGTCCAAACATGACACTCATTTCAACTTTATGAAGTAAAAACTTCAAGAAGCTGTACAGTACGTAATCATCTATTTAGCTACGGGCTGTGCCTCGTTCCTTTTCCTGATGGAAACTACATTTTCCTTCTGGTTTGACAAAAAACAACACTTCAATGCCATTATATACTTAACATTGTGCAATTTCTGTGTGAAAGGGAGGGGTTCATTTTTGTTTAGACCTTAGCTGCAGTAATTTAAATATAATCATATAATACTATTCTTCTATCCACTGATAAGTGCTCATGGTTAACCACAAGAGGCCGCTAATAATGTGACCACTGAAAATTACCTACCCATATACTTCCTAAGGAAAGTTTTTCATTTTAATGTCAGCACTACAATGAGCATATAGGCATCTTCCCACTGCGGCCATATCTTCCAGCAGCGTTGTTCATCACACAACTTGTGTTTTAATTATAGTTTATTGCATTTTAAGGATTCTGCAGTCTCCTTTCTCTGCTGATGTGCGGCCCTGTTTTGTTAAGCAGGCACTAGGTTGCTCTTATATAAACTAAAGAAGGCACTTAAATGGTTGTTTTTCCTCAGGAGAAAAAAATGCACCTTAATTAAATAGTTATAAATAACTTCCAGGTAGTTCGTGTTTAAAAACAACAAAACTATGTTGTCCATTTGGTTAATGGCAAATTAAAGTTGCAGCCATCATTTTGGTGAGAAAAACCTGTCTCCGACTGAAAGACTGCTACTTTAATAGCTTTGTTATTCATTCAAAATACTGGAAGCTGTAGAAAATAAGTCAAGTTGGACAGCCCCAAAAAAGCCAAGATCAGGAAAAATACAGGTAATTCATTACATTGAAATGTCTGCATAATGCACAATAATATTTCTTATTAATCTTTGTGTTCAGGATTCTGGGTGACATTTTTTCAAATGCATGTCATGCACGTCATCTGTTTGTCTAAATGTATGAATCCACTTTCACACTTTAAAATGTCTTCATTTTCATTGCTTTAAAAAACGACTTCAAAATGAGTGAAACTTGAGTCTGTGTGTGTGAGAGTGTGTGTGTGTGTCAGTCTGCACAGCTTTTATCTACTCATTTCTTGATGTAATGTCCTGGAAGAGAAATTGAGAACAACATTACTGACCATGTTAATATGGAACTTATTATTCCCTGAGGATAAAAGTAGTATAATTGAACACTGAGAATATAACTCACCTCCGTCTTTGCTTTTCTCCACTTACTCATGGGTCCAGACTTCGTAAGGACTGGGGAAAAAGCTGTGTATTAAAATCATGTTCACTGACATGGATACAAATGATCTTTTAAAAGCCCCATAGAGTACATTAGAAGTTCACTTACACAGAGAGGTCATAATCAATATAAATGTTGTGAATGCCATTGTCAGTCCCCACAGCAAGCACCTGAAAAATTATGAAATATTTTTGGTTAGCGGGTATTGAATACTAGAGCAAATTTTTTGGGGTTGACAAGCTTTTATAAAGGACTTGATAATGAATAGGTTTGCAAGTGTTTTTTGTTGTTTAATTACCTAAGATGCACCTATCCTTTGTGCTGATTGTTTTAAATGGATAGTGTGTTTGGGAACCTAGCCCTTTTTTCACACTTAGCCAGAGTGGATGAACTCATGGATACCCTTGTGATGTATGGTTCATGTCATTTTTTGGAGCCATTGCTAAATCAGATTTGTGCAATTGCTGGTCTTTGCACCATCATGTCAGTATTTCGCTAAATGCAAAGGCCACCAAATATACGTTTATACTGACGGCTTACCTTGATAATACAGCAGAGGAGACAAAGACCGCAAGAATGATGAGGAATAGGGCTTTCACCATGGTGGAGTCTGAAACACATTTAATGTAGCATATTTTAACAAAACTGGCCAAAACCAAAAATAACTTGATGACTCCTGTCATCTCCTAATACTGAAGAGAAGCTTGATTCATAATTATATACAAAACATTTAAACACTGTGAATGCAGTTAATTTGTAATCTAGTATGCGTGGAATGCTGCTCACCTGGCGGCTGGGGTTTAGGCAGGCAGTGGGTATTGGAGAGGAAGGCTGAGGGGGGTGGGACATCCAGGAGGCCACTTTGGGATTGGCCAAAATGCACTTGGGACACACAGGTCTCCGTGACGATTTCCTCCTGTAGCATGGGTTCGTGAGACAACAACTGAGGTTCATGGGACAACTTCTCGGGCGGAGAAATTACCTCACTGTCATCTGGAATGGCAAAACATACATGTACAACAGAGAGAAAGGCTTATAAAAGTTTCCCATTTAAGGTGGGTGTGGTTTAGCCAGTAAGAATGGCAGACATGGTTAGGCATGATAAGAGACACCATGTGGGCTTCAACAGCTGAGTACCACTCAATACACTTCTAAATATAGGACAGATGCCACTTGATTAAAATCTATTGTCTAGGGGGACAATAGTACCACTAAATGTCACCAAAATGATATAAAATTTGTGTAACAATCCTTTAATCAGATCCACATTGCTAACGGGTTACAACAGTGGTCCGGTCCAAGTAGCTCCCACACAAACATAGCATAACAGAAATAGCGGGCCTCACCATAAGTGAAAGTGCAGCTGGTGTCCATATCGGCGGTGCTCAGCTCCAGCCAGGAGGACTCTGCAAGGGGAAGGTGACGTACCACTCCAAACACGTTCTCATCCAGCCATGTGTGACACGTCTCAGTCATGTCACTTAACATACTAGCCAGAGACCTGCGGGCTTTCCGCCTGCGCCGGAAGATTCTTTACGAGGGAAACATCATTGCATATGTAAATACCTAATGTTGTTAAGGTACATATTGCAACTTAATCTTGTATTATTGCTTCTGTATATTGCATCGGTGATCACAGTAAATAATTTTGTGATGATACACAGTAGGACATTAGTCAACAATTACATCTGTTGTGGAAACTACTTAAGGTTGTCACCCAGAGGGCACATTTGTGTTTTCTTAAAGCGGTGCAACACCATAAGAATATGTAATAAAGGTATGTTAAAAGGCGCATTACAGTATTACTTTAATACTTTAATGAATCTATAACATATGCTGACTAACAATAATTGTAACAAATATTTTAAAACAAGCTGATTGTATATACACTGGGTGTATATATGATAATCATCATGCATTGTCATATATCATGTGCTTTCATTCTGCAGAACACCTAAGACACCCAGAATTTACCAGACTTTCCAACCTGCCTAACGTGTTCTGTGTAGGCCTGACAACTAATCTAGTCCGTGACCTCACCCATACAAGCAAGTCGCGCAGACACACGTGCCCATCCACTCTTCAATATGGCTGTTTGGAACAACTCACCTGACTAGGTTCTCTTTGTAGGACAGTTTAATTTTGGATGGGGTGAGGGAGACGTTGCCCTCGTCATCCCAGGCATAGCTGTCCTCGGTCAGGACGTAGTAGCCGTTGTTGAGAAGGCGTGGGCTCCGGCGGCAGGAGCTTGGAGAGCCTGTCACAGGATTCACACAGTAACAGTGGTAGGAGTCGTCTGGGGAAGACAGGAGGGACAGGCCCAAGCTAGAGTGCACATGGACAGCAGAGAACGACGGATGTTAAGAGTTACACACACACTTTTACACTGACGCTGTTGTTTATTATGTATCCTGTTGCAGTCGCCATACCCCCACTTATATGTGCCTGAACCACCACCATGTACTCCAACTACTTGGTACTGGTACTTTCTGTATACAGCCACGCTATTGACATTCCCAATTATGTGCTATTCATTGTGTACATATTCCTGGCGTTATGAATTTTGCAGTCACAAGTCTTCATTTTTTAGTGTATCTTCATCTTTCTCTTTGATTTGAACTATGTACTGTTGCCCAAATCCCTCGAGAAGACCTTTGCTACCCTTCAGGTTTACCTCTCCATCTCTAACCTAGCACATCTGATTCTACCAGTTAGATGTTTGCCAGGAATTTGAGTTGCTGAAACAGCTGTAAAACAGTGGGGTTCCAGCCAAATCCTGCATACTCAAGGGTTCTCCAGAAGACGGGCTGGCTACATTTGACCTATGATAAACCCTTCTTAGATAAATGAAATGATCAAAATCAATTCAGCATGGAAATAAACTAAGTGAAGTTATGGATGCAATCTGCTAATCCAATTAAAGATAAAAATACAACTATTCAGAACACAAAACCATACCCAACACAAAACCATTTAACATAACCATTAACCATTTAACATAACTTATTTTTAATTTTACCTTTGACATGACTCATCAGGTTGTGTTGGTTCTCTCCTTCTCTTTATTGGTGAACCTGTTAATACAAAGAAATATTGACTTTCACAAGAATTCACAAGTTTATTGGCTAGACAAACTGTAATTTGAAAGTGCAAGCTTGTGAAAATCTGCATGAGTTACACTTAACATTAAAAAAAATATATATCCCTAACAGAAAACCAAAGATGAAAGTACCTAGAGAGATTTATTGACCTAAATATAGTGAACTAACATTCCAGTTAGTTCCAGTTGAATACAATTCACGTTGACAATGTACGCAAAATCAGTTCTGTGTGTTGATGACAGCCTGACTTGGAAGCCTCCAAACCAATAATGAGAATAAGTAATATTTGTGTCTCAAGTCCCTAAGATAACATAAAAATATTGTTTGCTGTATTTTCTAAAATCCTTTATTAATCTTTTATTTAATATGCTTTTTTAAATTTAATACGTGTTCTCATGAGCATCGTCAAGAAAATATAAACACAAATAAATTGTACATCCAGAGATGTAGTCTGAACATACTTGTAACAGGCCCAGTGAACAGCAAAGCCATGTCTATCCATACACACAGACAGCGCTGCCTCAGGGAAGGACGGATCACAGATGAAACGTAACAGTCGTCTCAATCTGAAAAAGACATCAGGAGTGTTTGAGAAAAAGCAAAAGAGCTGGAATCTATTTCATTCAGAAAAAAGCAACATCCTTTTGAGTCCTAAAAAATTACATTATTCCAATTCTCTCCTTTTACCATACATAGTATGAAAGTTTTTTTTTTTATATGAAGACAGGGATCATTATCACCTTGATGAAAATATACCAGGCTTATGCAGCAGATTAATTTCTAATATGAAAAAAAAAAAGCTAAGCAGACATTGAAAGCTTACAGACATATGAGAGAGAAGTACCCGGAGGATCCAAGTGACGTAATCCTTACATAAAGTCTTTAGTCTGTCCCCAAGATTATACTCCCTCTGTAATCTCCCCTCAGAGTTACCAGTCCTTCTGTCGGCTTCTGATGGGCTTTCCAATCAAAGCACTGACTGACTGACTGTTTGGTAGATTGCTGCAAGTCATGGCAAATTAGACAGGGATTTTAGATGTCTTAGAGCTGAAGATACATCTAATGTATTAACCAAAATGTTAATTTCAAAATTAGGGCAATTTACTAAAGTTATAGATAATATGTAAACCCCAGTCAAACAATCCTACTCAGACAGCACAAATTAAAAGTAATTTGAAAGTGCAACGTTACTTTCATGTGGAAGAATGTGCATTTGCCAAGTTAAGAACATTTTTACGTTTGTAATTGTAGTGAGGTCTCCAATCTGACACCCTGAGAAAAACAACTGCAGACAACCAGAGGGGAGAAAAAGAAAAACAGACAGTGATGTCACACTTCCTGTTAACTCTACCCTCACTACAACCTATTCAACAAGTTTAGTTATATGTAGATCATTTTTTTTAAATCAGTTCAAGTATATGTGCATACCCACATATGAAAACATTACATTGTAGCCAACATCCAACCTTATGCACGTTACAGTAAATTATAAATTAAGTCCACTTGTCATTCTTCAAATGTTCTTTACGCTGATGCCAAACAGCCTGTGGTTCTAAAGATTTGGTTGATTCTATATGCCTGTTTTTCCGGGGCTTCCTTCCAAATGACAAGCATTATTGGATTGCTCATAGCTCTGTGATTTCTGACCCATTAGACTATGTGGGTCAGACTTGCTGTCGTGGTAACCGTCTTTGTCTGCTGACAAGGAGAGGGTTCTATGTCAGTAAACAAGAGATTCTGTAGTGAGCTGGAGCCATCAGTGTTTCAGCAGACAGAGTGCCTGAGGAAAAAAGCACAACAGTGTTTCTGGAAACTGGGTTTTTAGGTTTTTGAAGCCTGGTTGAAAGAATCTTTTGAGAAGTGTCTTTTGATGGCCACAGCCTTTATGCACTTGACTGTTTAGAGAAAACACCCGTTGCCTTGTTTTGGTTTGAATTTGATTATTTGATTTAACAAAACAAACAATAGGCTGATATGGTGTCATGTTTCTTGGTAGCTCATTGATGTTGGCTAATATGGCCTTTGATGATTAATACATTTATCTGAAATCTATATTAGTTAATTAACTGGTCCTTATGCTAGAACTAATCTTTAAGAGTCCTACTGAGTGCTTCTCATATCTCCCTGGACTGAAACAAGCCACATGGATTTCAAGTGTCAGGGGCACCTAGGAAGCCAAGAGCTGTTGACACAGACAATCAGTTTGGTTCAATCCACTGTGCAATAACGACAAAAGCTAGCAGGCCTCTTACTTAAGTTATGCGGCTAGTTGACTTTGATTTTTAAATGGCACAAAAACAGTAAACACCAAACATCATCATACACAACCCAGACTTCCTGAGGAACTGACAAATGGCAGCTATTTGTCTTCCTGTGGGTTCATTTGCAAGAACAAGTAGACACAAACTAAGCAACATCAGACACATGGCTGTGAAAGTGTACATTAAAAAAATGTAATGTCTTACAAACCAATCAGCAATCAAGCCATAATGATCTTAAACAATAACCATCAGTTTTAACAATGGTGAAAATTCAATTTGCAAAGTCATAATTGGGGACAGGTAAAATTAAATCAACTATTTCTATTAACTGTTCTCCATGTTCAGTAGAGTCTTAATCTTAATTAATATTGTTAAAATGTTAAAGTATGTTTTTGTGTTTTTTCAATGGTAAAAGGCTAGACACATCCCATCACAGGCCACCTTCCATAATGAGAAAAGGGACAATGACCTAATAGAAGTACAATAAGGATACAGCAATTAAAGTAGTGGTGGTTTAAAAATGTAAATCCACAATTTTGCACTATAATGTAATGAATTTGTCTGAATAATTATATAATCATTTCTACTGAATCTGTTTTTCTAATAAAAAATTACAAAACCTTCTGACATTTTACATTAAAAAAAAACAGCTTATCGAGTTCAGCAACAATAAATATTGCTATTTCTTGAAAAGCTCTGAACATAAATTAAGCATATGTCATGTTGGTGTCTGAAACCTGCTGAGATGTTCTAATATTAACCTTGACTAAGAGCAACAGCTACCTAAACATACACTGCATGCTATACTGATCGAGGACTGCCATATAATCTCTGATGTATGGCTTTGCTGTTTTCTAAATAAAACATGGTTTTCAGTTGGGGGGGAAAATATTCTATCGCAATGCGCTGTTTTGACAGTGTGCATTTGGCACGTTTGCTTGTTTGTTCGTTTCTCAAATTTCAAAATGAGGGTCTTTGTATCATTGACTGAACCTAGCAGGTACCGGTAGGCCCGACTGATGATGCAGGAACTGATGATGCTGGAGCTTATGATGCTGGAAGCTGGGGGCCTATATTGAACAAGCTATTTGCTGATATAACGGGTGTAGCTACGAGTTCTGCATGAATTACCAACCCTAGGAGTGACTGTTGGGTTACTGTACTTACACTGTTTGCTATAATGATACCGCCTCAATATAGAACCTCAATATTCGTAATATGATCTGACTTAAAACAACATTTCAATTAAATAACTGCATACAAATATATAATACAGAAATACTGAACACCTATATTTTTAGGTAGCCTATTAATAAAACAAGTCGATGCAAAATAACCGACAATACTTATTTTCTATCTGAATTTTAATAACATTTCAGCGTAGATCTATCAAGTTCAAAGTCAAGCAGTGAGAAAACTATAGCTGTTTGGTGGAACAAAGAAAAAGGAAATCGTTCAAGCGATAGGGAAACTTACAAATTATCTTGCTCGTCTTCTGTCCCGGACAGCGGTAGCCTGTACGTAAAATGCTTCTTATGCTGTCTTGCGACTTGTACGTAAATAAAGAGAAACCAGAGTGACATGTAAAGTCAACATTCAAGCGGTGTGGATTGTTGATGGTCTTCTCGCTTGATAGTCCATCCGTTGCTGACGGAGCCGCGCCTACACTGATGGGTGGACCTATCAGACAAACTATGAGTGGACCATCTGAAGCCCACTGCTAAAGTGCGTCGATATCAAAGAGGCCCGTAGTATTATTATTTCTGTAAAATAAAAATGACTTAAATATTAATAAGTTACCAAATTAAAATAAATGGATAACCGACATATTTAATGACTATAATAGTATAGAACTATAGGCTAACAAATGTTATATGATATTTCTTGCATGAAATGTAAGTTATTTTCATGTCGTAGTTGTTCCTTGATATCAGGAAACGCCCATTGATGTTTGCAATTGGTTTCTTCGTAGAATGCATTAGGCCATTGTCAATGCAGAAGCTAACGTTAAAGTCACGTCACATTTTTACTTCTAAACTTGCGAATGACTTTATCATCTGAATTTCACATTTTGGGGATATCTGGAGTTGCTAAATATCAGTTTGGTTTACTGTTTTAATGTTTGTGCACACCACAACAACAAAACATTGTTCAAACTATCATTTTTATATCATGGATTGTCAGTTCTTGCATGAATATTTCTCTGAACAATGGTGGGCCAAAATGGGATGGGAGTCAACCTTCAAAGTAAACGTTGCGTTTGTTGGTAAATCGCCACAATCATGGACAGCTGCTAGGCTGGTATTTAGTACACTGCTTGCTTCATAATGCTGCAGCAAGAGGGAGCTAAGGACCAGGGTTTGAGGTGATGCGCTCCGCTCAGTGAGTAAATTCTAACACAGTCCCATGGCGATGGTAACCACCAATAATACATCATGAGTCATTTCTCGTGCAGGCTGTTCTGCTACTCGGGTGAGAAACGTTATTCACACTGACACGTTGTCTCACATCCTAAGGGAATTAACAGCAGAAGATTAATGGCAGATCACTATATGACTATCAGGTGATGACGATAAATCCAAGTAATTTCACTCTCTCACCCACTGAACGTATGTAAATTGTTTAAACCATTATTAATTATTGGGTAGTACCAGGTGGGAAGTCTGAGTTCATTGTTGCTCTTTGAAGTCAGCTGCATCCCTTCCAGCCATGACCCTTTTAATCCAGGAATGTCTGCTTGATCAGGTACTCATGTAAAAACTAGGATCTGATTATAACCAGTTAATAATGGTTTACCTGGTTAAGAGAGGGGGCTCTACACCATCCTATCAGATCATGAAAGCTGCTTAGATATCTTCAGAAATATGTTCTAATGTCCACATGATCAGACCATTTCACGGGTCACAGGAGATCAGTGATTCCAACCCAAAATTCTCAGTTTATTATCCATTACAAACATAGCAATACATAAACATAACCTTGCATGAATAAAGTTTTAAAATGTTACATAACTACAAATATACACAGAACCATGTTGTTTGCCGACAGTTTAATGTAAATATTCAGTGCAAAATGAATTGAGCCATATCCACAAGGCCTTAGAATGCAATAAAATCCGATATGAAAAGCCATATGACAGTCATGTAAGAAAAGTATTGCCCAGTATTGCACCGGTCCATCCTGTGCAGTAGGTGGATGATGACAACGCACTGTGCGGACCTCAGTACACACCAACAGCAGGCTCTGGGATGTTGGTGGCATGCATTTCTCGGGTCATTTTGGACTTCTCCTTTAGCTTGGCCTGCAGCAGTGTGTGCTCCACCACTCCTATACGAATGTCCATCTGAACGATCTCCTGCTTGAGCTTGGTCAGACTCTGCTTGATTCTCACCACCGGTGCTATGATTAGAAAAGTTCAAAGGGTTAGAAAACAAATTAGGTAAAATATTTTCTAATTAAAAATGTAACAGTCATTATGCATTAACAGATTTCGTGAAAGGCCACTATATCAATGACTTTTCTGACATGGTTTCTTCGACGGTTTCGCAATTAAACTGTCACTATATAATGTATTTTAGATTAAGGACTGTTGCCTTTCCAATATCAATTGCGTTATACTCACTCATCTGTGCACACATGTTTAAAAAGGCTTGAAGGTAGAGCCCAGTAGATTCCTTAATCCAGCAGTAGTTACCTCCGTCAGACTCCGTAGATTCCTCAATCCAGCAGTAGTTACAGTGGGGAGAACAAGTTTTTGATACACTGCCGATTTTGCAGGTTTTCCCACTTACAAAGCATGTAGACGTCTGTAATTTTTATCATAGGTACACTTCAACTGTGAGAGACGGAATCTAAAACAAAAATCCAGAAAATCACATTGTATGATCTTTAAATAATACATTTGCATTTTATTGCATGACATAAGTATTTGATCACCTACCAACGAGTGAGAATTCCAGCTCTCACAGGCCTGTTAGTTTTTCTTTAAGAAGCCCTCCTGTTCTCCACTCATTACCTGTATTAACTGCACCTGTTTGAACTCGTTACCTATATAAAAGACACCTGTCCACACACTCAATCAAACAGACTACAACCTCTCCACAATAGCCAAGACCAGAGAGCTGTGTAAGGACATCAGGGATAAAATTGTAGATCTGCACAAGGCTGGGATGGGCTACAGAACAATAGGCAAGCAGCTGGGTGAGAAGGCAACAACTGCTGGCGCAATTATTAGAAAATGGAAGAAGTTCAAGATGACGGTCAATCTTCCTCGGTCTGGGGCTCCATGCAAGATCTCACCTCATGGGGCATCAATGAGGAAGGTGAGGGATCAGCCCAGAACTACACGGCAGGACCTGGTCAATGACCTGAAGAGAGCTGGGACCACAGTCTCAAAGAGAACCATTAGTAACACACTACGCCGTCATGGATTAAAATCCTGCAGCGCACGCAAGGTCCCCCTGCTCAAGCCAGCGCATGTCCAGGGCCATCTGAAGTTTGCCAATGACCATCTGGATGATCCAGAGGAGGAATGAGAGAAGGTCATGTGGTCTGATGAGACAAAAATAGAGCTTTTTGGTCTAAACTCCACTCGCCGTGTTTGGAGGAAGAAGGATGAGTACAACCCCAAGAATACCATCCCAACCGTGAAGCATGGAGGTGTAAACATCATTCTTTGGGGATGCTTTTCTGCAAAGGGGACATGACGACTGCACCATATTGAGGGGAGGATGGATGGGGTCATGTATCGCGAGATCTTGGCCAACAACCTCCTTCCCTCAGTAAGAGCATTGAAGATGGGTCGTGGCTGGGTCTTCCAGCATGAAAACGACCCGAAACACACAGCCAGGGCAACTAAGGAGTGGCTACGTAAGAAGCATCTCAAGGTCCTGGAGTGGCCTAGCCAGACCTGAATCCAATAGAACATCTTTGGAGGGAGCTGAAAGTCTGTATTGCCCAGCAACAGCCCCGAAACCTGAAGGATCTGGAGAAGGTCTGTATGGAGTGGGCCAAAATCCCTGCTGCAGTGTGTGCAAACCTGGTCAAGAACTACTGGAAACTTGATCTCTGTAATTGCAAACAAAGGTTTCTGTACCAAATATTAAGTTCTGCTTTTCTGATGTATCAAATACTTATGTCATGCAATAAAATGCTAATTAATTACTTAAAAATCATACAATGTGATTTTCTGGATTTTTTCAAATACTTGTTCTCCCCACTGTAACTCACATCCATTACACACAGTAGATACCTTAATTCAGCAGTAGTTAACTCACCTCCGCCAGACCCAGTAGATTCCTTAATCCAGCAGTAGTTAACTCACCTCTGTCAGACTCAGTTGATTCCTTAATCCAGCAGTAGTTAACTCACCTCCGTCAGACCCAGGAGATTCCTTAATCCAGCAGTAGTTAACTCACCTCCGTCAGACCCAGGAGATTCCTTAATCCAGCAGTAGTTAACTCACCTCTGTCAGACTCAGTAGATTCCCTAATCCAGCAGTAGTTAACTCACCTCCGTCAGACATGCTGCTGCCCTTTTCCTCCATCTCTTGCTTCACCTTCTCCAGCTCCTCTGTGATCTAGGTTAGAAAAAGATGCAGCATTGAAACCCGTCATCTATGGCCCAGTGACTGAGTTGCTGAATCTACAGGGAATAACAGACGGGCAACGTGAGCTCTGTAGGGATCTACACTCAGCGCCCAGTTTATTAGTTACACATGCCTAGTATTGTGTGTGTTAAACAGGGTCACCGACCTCAGCCAGAACTCTAGTCCGCTCCGTAACTCCACCACTTCCCTGCTGATAGAGCTCCTTTGCCTTGGAATACAAAAGGTCAGCAGTCAGCCTGCTTGTGTTACAAACTCTAAAACAAGCAATTATGTTCTACATTTTCTTTGCTGACTAAAGAAACGCCACAGCAACAGAATCCTATGTGCCCCTTAATGAATCAGGTATTACACTGGAAAGTAAAGGTAGTCAAGTGTCAGGTTAGCCGTACAATATGAATAATGTGCTCCAGCGTAGACCTTTGTGACTGGTACAGTAGGGTGAATGATCTGTAAATGGGTTGACTTTTTTTATATATTGCACAATTTGCACACAAACCCTCTGTGCATGTTCAATTTAGCTGGTTATTATCACCCTAATTCACTGTTCAGTTAACTGTGTTATGTGGCTTTAACATGCCCACCTCACTGAGTTTGGCCTGGGTGCTGCGGTACTCCTGGATCAGGTGTTCCAACTGGTTGTTGATGTACTTCTCCCTGCTGCCCACCTTCTCCAGGGTCTTACCGATCTCCTCCTGCAGCTTGTCTAGGTAGCCCTAGCACACAGTTACGCACAGTAGCCATCACTGCATAACACAGCAACACTCTCCTCAGAATGACGCGAGACAAGTGACACACTGATACTGTTAAAACAAGAAAAGGAACCAGGCAAGCCTAGTTCGGTCGGCCCGGGATTAGAAGGGATGAATGTTGTTGCACTCATTGGATTCGAACCAGGGTCTCATTAGTGACAGACTGTGTCTTTAACCACTACGCCACTAAGCTAAACGTGTGCAGAGTGTTGTATACTTCTTCACTGTTGCACCAATTTGTTGAAACTCCACGGTTCTCGAAACTAATTTCCTACATCGGCTAACATCCTAACCAAAAACAGGTATGACAGGGTTGTTATAATTCATTAAACGCGTTCAATTAGAAAGAGATTACTGTAGATGGCTAACTATACAGTAATGAAAACAACGACTTCAATAACATCACGCCAAGTTTGAATATTTAGCTAGACTCCATTAAGCATTGTGTTGAACTGACTAACGTTTCTTATTAAGTTTACTTCCACCACGAATAGCATCTATAAACTGTACAGCTTTTTTTTTGTCAGTAATAGGCCTACTAGTATCTACTTACTACTTGGAATAGTCATAAGAATTGAGCAATTGCTAGCGAGACTGAAGAACATAACACTGCCAAAGCTATTTCATTTCATGGCACAACAACGTTAGTTTTTGTGCCATGATACAATAACTATCAATATAGGTGACGATAACTGACTTTTATGTCAAGTGAAAAGACGAGAGAATCGTGGAAACCCCTTTTTTACTGTGCAAGGGGTTGTGCTCTATATTACTCTAAAAAGCATGCATGGATAGGTACTTTGAAAATTCACCAGAAATAGTTGCAATATAACTGTAAACAGTTTACATTTTGGCTTACTATAACGTAGCTAGTGAAGCTTGTAGCCAGCAATGTTTTGGTCTATCCTGGACAAACCCTAATGACTACTTTGTTTGGTCAGTGGCGAGGATCGAATCCCAGTCCATTGCATAGCAGTCCGGGTCTCTAACCACTACATTGTTTAACAATGGGCGGGTAGTCAGTCAGTCAGTAAGATACATTTGCTGTTCTTGGCCGGCTCCGCTTACACGGCTCCGCTCACTTGTGCTGCATTGAAGGAACCATTGAACCCGGCTAAGTTTGTAATCCATTAAGTCTGAACTGAACAATCAAAATAATAAAAAAGAAAACAAGTCTAGCTGAAGAAAAAGCCTAGCTAGCTATCATCTTGCTAGTCTAAATGAGATGCTCATTAGTGATGTTGATTTGTTCTTGATAAACGGTATGGAGAGTGATGTAACTTGGACTAAAGCCCACCTTGGCCTCTTTAAGAGATGACTTGATTCCGTCTTTGTGCTGATGCATTTGGTCCACGTGGATCCTCCAGTCCTAGAAACAGACTTGTGTTCATTATAAGCTCTCAAGTATTAGCCCTGGTCTGGATCTACACTGACGTTATGGAAGAAACAAACATCCTTACCTTGTTGTCGGTTCTGATTGTGACCTTCAGCTGTGGGAGAACCCGTTCCACCTCTAGATTCCACTCAGTAGCATCTGTGTTGGATTCCAGGATGTTGTCTGGCTTTGAAGACAAGCTGGCCTCCTAGTAGAGGGGAAGGGTTAAGGATCACTCTATATCACTATATGGGAAGCAGCAATAGCAAATAAATGAGAACGCCCCCCCCCCCCCATATATTTTATTTTTATTGTATTCAGTTAGTGATGAGTCTTTTTGGATGCACCATTTCTAGAGGCATAAAAATGCATTGAGACACCGTGCAACTCACACTTTGATTGGTTCTTGATTTCAGTGCTTCCAAATCCATAATGTTCTCCTCCTCATCATCATCATCTGGTTCCCCCTTTATTATGGAAATTCATTATTATTAATTTATTTAATACACATTTATAAAGATCCAATCCGATGTACAACAGGACTACCAGTAAGGGCCAGTTCTATGGGGATACCCACTGTCATGTTGTCCTCCACTTTACTCAGAGTCAGCTCTGCATCATCCTCCATCACAGATTCATCCTCCATCTCCTCTGTAGGGTAGTTTGGTCTGGGGAAAGACAGGAGAATAGGGATGGTACAAAGCCAGCTAGTCAGCTCAACCTATTTTTTCTTGTGTATATTCAAAGCAGTAATTGTACATTACCTTTTGAAATCAAGGGATTTTCATTGGCTTACATTTTAAGTGAATCAATTAAAACACACTTTAAATAAAAGTTAAGAGCAAATTATGTATTTCCCTTTTTAAAATGGATACACATCCTCTATTTAGCAAACAGTATCAAAAATATAAAAGTTACATTTGAAGCCCATATAAAGAAGAAACGTGAAGCTGAAGAAACTCTTCATTTTTCTTTACAAAGCAAAGGCATGCTATCTTGTATATTGTAAATATTTGTAATACAAATATGATAACTTGGTAAATTTCACCCAGACATTAGCTTACCTTCTCCATGTAAACCCTGTCTTCTTCAGAGCTTCTTCTGCTAGACGATCCAGCACATAGCAAACGTGTTCTCCTGAGCCAGCTTTTAGTTTGGAAGGAGGAAAGTCTACCAGTCCTCCCTGGGTCAATAGAGAAAGAACAATATTCAGAGACGCATTGTCTGAAATATCTGGCTTGTATGTTTGGGCCTCTAGTATAAGTCATTACAGTTTCATGGCATTGCCTTACTTAATAAAATAGTGTGTGACAGAAATCAACTAATTAATATACATGGGTATATTCATTAGTTATATTCATTAGACCATTGCAAAATGTTGGTTGTTTTTGTTGCTAACTGTTTAATCTAGGCAGCAACTGGAAGAGGATCTATGAGGACCTAAAAGGGGTGTATTAAATCTGCCTAACATTTAGTGGCCAAGCACTAAATCAGACAAGAGTTTTGGGAAAATTATGGTAGCTCCAACCCTGTTTGGTTCTATTTGAATAAACAAGGAGGAACTTACTATTTAATCTTTCCCATAGATGGTCTCCGTTTTGCTTTGTTTGACAAATCTGTTGCAACTGTTTGCTGGAATCAATACACCCTTGGGTTATAAATTGGTATTTTGCAAGCCTGGCTCTAAACAAATCCCAGCTTCGGCCCAGGCACAAGGCAACAGGAACATCAGTGTACAGTAACCAAGTTGTGCTTACAAAAGCTCTCAAATGTGAGAGAATGTTGGCCACGGTGGCGTTAGGGTCATCATACTCTTGAGGCTGCTCGAAGGGTCTCCCTGCTTTGTTGATGAGCCAAGAAGCAATGATGGTAAACATAAAGAATTGTTCCCCTGGATTGGATGGCATATAGGCACTGGATGCAAAGTAATGCCTATGGATTGCAAAAGATAACATTAACCTATTATTTCACACTCAGACTTGCATTACCTGCAGTGTCATTTCATAGTCAGATCAGGAAAACGTTGGCACATTAGTAATAACTAGCTAGGTATGGCCGTTTGCTAACCTGGACAGAGGTTTCATGTTGTGCTTTGACAGAACTTCCTCCTCGTAATCCAGAAGCTTTAATTTGTCCAGCAAGTCCTCCATAACTACGAACATTTGATATGCTGCTCCAGGACCCCGTTCATCGTCCTCCCCACGCCTGTTATCATCTGCCATTTCGCTTTGCACTTGTCGCAGACTAATAATGTAAATAAACAATGTAAAGCAAATGTGTGCTCAACCAACTTTTGAAACAGATCAGTGCGTTTTCTTCCGATTGTTTGTTTACTAACTGGCAATTCGGTATGTCAAGCAAAGGTTTGCTAGCTAAGTACTAGTTCACTATCTACTGTAGCATTTGCTTGGCCAACAAAAAAGAAAGTTAAGCGTCATGTCTTAACGATTAATATATCATGTTACTATCTGTTTAGTGAGACGAATATTGAAACAAAAACTTGCAAAAACTTAACTAAATATCGCTCTTTGGTAACGGTTAGCTATCACTTGACAACCACTGTCACTAAAGGCAGCAGGCGTCCTTACGTATTACATTTTTTGCGTCCTGTTCTCGTTTACGTAGGAGTGCAGTGTTATCAAACGTTTCCGTGGTTTACTGCCACCTACTGCATTGGAGAAATAATGTGAAGCTTATACATATTCAAATACATAAATGAACAATTCGCTGCACGATTCACCCTCACTAGACATTTTAGAAAGTGATACTCGACACTATCTCGGCCCTCGCTTTATTAGTCATATTCTGGGCTTGGGGATACATTTGCTGTGTCTGGAGGTTTGCCAAGGTCTGCCAGGAGACTGTAGCCCATGGCTGTATAATACTGACTTGACCTGCAGTTCATTTTTTTAAACTGCCTCCTCCTTTGTGTGCACCAGAGGGGGCAAACATCATGTGTGAGCCAGTTAATGGGAGATTACTAGACTCTGGATGCAGCATGCTGTTTTCCAAAGGCATTTGGAAAATGTAAATTGTGGAATATGTAAATTGTCTAATTACTGGACAGCAGGAAATATATATGTATAGAGAAAACAGCCAGTGTGGGGTGCAGCTGTGCCTTTTTGTCCAGTTTTCTTCTCTTGTGATAAGCAAATCTTACCGAAAGTTAATTAAAATGTGTCTGCTTTATTAAAAGCTTAATTTCTTGTTTAAAATAATACATTAGTCAATGAAAGTAATTGAGTTAGGCTACGTACATTGATAAAAAAGTGTATGCAAAATTATTTCCCTACATTTGATCCTATAGTAACTTTTAATTAATGTGAAGGGAGTGGAACACTTTATTGATTGCATGTAAACAATGGGGTAGTGAAATGCTTGTGTGCTCCAAAACAATGCAGAATGGCTGAACAAAGTAGCTCAAAACATTTTACATGAAACAAGAATGAGAAAGCCCATATGTATTTTTTTTTTTTTACAAATGCACCCAATCAAACATATTCAATAATCCAAATGATAATCTGCAACAATTCTTGTAAACAGGATCCACATAAATGTACAGTGCTCAGTGTTGAGCAGCATACACAATGTCCACGGGACAGAAGCATGCACTTAATATATGTGTGAGTGGGTAAACACTGTGTGCGTGTGTGTGCGCGCGTGTGTGAATGTGTCAATGTGAGTGTGGGAGTTGCGGCCGTATGTGGCCATGCAGTCATGGGTGAACAGGGAGTCCAGGAGTGGGCTGAGCCCCAGGTCGACCAGCCTCCTAACAAGCCTTATTAAGGTAAACAACAAGGTTGAGTGTAAGCGGTGGATGATCAACTGCATTCCAGCATAAGTGTTCCTTTTGTCCAGGTGCTATGAAGTGGTGTAAAGTGTGGTGGCTATCTGGATACTATCTTTCAAATTACCCAGCATGAAGACCACATTGTCCCGCTGGTGACAGTCATGATCCTGTGTGGTACGTCTCAAACATGCCGGTGAAAACGCAATGGAAATGATAATGCAAAGAAAATTCTATCTAGCATTTGGTTCCCTCTCACATAATGTGAACATGCCCTTAGTGTGAAGACTCCGTTAAGGAGGACATGTTGCCAGTCCTCATCTTCTGAAGTAGCCATCCAGTTGCAAGGTGTGGTAACCAGACCCAGTGCTCTAAGTTTGGTGAGCAATTTGAGGGGAATAATAGTGTTGAATGCAGAACTGTAGTCAGTGAACGGCATTCTCACATAGGTCTCCCTCTTCCCTTGGTGTGGCTTAACCAGGAGGTGGCTAAGATTTTCATTGTGAGGTGCAAAGGCTGACACGGGGAAAGCTTAATTACTAGTGGTACGTGTTAAATGTTAAATGTTTACCTTAGAAAAGGCTAACTTTCAGACCTAGGTTGCACACAAACACACACACACACACACACACAGTATTTCAATTAGGTTTGTAACATTAAACATTTAAATACTCATTCTTTATTCCTAGTCTCCTCACTGTTGTGCTATTGATGCACAGGTAACGCCAACAGTATTCGTTGTGTTGCCTTCCAGGCCAACAGCTGGTGAAATTCACCCCATCCCCTCCTCCTTGTGCTTCAAGTCCCATGCCACCAATTGTAGTGAGCTTCCATCCGCCCATCCACCCCCCTTCCTTCCATTGTTCCCACCAGATTCTCTTTCACTGCACTTTCTTCAAGGTAGAGTAGCCTATCTATGGATTTATTCATAGGCTGTCACAGGCTTTGTGCTTGTTTATGCTCTTTTGTTGTTTTCTTCTGTGTTGCTTTCATGCAAATGCCAGTGCATGTGCTGACATGTAAAATAAACTACATTAAACTACATTAACCCATCCAACCCTTGCCGGTCTTCCGTGCTGAAGATGCAGCACCTGTTCCTGCAGGAGAGCTCAGGGAGTAGCTGCTGTAGCGCCTGAGGTAATTACGGGGGGATGCAGAGCTGGCTGGATTTGTAACAGGTTGACGGGTGCCAATAGGCAATGCAGTGAATATCATTTTTGCAACATGCTTTCTCGGTTCTTTTCTGTTGACCCATCACTACTACAAACCCTTATTTTCTAGATGTGTAACACATAGAGGGCTATCCTTTCGGACATGTTCGTCTCTCTCCTCCCCAACCCCTTTATGTGTCTCTGCTTCACTCTCGAATGTATCCGCTGGAGCACAAAGTAACACACATGACCTCACATGACACTATACCATCACACAGTCTCTAGTGGCGCCTTTCTACACCAGAAATTATGCTATTTTCCTCCCAACAACAGCATATAAATTCAGTAAAGACACACACTAAAAAACCCACACACAGACACACATGCTCGCAGCCGTGCAGCGGGATATGTCAAAGGCAGGCATTAGGAGGTAGGTTGGGGGGGGTTGTGGTAGGTTTGTGGGGTGGTAGTAGGTTGGGGGTTGAGGTAGGTTGGGGGTTGAGGTAGGTTGGAGGGGTGGTGGTAGGTTGGAGGGGTGGTAGTAGGTTCGTGGTTGAGGTAGGTTGGGGGGTGGTAGTAGATTCGGGGTTGAGGTAGGTGGTGGGTGGTCAGAGGTTGGTGGTGGTAGGTTGGGGGGTGGTAGTAGGTTGGGGGTGGTGGTGGTAGGTTAGTGGGGTGGTAGTAGGTTTGGGGTGGTGGTAGTAGGTTGGTGGGGTGGTAGTAGGTTGGGGGTGGTGGTGGTAGGTTGGGGGGTGGTAGTAGGTTGGGGGTGGTGGTGGTAGGTTGGGGGGTGGTAGTAGGTTTGGGGTGGTAGTGGTAGGTTGGGGGGTGGTGGTAGGTTGGGGGTGGTGGTGGTAGGTTTGGGGTGGTGGTGGTAGGTTTGGGGTGGTGGTGGTAGGTTGGGGGGTGGTAGTAGGTTTGGGGTGGTGGTGGTAGGTTTGGGGTGGTGGTGGTAGGTTTGGGGTGGTGGTGGTAGGTTTGGGGTGGTGTTGGTAGGTTGGGGTGGTGGTAGGTTGGTGGGGTGGTAGTAGGTTCGGGGTGGTGGTGGTAGGTTGGTGGGGTGGTAGTAGGTTGGGGGTGGTGGTGGTAGGTTGAGGGGTGGTAGTAGGTTCGGGGTGGTGGTGGTAGGTTGGTGGGGTGGTAGTAGGTTCGGGGTGGTATTATGTTGCGGGTTGGTATTATGCTGGGGGTTGGTAGTAGGTTTGGGGTGGTGGTGGTGGTAGGTTGGGGGGTGGTGGTAGGTTTGGGGTGGTGGTGGTAGGTTGGGGGGTGGTAGTAGGTTCGGGGTGGTGGTGGTGGGTTGAGGGTGGTGGTGGTAGGTTGGTGGGGTGGTAGTAGGTTTGGGGTGGTGGTGGTAGGTTGGGGGTTGAGGTAGGTTGCGGGGTGGTATTATGTTGCGGGTTGGTATTATGCTGGGGGTTGGTAGTAGGTTTGGGGTGGTGGTGGTGGTAGGTTGGGGGGTGGTGGTAGGTTTGGGGTGGTGGTGGTAGGTTGGGGGGTGGTAGTAGGTTTGGGGTGGTGGTGGTGGGTTGAGGGTGGTGGTGGTAGGTTGGTGGGGAGGTGGTAGGTTGGGGTGGTATTATGTTGCGGGTTGGTATTATGCTGGGGGGTGGTATTAGGTTGGAGGGGGTCTTACTGGTGAATAATTCATGTTCACACACACAACCTCCTGTAGTGAGGCCAACCGTGCTGGATGAGAGGATGCAAAGCCAGTGTGTTTGATCTGCATGTTGGCCCATGTCTGCAATGCACATGGAGCTGTTCCCACATGACTGACTTTTAAGTGGCAGCACCTGTGTGAGAAGAAATAATAATAATAATAGGAGCTGGGTACATTTGGGTACATTTATTAAACAATACCGTGGAACTAGTGAGATTTTCATTGTAGGAGAACCTAGATTTTGTCACAGTCATGTTTATTTTGATAAGGAAAGAAAGCAATCTGAGATGAAAAGGCTTCAGGCAATTACTGGTCAGCGTCAGGGGAAAGGAACGGACCCAGCAGTCATTATACCAGTGGTGGCCAATCATTTTGACTCTAATTCAGGATTTCACAATTCAGTGGAGGCCTTTACATATTTTTTCAGAATCACTTCCTTCATCAAAAGCCAGCTGAAGGCCAGAAAACAGTCTGCTTTTTCTAGAAAATGTATAGCTCCATTATGTTTATACAAACTGTTTCGTATATAGTTTTTATAGAGGGTGTCCTGAAGTCTTTCTTTCAACAACCCCCCCTCCCAAATAAAATACTATGCAAATGTGATGTATTTTGATGTAAAACCTCCCACAGCTTTTGCCCACCCCTGCATTACACTCTGTGTCTGCGAGCAGCGCCTACTGTCTCCAATTCTACAGAATGAATGTAGTTTATGTATAAATACACCCACGCACCAGTCGCCGTTTTCAACATCATTAAACACACCGAAGGGATTGGAGACGTGGCCACGTTTCCCCTGTACCCTTTATTACAGGCTCTCGGCCGCCAGTGAAACATCAATTTCAGGCCTGCCCTCTTGGGCCCTGACAGTATTGTGGGGGCTGTTCGATAGAGTGGTAAATGGGAGGACAGACAGAGGTGGATCTGCAGCTCAGCCTGCCTGACTGACACCCTAATGAGAGCTCTCTGCTGAGATGCTAGTGCTGTAAGGCCGGGAGGATACAGGAGAAGAATTGAGGAGATGGAGGATTGGGGCTTGGTTTGTTTTGCTGCTATACTCGAGCCTCCCGGGCTATTCTGAAAGTAGTCTGAAATTTGAAAAGTAGCGTGGGCCTTGTTATGGGTCATTCAGTGCCAGCAGAAGCCAATAAGAAATAGAAGTGGTCACTTAAAGAACAGAAGATGCTTTATTTATTCATTTCAATATTTTAGTTATTTGAATAGTCGGCCAGGGCTGATTTAGAAATGTGTTTGATATGTTAGTGACTGACAGACCTTGGCAAACCAATTCCTGCCAGGATGCCCAAATTGTTTTAGTTATGATATCCGTGTTATTCAACAAGCATATTTGAATTGTACCCCATGACAAAAATATTCAGAATTCGGGATGTCCCAACATGTCGTGGAGTTCCTTGGAATAGTTTCATAATGTTTAACGGGAATGTCTATGATTTGTTTATATGATTCACAGATAATCACATTAACATGACTTGCACTAGCACTTTACCTTATCCCAACATTGGTGGTATTGATTCAATTGCGGTTTGTTATATTGCTGTGCATGTTGGAGTCCTGTTTACTTCAGTCCCATCTTTTTTGAAATCTTTTTTGGTGTAAGATTAGAAGTGGAAATTGTCATTCCATAGTGGATAGGGGGCATAAACAAACCTTAAACTGGCCAGACGTAATCTTCATAGTCTAAAATCTCCCCATTATCACTATTTGTACGACACATTAAACCAGCATCTGACACTAGGGTTATGTACAGTCTCTAAAAAAGTTGCACTTCTCCCACTGATGACACAACTATATTCCAGTTGTGATCCCACATCAGACATCAAATAAGGACATCACCCAAGTAGAGTCCTGTTGTCCATTTAGTCCAAATCTTGTCTCCTTGCATAGCACGGTCTGGTCTATATTTAAATGTACAACTAACCAACCCTTATGCTAACCCTAACCTAATGTAACTATAACCTTAATCTCTACCCTAACCCTGACTGTAGCACTTTATCTACCACTCAGACCATTACACTTATTCTCAACCTAACACTAATTATAACCTTAGCAAAGAGTTGCTTATCAATGTACTGTAATACTTTTAACAAGCAGTCAACAACATCTGTAGATGATCAAATGAAGCAAAACTGATCCCACTTTTAACAACAATGTTACATATTGTCTCAGATCTCACAGTGCCTACAGCTGGTGTCAATAGATTTAGAAGTAGCGTAATGTCACCAGTGGTCAAGTTAAAAAATAAATTAAAAAAATAGCAGAAATAGTGTAAAGAATCCTAATTCATTGAAGCATTTAAGTTGGTACACAAAAAGAAAATTAATTCTGTGTTGAACTTACCTAACTAAAGTATAAAAGCTGTTAAAGAAACATGTTTCTTTTTCTTTTGCAACAGCTGAGTATCTTTGCAATCACCCAAGCGCTTTTTTTTGGCAGATTGCTTGAGGACTCTGAATATGGTAGGGTAATGCATAATAAGCAGTTGCAGCTGAATGCAATCACTTGGAGAGATGCTTTCTCTTCTCTGTTGTAACTATGAAGGTATGTCCAAATTATGGCTTTTGTTTCCCTTACGGTGCTGTGATAGGCCACCAGATTGGGAACCATTGAATGAAAGCAGTGTGTCAATAAATGCAAATTATATATTTTTTCAGCTCTGACATGAAGGTTTTAGTGAAGCTGGTGAAATGCTATTGTATTTCTTCTGGTTATTCTTTTGGTAAATGACCATACACTCTCATGTTATGCAATGCCAAATGGCCAAATGGTGGCGTAAAAAGGGTGATTAAAAATGCTTGGAAAACAAACCACATTTTAAATGTTGCAAATCGTCTATCACTGGATGACAGATCTACACACAACGTGATATTCCTGGTATTAAAGGACACATCGGTTAAAGACCTTTGGAGTCAGCCGGACCCCTGTTGTACAAAACTATCTACAGATTAAAGTCTCTCAGGGTGGTCAAGCATTACCAAACAATCAGATATCCGCCTAAGTATGAATATTGGTGAACATTGAAAACACTATCAAGTCTAATGTTTTCACCTGTTTGACTTCTATCTGTGGAGGGATTACATTTGGCCCTCAAGCTACAGAATTTGAGTCTAACTAACCTTGTAAATCCAGCCACACGTTGTACATGCAGTGTTTCTCAACCCTGCTCCTGGAGGCACCACACTCTGTATGTTTTAGATCTCTCCCTGCTCTGTCACACCTGTTTCAAATGATCAGCTCATTATTAAGTCCTTTATGACCTACTGTGGGGAGAACAAGTATTTGATACACTGCCAATTTTGCAGGTTTTCCTGCTTACAAAGCATGTAGAAGTCTGTAATTTTTACCATAGGTACTCTTCAACTGTGAGCGATGGAATCTAAAACAGAAATCCAGAAAATCACATTGTATGATTTTTAAGTAATTAATTTGAATTTTATTGCATGACATAAGTATTTGATACATCAGAAAAGCAGAACTTAATATTTGGTACAGAAACCTTTGTTTGCAATTACTGAGATCATATGTTTCCTGTAGTTCTTGACCAGGTTTGACACACTGCAGCAGGGATTTTGGCCCACTCCTCCATACAGACCTTCTCCAGATCCTTCAGGTTTCAGGGCTGTCACTGGACAATACAGACTTTCAGCTCCCTCCAAAGATTTTCTATTGGGTTCAGGTCTGGAGACTGGCTAGGCCACTCCAGGACCTTGAGATGCTTCTCATGGAGCCACTCCTTAGTTGCCCTGGCTGTGTGTTTCGGGTCGTTGTCATGCTGGAAGACCCAGCCACGACCCATCTTCAATGCTCTTACTGAGGGAAGGAGGTTGTTGGCCAAGAACTCGCAATACATGGCCCCATCCATCCTCCCCTCAATACGGTGCAGTCGTCCTGTCCCCTTTGCAGAAAAGCATCCCCAAAGAATGATGTTTCCACCGCCATGCTTGGGATGGTGTTCTTGGGGTTGTACTCATCCTTCTTCCTCCAAACACGGCGAGTGGAGTTAAGACCAAAAAGCTCTATTTTTGTCTCATCAGACCACATGACCTTCTCCCATTCCTCCTCTGGATCATCCAGATGGTCATTGGCAAACTTCAGATGGCCCTGGACATGCATTGGCTTGAGCAGGGGGATCTTGTGTGCGCTGCAGGATTTTAATCCAAGACGGCGTAATATGTTTCTATTGGTTTTTTCTTTGAGACTGCGGTCCCAGCTCTCTTCAGGTCATTGACCAAGTCCTGCCATGTAGTTCTGGGCTGATCCCTCATCTTCCTTATGATCATTGATGCCCCACGAGGTGAGATCTTGCATGGTGCAGTTAATACAGGCAATGAGTGCAGAACAGGAGGGCTTCTTAAAGAAAAAATAACAGGTCTGTGAGAGCCGGAATTCTTACTGGTTGGTAGGTGATCAAATACTTATGTCATGCAATAAAATGCTAATTAATTATTTAAAAATCATACAATGTGATTTTCTGGATTTTTGTTTTAGATTTCGTCTCTCACAGTTGAAGTCTACCTATGACAAAAATGACAGACCTCTACATGCTTTGTAAGTAGGGAAACCTGCAAAATCGGCAGTGTGTCAAATACTTGTTCTCCCCACTGTACATCAGGCATGTTAGAGCATGGAGAGATATAAAACATGCCGGACAGGGTGTCTCTAGGAGCTGGGTTGAGAAACACTGTAATGCACAGGACCACGTATTATGCAAGCTCATTGCTATAAAGCAGCTATAGCGTTAGAGCTTGTGGCTTGAAAAATTTTGTATTTGAAGGCATGCATCCACTATATACCACGCTTGATACCTACAGGTTCAGTGGTTTCATTGATATGGTAAACATAATTGAACATTTTCCCAAATACATCAAAAGCATTTTACCTGATCGGTTTGAGTTAGAATATTTGGAAACTGTGGTAAAGAATACAGAAGTACAGGAGTATTCCTTACCACAGTTTCTATAATGCTAAAGTTGAGCACTGGCTTGGCATGTGTTTATGAAGTTGATATTCTCATTTGCCTTGACAGTCGAGGGGCTGTGAAGCACACCCTTATGAAGAAGGATGGCAGTTTTGAAACGGCAGTTAAAGCGTAATGCAATTATCTTGCACTCTGAATAAGGGCAACAGCTTTTGTAATCACTTATACACGTTTTGGAGTTTGCAGGACCTATAAAAAGAGCCTACTGAAATTAGACCAAGCAGCTGACAAACATTGAAGAGGTTCCTCTTTACTGTGTACCTCAAACGGCACTCCAGAAACTAAGTAAAGATCTAGTCACGCTAGGTCATATATTTGAAAAACACATCTTGATAGTTTGAAATCAATCCATGGACAAAAAAAGGAAAACTGCAGGGTCTTTATACGATACAATATTGTATTGGATATGTAACAGTATTGGATATGCAGATTTGAGTAAATATGGATAACATACAGCATTAAGCCACATTCAGGAACTTTCCCAGGGTATAGGCTATCTACAGAATCTAGTTTTAGCAAGGATTAAATTAGATTTGTTTAATTTCTGAATTACTTTCAAAATTTAGAAAGGAAAATATTGGCTTATATATATAAGCAATATATTTTCATGGACAAAGTAGCCAGGGAAGTATTTGCTTATGACAATGTATTTGCACAGACAATGTTTTTTGACCTGTCTTGACACAATACTTTTTTTGTCAATTAACAGACACCCTTAACAAGAGCAATTAGGGCTAAGCGTCTTGCTAAACAGCACAAAGGCAAACATTTTCAACTTGTCTGCTCAGGGTTTTGAAAATTGGCCCAAAACTCTAACTACTAGGCCCTTTTGCAGGGTAAATTCCCATGTGTGAGTGAATGATTGGCATTTCACTTACAACAGTGCAGTGGAAGAAGTGAATCTTCAGAAAATTGCTGACTGATACGTTTTGCTTAAGCCTCCATCAAGTTAATGATTTAATTTGAACTCCAGATAAGATTGGCATGCTATTATGAGTTCTCACAAGCAAGTGCCAAAGTCACTAAGGTACCAAACTTCACTCTTAGATGTTTGAGAAGCCTGAATATTATGAACATCAGTCTAGTCTCCTTTCAGAAAAAGTTATATTTTATTAAATAATTTGCATTGAATTAATACTTGCGGCATTAGTCCTTTATTCATACAAAAAGAAAACAATTACTTGTATTTGATTGTATGCTTGATTGCTATGCTTCCATGTAAAACATATTTGACACCAAAATAAAACAATTATGATCTATAATGCTGCTTCCACATTTCACAATGCATTTAAATTACAATTCTTGTTTTGCATCAATGAACCATAGCCGTTCAACACAAAACCTATCATCAAACCACTGCACTATTGAAATGAAATGGGAGAGATGATTAGAGATATATTTGCCATTTCCTTCAACACAATACATGGACTATTACTGAATCTGTGTTAAATTAGAGGTTACATGATTCAGAATACAAACTACTAAAATTGCTTAGTTACACACTTTCCATATACATTTCCATATAAAATAAAATAATATCTTTCCATCTTATACCTGTCCTTTAAACAGATAACAAACGCAGAAATAAAATGTCTACAATTAAATGGGTGAGGCTTATTGTAAGTATGTTTGGCAGAAGGTTTAGCAAATAAATGATTACACATTTGTATTTCCTATGCCAGACACACACTATTGACACACTTCCCTGTGAACTAACAAGGTCCACGTCCACTTCTAAGCTACCTATACATCTCATTTACATAGATTTTGGGGGCTTAAACCATTGCAGCAGGCTATTCTTAACACATTTCTTTCTGGTAGACGTGAATTACTGTAGGTCAACTGTAGGTAGCTTACAGGTATCTGAGCACAGTGGAATAAGACTTGTGCATTGCCTTTTGAACAGGTTTGTTGCAATTAGTATTTCATAAAAAAATGTATGCAATGAAGCTCTAAACAGGCGAAGGGCATATACTGTACATACTGTAAACTGTATTGAGAAATGACTGTGAAACTACTGTGAAATATGACATTGTTGTCAGGTACAGGTATATTTTCAGACTCATATTATTGCACAAAATCTAATCAGTGTTTAAAACGCTAGTGCGATTAATGTTACATACACACATAAAGAAATGTACATTACTTTATACTTTCCACAAGTATATAAGTTTACATATATTAACACTAGTACACTAAACATTCATATGCATAACAAATATTTCATAATCAGAACACTGAAGTTACATTCATAGAACATAGTATATGACTGTTAACTCCCAACCTTTGCATAACCTTTTGTTATAAAATGTTTAACCTTTTTGGGGGGGGGGTTGACAGATTTTTGGACTTTGAAAACACTGTGCATGCAAATTCAAGCCTTACTAGTTATGGACATCGCCCCATATGCTTACATTTTGATTCAACATAATTTATTATAACAACATGTCAGCTTGATAATGCCGTAGTTATCTGCGTCTATTCTAACCAACTGCATTGTCTCTGTAACCTTACCATAGAACCTACTGAAACCAAATTGACAATACCACGTCCAGTCTTTTCATGTTTACATAGCATTTATATGTACAGAGACTGTCTTCTGAGACTGTTGGACAATTTCATGATTATGGTTATTCTATGTACAACATTATTCATTCAGATTTAAGATTAATATCCTAAACAAACTGCCTCAACATTCAGAATCTTTTTTCCTTTCCCCCTGTTAGAAAAACATTGTTTCTATCAATTCCTTACTAACCAGCATTGTTTCTTGGTCGGTTAAAAAACACAGGTCTTGGTACAATTATTTAATGTGTCTTAAATTTTAATGTCAGTAAACACTGAATACTCAGCGTACCAGTTTAAGTATATTTGTTTCTAATGTGCCCAATGTGAATGTGTTTGCGCAAAAACCCTCAGAACTGAATTCATACCATTTTTTAAATATTTTTCCATATTCCAAATTTCCAATCTTTACCTTTCTCTTTGTGTGTGAATGTTTCCATGAAAATAACAACACATCCAAATATGAAATCATTCCAAAGTAAAAAGTAGTAACAGGCAATTTCGATGGTATGGTCTCATACTGATCAGCATCTGAAACCCCTGAAACTTAATCTTTATATAATACCAGGTCACAGAACGTTTTCTACTCGTTTGTAGTTACTGGAGTTTTGTGTCTATAGAAAACACAAGTATCTCCTGAATACAGATTGATTGAGTAAATTGTCTGTCATCCATGTTGATTCATCACATCTCTTTTGCAGGGCACCACAAGCTCTCTTCCTATCCCGCTTCACTTCCTGCTTGGTGACGTTGCGTTGCGGCCACATGCTGGAGATCTACTTCCTGTTGTATTCGTCCTCCTTGCCCTCTTCCACTGCCTCCACTGTGAATTTCCCCTCCTCCCCTATCCGGATGGCGGCAGATAAATCCACCGGGCCCTCTCTCTTGGTTTCCTTCTCCGTTACCACTTCTGTGTACGTGACTTCAGGGGTTTTGCTGACTTGTGGGCTTTTCCTGCCCTTGACTGGGGTCACAGCCTCATCTACGTCCCCCGCTGCCTCTGCACCTTCCTGGCCCTCTGCCACGGTCCTCTCCTTCTTCAGCTTGATGCGGAAGGACTCCTTGGTCGGGGCCTTCTTGGCGATGTTCTCCTTCAGCTTCTCGCCGGATTGCTTGATGCGCTCACCGGCCTGGTGCATCTTCTCCCGTCTCTCGGGGGGCACCATTTTCTCGCCGATGTTGTGGAACTTTGTGCCCAGGTTGTCCTTGGTCTTGGTCATGGTCTCCTTGGAGAAGGCGTGTTTGATGCTTTCAATGCCCTTCATGCCTGACGCCTTCAGGCGAGCGGTTCTGGAGCCTCCTTCAGACTCATCCACCGTCATGTACTCCTCGTCTGAGGAGATGTCCGCGGGGACATCGTAGGTGTCCGGTTCGATCACCAGCCCCTCCAGACCAACCGCTCCTTTCGGGGTCTTTGTCACTGCCACCGAAGGGATCTCATGTTCACCCTAGAGAAAAGATGAATTGCATGTGATGAGGTTAAATAATATACATATTCTTTTGATAGTTACATAGACAAAGTGGTTGAGTGCAGAACGGGGGGATAAATAGTATCTGTTTTTAGAAAGCTTTAATCGGTTTTCCCTGCACCATGGAACCAATTAAACAGTCCCAGAAGTACCAACCTGGCCCAAATGGTTCAATCAAACCTGCTAATCTTTGAAAGGAAACAAAGACAGATTCATACCATGTCTGCTTGACTGTGCACTTTCAAGGCAATTATGGAAAAATAGTAGTAGAGGAAAAGTTGGTCTTTGTCTTGGTTGCTGTGTCTTTGTGTTGCCCTTGTAGTGGAGAATGGTTGCAACAGTATATGTCCTGCTGGGCTATATATTACATGCCAGTAACCACTCAATAGCCTACCATTTTCTCTACAGGATCAGAGACAAGACGATAGAAGATCAGTTTTTCTTAAAAATAGCTTTAGCCACACCATATCATTGCAGCTTTCAACATATCTAAGAATAGTTAACAAATAATTCAGACAATTTAGCCCCTCAGAATGAAAGAGAAATGGGAAGCGTGACAAAATATAAACCGAAGAATAGCATAAAAAGATGTGTCATTAAGAGCTTCCAGCAACACTTTTATTGTTATAACTGAACCCATTGTAAATAGTTTAACATCCGTCTCTCCCTCTTTATCACAAACGCCTAAAGAGTGACAGATCACTCTATTCCAGAGACTGGGCAAACCGCTGGTTCTGCTGAGGACTTTGAATCTGACACAGACATTTTTATAATTTAGATTTTGTCACTGGCAATGATCACACATTAATCAGGAGGGTGCGTCGTCTGAGCATGCCCCATCTCTGTAAACGACACAATAAGAACGTCGGTAATGTCGGCCTTCTAGCAGATTGACTCATTTTCATTCCTGATGTTGCCTGGCAATTACTAATAGATTATTGCGACCAACATTAGGTCTGTGCTTTCGTCAGCGTATGCTGTGTGTGATTTATGGAACCAGATGTCCCAACAAAGATAGAACAACCTGACAAAGGTTTTTTCAGCCCCCACTGAGAAAATCCTAATGTCCCATGTAGGGACACAAGGTTAGAATTAGGGTTACTTTGATGTTTACACATTACAGATGTGAGTTAAGGTTAGAGTTAGATTTAGGGTTAGGTTTAGGGCTAGGAGATAGGGAACATGGATGTATGGGTTTCCAGTTCCTACCTTCAAAAAAACAATTGTGCATGGCTGTTATCCAGGCCTAAAACTGGGCCCCACAAGGTATTTTAGCAGGTCTCGAATAGGAAAAAGACAGTTTATGGCTTAGGGGTTAGGTTTAGGGTAAAAGTTATTATTGAGGTTAGTGATATAATGTATTTTACTTTTAAGTTTAGGCATTACAGGTTAGGTATGTGCTTCTAAGGGTTAGGAGTTAGAGTTAGATTAAGTTAAGGCATAAAGGTTAGGTTATTGAAGTTATGGTTAAGGTTTAGTTAAGTTTAGAGGGTAGGTGACTTGGATTTCCAATTTTTTTGAGAGAAATGCAAGTGTGTGTGGCCTTTTTAGTGTCTGTTGCCATGGTTACAAAATAGTGTGTGGAGGGCTTCATGGTTCAGAGCAGGAGAGAGCGCCGTAAGTTATACATCCTCTCTGTTAACCCTAAAATACACCAGAGGATATGTAAGATTGATGTCTGTGCAATTTTAGAAAGTTCAACAAAACAAGGAATGACAATTACTTGACTGATAAGAAGGACAAATACCTAAAACTTTAATAAGTTGCCATGTCTAGGTGGCATTCCATCTTAGACCATTTCTCTTGTGGTCTGTGAAATGTCTACTCAGGCCTCTTCTGTACATTTCCATTTTCTCTATGTGTCTATATGATGGGGTGTTTAATAATTCTAGCATCAAAAAACGGATGCCAAGCATTTATCCTAAAAAAGTGCCACCCCAGTTGCAAAACTACTGCCGTTTTTCTGTGTCCTGTTCCTGACTGCCCCATGCTGAGCTGATGTGTCCCATTTTCAGCCGCTGGCAATGACTGTCTATGACAAACAGTTTGCTTCCTAACTGAAGTTAAATTACCATTGTGGCAACTGCTTCGTCAGAGGCCAAATATCTATATTAGGAGATCTATGTCTTGATAGCCATGCCCTCAGAATAACCCACAGCAAATCAGTCATTTGGAAATCCTACCCTCAGACAGTCCCCTTCAGGGAAGAGGGAGTTTCAGCCCCTCCTGGTGATCGTCAAAGAGCAAAGATGAGATTCACTATACACTTTTCATGGTGTCGTATTACTATCATTGTCCCGAGGTTTTTATGCAGACTACTGAGACTGTTCTAATGTCCATTCCTAATTACCCTGAATATTTCCATGGAAAGGTATAGCCACTAGGCCTTAAAAGTTTAGTCATACATAATTGATAAGACTATAAGGTTTCAAAGGATGTGACTCATCTGGGAAGCCTTTGCACATTTTTGAGGATTAAATAATAGCCCACCGGAATTACTATATAATGAAGGCCACTTCATTAATCTCCATTACAACTAATTGGTAGGATCTGTTAATGGACGATAAACACGTTAACAAGTTGGTGATCCAACATTGATCACTACAGAGGAAACCATTACCGCCTATATTCCTTCACAATAAATACATCTGACTCCCACTAATGGCTGATGTTGCCTTCATTCGAGTCTGGCCCAAAGCTGGGTAACAGTGATTGGCAGGCCCTCATTTTTCAGACTGGCCGCAGCAGTTAGTTGCCACATTAGAAGGGCACAGCGTAACCTTCTTTTTTTGACTGTAGTTTATCGTGTCCCTATTGGTAGCGGGTAGCATTCCATCCTCCCAGAATAGGACGCTGTGATGTCACCAGACGGCAGCTGCTTCGTTCAGGGGGAAGTACACACAGAGCTCTCATTGCTATTATAACACCTGGAAGCTCGTATTAACACAGAGCGGTTGAAGCCTTTTTGGAGACTTCTCTATTGTAGTCTAATACATACACTGTAACTCAAATCTGTACCATGTTTATTCACGTCTTGAAGTCCACCTTAACTTGCCTCTGGTCTTTTTTTTTTTAAGTCAACGCCTTAAACCAAAGTTAATTATTAGGACTGGAAAGCCCTTATGTGGTATCCATCTCTCAACGCAGTTTGCTTGTCATGAACAGTGTCAGTCTTGAAATTATTAGGACAGGCAGTAGAGGTATTACACAAAACAATATGTGAACCCTGTTGCTAAAACTGTCATTAAAGTCCAGCGACTATAAACAGACATGTGGTAGTACACCTTCATTGACTGACACAACTAGCCAATGACTTCACTTAGATGCTTGTTTGCTGCTGTTTCATAGATATTAGAGATGCTTGCATTTCAACTGTGACTTCCTTTCCATTTATTGACACAATTATTTATGGACCACCACTGATTTTTGACGACTGAGGGCATTTCTGTTGCAACTTCCTCTACACCCTTTGTTACCCAGCATCCTACGAAATGCAACCCGTTACCTGATAAATGACGACACGGAACTTGTTCCGGGTCAGCAGCTCGTCCTGTGTGGTCTCCACCTTCTTCACACGCGTGTTCTGCTTCTCCACGCGAGAGCGCACCTCCTTGACGTTGGAGCTGACCTTGCGTGTCTTCTGGAGCAGCTTCTCCACGGTGCCACTGGTGGCGGTGTGGTCCTTGGACAACTTCAGGACGTCTCCCTGGATGGTCTTGATATTGGTCTCGAGCTCCAGCTGCCGCTCCTCCATGCGCTGTTGGCCAGACTGCACGTTGTCGATGATGCCCGCCACGCGCTCCAGAAGCGACAGGATGGTCAGGGCGCTGATGGGGTTGCCCGCTTCATCCTCCACCCCCAGTACCTCCAGTTTGTCTTGCACACCAGCCATGCGGTACTTCGAATGATCCATGGAAGAAGTCGAAGAAGTGGATATTGGGTGAAGAAGAGACCTGAAGCACAACTTTGATGCCAAAGCAGGAGACTTTAAGGTCTCGGGATTAGATTCGGGTTGATTCGGAGAGCTCCAGGACTATGGAGGTACTACCAGCAAAGAGACCAGATGGAGGCAATGCCTTACAAGAGTAACCCAACTCAGGTCAGGTGCACAAGAGAAAGATGACTCCACCTACCCCTTTAGAATGGTCTCAGGACCAAGAGGGGCCCTGTTAAACAAGATCTCAGAGAGCAGGAGATGGACTGACAGGGCTGTAGTGTAGCCGGCAAGCAGCGGCACAGATATAAATACTCTTTTGGTAAGGTGACACTCTGCAACGCAGGAGGGATTGATGGAAATACCCCACCAGACCACTCCGCAACACCCACGATTAATTCATAACTGCAAGTGGTGGGAATTATTTACTGTAGGCGTGGCTCGATGTATGTGGCTGTGTCCATGTCAACGACAACTTCTGACCCATTCTGAATCGTTTGTAGTGACAGATGGAAAGGTAACACTTTGGTTGTCCGCCCTGCTTCCCCATCCTGGGAATGCTGGGAGGATTAAACATCGTTCGGCTGCCCTTTTACAGTTCCCCAGGGCAGCAAAGTCCACACATTGATTGGCAGTGAGATCAGGAGCCATTTATATTGTCTACAAGCTGCATTGTGTTGAGGCGAGTGTCATGGTGCCGCCATATTGCATTGGTGAGCACTGACCGGCTGTTGAAATAAAGTGGTTGTGTGTTAGTTACAGCTTCCCCCATTGATTTGTTGCTGTGATTAAATCTGTGTTTGTTTCGGAATTACAATGGACATAAATCAAAGGGACCGATAAACATGTTGTATCCCATCCACGATGCTGCACCTCCTTGAGCCAGTCTGTATCACTTTGTAAATATCAGATCTCCATGGCAAGATGCTTTTGGAGTACGGACATTTGCTTCAAATTAACGAACAACCTTTTTCTTCTAGGGGGCTGCACATGGTACCGGGAAAATGGCAATATCACAAAATACCCTCAACTGTTTGTCACATGTTCTATCCTTTATTCTGGATGCCAGCAGCAGGAAAGCTCTGACAATAAGGACCAACATCTCTCTTGCCCTATGACACCTGACCTACTTACTGTGCTGTCTCTCCCTAGGTTTCATTACGATGGTCCCCGATCTTACTGCAGATCCACCTATATTGATTTCCTCTCAGGCTACAAGAACGTCAGAGAGCCTCGGCCTCGCCACATCCCTAAACCGGTACACTGCGAATGGACCAACCTCGCTCCCCCGAACAGGGCCTGGTCGCCATATTTTCTCCTCCCATTGGGAGGGTGCTGTGGGGGGGGGGGGGGAGCTGCTGAATCGCCTCAGATGAAGCCAGCAGCTGCTGCTGCTCCCAAACCGCCCCACCTCACCCTCTCCGCTGTCTATAATTACACTGCTGCCGACCGCCTCAATCCCCCCTTTCATATCTGAGGCTCCCCCTCCGCCACACATCCACATGTAGGCCCCTGCGTGGTTTGGATTATTTGTACGAGGAAAGTCTCCGAATGTTTTTCTTTCATAGTGCGAGGAGAGCCTTTGAACTCTGGTCCCATTTTGGGCATCTGTAGATGAGCAGCTTTTAATAAAATTTAAATACCAATTAATGGTCCACACACAAGTAATCCATTGGGCTGTGTTCACTAGACCTCCAATCTGAATTACATGCACGTACTGTAATTGGAACTCTGTTGTATGTACTTCTCTACCAACGCTAGTGGTGTGGTGTGTGTAGGTATGTGTGTGTGTAGGTATGTGTGTGTGTAGGTATGTGTGTGTGTGTGTTATTTAACCAGACAGTTTAAGTGTGTGTTTAAGCGTGTGTTAATTTACCCGACAGCTCCCTACACATTCATCGTGTCAATGTCATCTTATTTCCCACCACAACCAGAGTTTATCGACCCATTGCCTGCTCCATGTGTATTGTTTCTAGAAAATGCTAAAAAAAAATTCTGCTTTATTGACAGAGATGAAATGGAAAGGACTGAAGAGGTGAAAGTGTGCTAAAATAGCTGAATCAAACCCATGTTGCGTGGTTGAGTGTGTAGCAGAGGCAGTGGCTTACCCTCTTGGCCAGCCTGATGCGCACACTGACCTGGAATTTAAACATGCGGTAACTCGAGTTGTTGCAACCTATTCGTTTTGGGTCGAGATCAAAGAAACTGAGGCCTAGATGCAACCGCCCCTGTGAAAGCTGCCCAACCCTGGACAACACCCAAAATGTCTTTGGAGGGTGGGGCATTGGGAGTTGTAGCTTATATCTTTGCTTTGACCAAACAACAGGAGATCTACCTAAGTCAACTGTGTGCTTGTGGAAGACTCTCTGGTGGCCCTGTCACATGGGTAGAGAGAAGGTCATCTCATTCATCTCTGTCACCGTAGCGACACGCACAACACAAACACACAAATTCAGGTGCTCCGGCGATACGGTAAAATACACAAAGCAAAAACACACAAAATGCATCATTGACCATTTACTCATTAATTTTCTGACATGATACGTTAAAAAACATTTCCTCTTTATTTTTTGGGGACAAAAAGGCCTATAAAGTCCTACATGCAGAAGATCAACATCATGTCAAACACATTCTAGTCACATTTCTAGTCACGGCTGGGATGGTAAACAACAATGAGAATCACTTTGCTCAAAGACCTACGAGCTGATGAACACAGACTAAATACATTTACATAAAGGCCCCAGTGATGGACAATTTGAACACAGGTCCCCTCAACTTGGCAGTTAAGAATACACTTTGGAGCTCGGAAGTGTTCAGTTTCCACCTATTCATTCATATATTCCACATTTTATCTGTATTCAGAATGTCTGCTGAGGGGCAAATTTACATACAATATTGTGGAGAGAAAAAAGCAGCATTACAATCCTCACATTCAAAGAAAACCCCTTTTTTACATCCATTTTTGCCAACTGAGAATTTGTCTATTACATGAGTATCATGTATTGAGTTTCGATGTATTGTCCTTGATTTTATATTGTGACATGAAATAACACTGCTCCCCCGAAGGACAACAGCCCTTCCAATTCAAATCTGTGATGGTAATATTTTTAAACAAACTCACAAAAACTTTTTGTTTCAAAGCATCACAATCCACTTTCATGTCTCCGCCATTAAAGTAAAACTTCCATCATAGGTACTTAACTGGGATGATGTTCACAACTGGTTTATAGATGACTGACGGAGGAAAAAAAATCAATAAAACTTCTCACTGACAAATCCTCAGAACATGTCAATATATCCCCCAAATTAGGTTTTACATGGAACCACATCATAATGTCTTGGAATAATCGGACTAGGACAGCTACCGAGATGGAAACTTCTAAATGTCACCTTTTATTTAAGTTAAAACTACACCACAGAATACCGTTTTACAAGTCATGCGATATACAGTAACTAGAATTAGAAAAATTATAATAATGTAATAATATCGGTAACGAAAAACAGACGTAAGCGTTAATTAAAAATAAATTATTAGCTCGTTAAACACAGTGTATTCTTTAAAATTGTAATTACATATCAAAGAATAAGTGTAAACATATTATTCACCTCGCCGGCTGACCCCTTACCCAAGAAATAAAAACTTCATTTTGGTGATCAGCTGCACATCATTTGTAAGAGGAGATGGAAAGAGACAAAGAGAAAGGGAGAGAGAGAGATTGACTCAGAAATAATTGTTTCCAATGCGTAGCACATTCCATACAAGCAGACAGTGCCTATGTTTCCTTAGGATTCATTTCCCAGTTTGCAAAAGGTACAATATAAAAAAAAGCTAAAAAAAAAAAGAAACAGGAATAGAAAAAACAAATGGCTTGGTGAACAGTTTCTTCATATCAGTCTGTAGCTGTCCGTAAATGTTTAAAATATCCACCAGAGAAACGAAAAAGTAAGGCCCCTGAAATAAATATCCTCATTCTTCCTTTTTTTGTTTTCCAGGAAGAAAAAAAGAATAAAACAACACCTTATATTTAAAAAAAAAAATGGTATTCCACATTGTAAGAAAAATCTATATAAAAACACAAGCTATACCATCCTGGAGTTAGTGTCTGATGCAAAGTGTCCAAGGTTTTGTTTTTGTCTACGGCCTCTGTTGTTTTTTGGGCATTTCCTGTAAATACAAAAACACAAAACATTTTGAGACTCAGATTCTAATTGAATGGTTAAAACTAAGCTATGAGAGACTTATGTTTTTATTTAATGACTGCCATGCCATGGGTGATTTGTTTGAATTTCTGCTAGGCAAGATGTACTTCCCATCACATAATGTATTCTCTCCTAAGAGGGGAATAACTTTATAAAACTACACAACAAGTAAATTGATTGCCTTCGATCCAGATGTTATTTCTTAGAATCCATACCAATTACTGCCATGTGATGAGTAGCCTTGAGTGAACTTCCCAAGCTAAAGCCTTTAACTCAGTGGTCAAACAGTCTGATCCCTGGCCAGCACGCCTACTATTTGCTTCCTTCAGTTTAAACCACTCACGCCTTAAGCCTTGTGCCAAATTTAATCTTCTCCTCCTCCGGACTTGGCCATGATGCGAAAGACAGAGACAGTGAGCCCCTGTGAGAGGTGTAACCACGGAGACCCCATCTGGGCGTGGCAAGGAGCCGCCTACCTTGTGATGCACATCACCACGGCAACAATGATGGCGATCTGCACTGCGCCGATGATGGCGGCTATGAGCACGTAGTGGAGCTTCTGGCCGCTGGGTACCACATACAGGATGTTGAAGTCCTGAGGCTCCTCACACTGCGCCCCCTTGTAACCGGAGTCACACCTGTGGGCGCCGTCACGGTGAGAGAGAGCCACGAAGCAAAAACAAATGGCAATGCCAATACCACGCATAAATGCTCCGACCTGTCCACTTATAAACAGACACAAGACAGATTATCAGAGGCTTTCACATCGGATCTAAATGAAAGGACCATGTCGGTCGAGGAGAAAGGGGCATGTCGGTCGAGGAGAAAGGGGCATGTCGGTCGAGGAGAAAGGGGCATGTCGGTCGAGGAGAAAGGGGCATGTCGGTCGAGGAGAAAGGGGCATGTCGGTAGAGGAGAAAGGGGCATGTCGGTAGAGGAGAAAGGGGCGTGTGGGTAGAGGAGAAAGGGGCATGTCAGTGGAGGAGAAAGGGGCATGTCAGTAGAGGAGAAAGGGGCATGTTGGTCGAGGAGAAAGGGGCATGTTGGTCGAGGAGAAAGGGGCATGTCGGTCGAGGAGAAAGGGGCATGTCGGTCGAGGAGAAAGGGGCATGTCGGTCGAGGAGAAAGGGGCGTGTGGGTAGAGGAGAAAGGAGCATGTCGGTAGAGAAAGGGGCGTGTGGGTAGAGGGGGAGAGGAGAATGTCAGAGATCCAGCACTGACAGGGGGAGAGCATATTGGGTCAGCCATGACAGACATAAGACAGACCTGCAGGTGGCCATGTTGTACTTGATCTCGCATTTCCCATGTACACAGAAGCCGGCGTAGGTCTCTGCACAGGGGATGGACATCCCGGCGTAGAAACCGTCCCCCTGGTCGGCTGTGTCTGAGAACGTCGCAGAGAAAATGGGTTTCTACTACGCTCACTACTATTCAGCCGCAGATAAAAGAAGCTACTCAACCTTTAAAGGAAGACACACATCCCCGAGAAATGGCGACAGAACATAATTAGCGGTTAAAGATACGTAATGAAATGACACGCAAGATTGTTGTTGATTCCCTCGCTCATTAGGAACTGTTCTATGTAACACTGTACACCATATGGGATTGAAAATAGCTGGCGACCTTTACAAATAGCATTTGATTCCAGCGCATTATAAGATGAATCAGCATTAAAGCAATTGATTCAAAAGGCTTGAAGCCTTATGTAAATTACAGTATTCCCAAGAGAGAAAAGAGAGGTTATAACAGAAGTGTGAAGAATTAATGGATGGAAGATAATAATGTGTGTGCCTTCTGAATTCCGTTTTATCTTTCCCCTTCTTGTCATCCGCTCGTGTGCTGCAGTCAATAGTTGAGGTGGTGTAATTTGTCGCTTTAGCAAGACTGTTGAACAGTTTTACAGTGTTGTTTTTTTGCGGCATTTGACTTCATACTTCATGAATCAACAAGGAAATGAATGACATTAACAGCATGATTACCTGTGATCTCAGGTTTGTAGGAACTGCCGTCCTCTTTCTTTCCTATTCTCTCTTTATCCGCTGGTGAAAAAAGGCGAGAGGTAAGTTGAAACTCACACATATTCATATTGTAGACATTTCTATCCTTGTGGGGACACACAACAAAAAAAGCATTCCTATTCAAGATCATATTTTCCCTAGCCCCTAAAATCCTAATCCTGTCCCTAAATGTAATCACTAATTCCCACTGTAACCTTTACACTAAACCCAACCCTTAAGCCTAAACTAGCCTTTTGCTTTGTGGTTACTGGCAATATATCTCCACAAGGTCAAATTCTCTCTCAAGGGGATTTTTTCCCTCCTCACCTGGATAATTAAACCCATACACATACAGTACACACACATATCGATTAGCTTATACAATATTCATTCATCATTACAGTCATCAAAATATGACTGCTTTTCTTTTGACAAAAAACATGTCATGCATTTCTCCTAGTCTTTTTTACAGTCGCTAAATGTAGCCTGTTCTGCTTTGTGGTCCGTGTTGAAGCCTACCTCCTGTCTCTGTCTGTGAACAGGCCCTGTCTGTCTCTCTGGTCTCTATCAGCCAAACAAACTGCCTAAAACTATTCCTCTTTGTGAATGCTTTGAAGGATGTTTGTTTTCCAAGGTTTCAAAATATGTGTTTCCTCTCTGTCTGAAGGGGGATATCAATCTGTCAGAATGGAGGCGTAGAGAGGTGAATCATATATAAGGGACACAGGACAAGCACGCCTTTTTGGAACTGGGGTGAATGATGTCCATGACAGAAAAGGCAGGCGGTTGTGACTGGCTGTTGTTGTGACAGTGTGTGTTGTCGGTTAATGTGTGTCTGTGTGTGTGTGTGTTTTTGCGCATTCTTCCGATCCTACAAAACAGTCGTCAGCTAAAGTTGGCTTGACGCAACAACGCTCTGGTCTTGTTGCGCTGGCCTGCTGACGAGTGTGGTTGATATGGTGTGGTGCATGCTAAACAGGAACATGAGAGGGAAGGAGGAACAGAGAGCAGCTGTGAATGAGAAAACCCAGAGGCACATACACTCATCCATGTTTTATACTCGATTCTATATTCCATCCTCTGGGAATATTGACAGGGCTTTTTCTTCCGTGCTGTATTTTTCATGCTGCACCGTTCAGTGGCTCAGTTGAAAGTCAGTGGTTGTGGGACATGGTGGGGTGGCGACGCCCTGTCATTTTAACGTTAAATAGTGTACTGTAGGCCTGATTAGACTCTACCTGCTGGGAGATGTAGCGTCACTCAGATGGCTCTTGGTTAATCGTGGTGTTACGTTGATGTGAAAAGTCTTATATAATATTTCTAATATAATAATGCAATAGTGCTTGAATATGTAGTGCCACTTTGGCAAGCGCTCGAATTTGATATCGAACCTGTCCCCGATGAATGTATTGCATTGTATTAGTAATACAACCGAAAGCATTTTAAATGTCATCAAATATCGGATGTGTCAACTCTAATCAATTTCACTCAGCGATATTAATTCATCTACTAAATCATGGGGAAATGATTAGTCAGTCCTGCGATTGCATTAAGCCTGTGGTGCTCCGTATCACACCACGTCTTCGTTGGTGTTTCTGTGAAGGAACCCGGCGTGAGTCTTGAGTGTTGCACTCCTCCTACTCCTGGATCCTGCAGGGCACAGTGTCACTCTCCAACACAGGCAATCAGTAGCCTTGTCGTAGCCTCTCCTGGCATATGCAAACCGGGGTCCAAATTATAGAACGTTTGCCTTTGTTCAAATGCAAAAATTGACCTGGGATTGATTGAACATAATTGAACATGCCTGGTGTATAGAAATATGGACATAGCCCACCTTGCACTCAGACAGACTCAGTCAAATGCTCAAAGTATTGAAAGAAAATAAATTGGATAAAACTTAAAACCAATCTGGACAATGACTTTCCTAAACATTTTTTTTTGTGTGTGTATTAGGACCTGTGATAACATTAATTTTGTCTACCTTGTTTTATGTAAAAGTAGGAATTTAGGTTTTGACTGTGGAAAAAAGAGAAATGCCTTGGCATGGATGCCTAGGAAGAAGATATGCTGTGATCTTCAATTCTCCCAAGCCTGTTGAGAGTTTCAATTTCCTCTACCTTCCCCTCAGTCACCCAGCAGTAGGTACATCAAAACTCTGAGAACACAACTCATCTGATTTTTTTCCTTCAGATGCCTCTGAAACACAAGACAAGGCAAGCTTCAATTTCGGCAGAGTACATTTTATTCTGGGAATGTTGGACGTGATAGGGGTTTGGAATGGAGTAGGGGAGAATAAATACCACATATGTTATTCACTATGATGCTCCAGTAAGAGCTTGGGTGTTTGTTTACTGCCTTCAAAGGCTTTCGTGCGTTCACCTAGTGCTAATTGATTTGCATGTCTGATCGGTCGGCTGAGAAGTGACGACAGGTGTCTGCTAGGTGAGAGCTTATCTCGCGAGGAACTTCAGTTAGGCGGGCATGAAAGACTGCAAAGAGAAACGGGACCTATTATGACCGTGCTTTTGTGTCTCGTGAAAGGTTGGTTAACTTGGGTGACAAGGCTACAATGGGGCTAAAGCTTTTAGAGTATACTAGCGCAGCGTCACCTGGCATTTGTACTAGCATAGGTTTAGTGTAAGAATGTCAAGAGATGATTGAAGCTAACACTATTATTCCTGGAACTAACATAATTTCCTGGGAGATTCTGAATTTTGCCTTAAATGCAAACAATACTGAGGAATTGGCACATCCATGAAATGGCTAGCTTCCTATGGTGTAATAATGGAGGTCAGCTGTAAAATGAAGACTTTGGATTAAAGACCTATAATAAAACAATGCTAACATCAACAGTCTATAAGAGAGTGACACAACCATAATGCTAACATAAACAGTTTGTAAATAGCATCTGGTCAGCCAAGCTAGCCATAAACAACCTTTCGGAAACCCCATTCCAAAGATACAGCTGTGGACCCCCCCCCCCCCCACACACACACACACACATTGTTTCTGCACTCTCTAGCTTGGTTTGAACTCTGACCCCAATACAAGTTGAAATTGTAACATATACTGTCTCTCTAACACGGACAAAATGACCAGCTGATGGTATTTCTTACTCCTTTCATTGAATCAAAAAGGAGAAAATCCCCTCATCTCATTTTGCTGCGCTTTGAAAAGCCCATAACTGTGGCGAATTTGAAAATAACCCCATTTCAACCCAGTAAACGGAACAATAAATGAAAGTGTTTTATAGACCTTAGAGAGATGCTACAAGGGCTATCCAATTTGCTTTAATGTGCCACGCTCTGTGGAGACCAGAGCTGAAGGGAGTGCTGCTGAGTAATATGTTCTCCGTGCAATTGCGTTATCGAATCAATGATGCTTGGTATAGATCTACAGAATGTTTGACAGCTGAGTGTTGTGAACAGAGGGTAAAGTTTGTGCCCCGAAATGCGACAGAACACTAGAATTTCTGACCAGAAGTAAAAATCCAAACCTCCACAGCATACTAATGTCTCACCTGGGCATCTCCCGAGGTGCTTGACGTCAATCTGCTCCTGTTTCATACACGAGGCCTCTCGGACCAGACAGGGGTTGTTGTAGGAATTCCCATCTGTGGCACACACTGGATTCTCATTATGGCCGCTGCAGTCAATGTTGCATATGCACCTGGCAGGGAAAGAGAATTGAACTGATTATTGTTCCTCCCTACTATTACTACTCAAGACAACTATTACTACTCAAGACAACTATTACTACTCAAGACTACTATTACTACTCAAGACTACTATTACTACTCAAGACTACTATTACAACTCAAGACAACTATTACAACTCAAGACTACTATTACTACCCAAGACTACTATTACTACCCAAGACAACTATTACTACTCAATACTACTATTACTACTCATTACTACTATTACTACTCATTACTACTATTACTACTCAAGATAACTATTACTACTCAAGACAACTATTACAACTCAAGACAACTATTACAACTCAAGACAACTATTACAACTCAAGACAACTATTACAACTCAAGACAACTATTACAACTCAAGACAACTATTACAACTCAAGACTACTATTACTACTCAAGACTATGGGTCTTCAGTAATATTGTTGGTTCAGAACAATGAGGCCAAAAACACCCTAGTTGTAATGTTTAATACAGCATAAATGAAACATAGACAACCTATTGCTCTTATTTCCCGGTGTGACGTTTCATACGGTGTGGTAGTATTTCAAAGTAACTCACCAGACGTCCTCAGAGTCCTCATCGCATTCTGCTCCATACTTGCATGTGCCGCACTTAGTGAACTTCTTCCCCAGGTCTGAGCCGGAGCCTTCGTATTCTGGAGGGCACACATTACCAGGCATTTAGGTTTCATCCATCCTTATCCATGGCTTTCCCATTCACAGTTCACCCTCTCTAGCTCAGTCCAGAGCCCCGTCGCGCCACTTTATACAGACCCCAAAAGGAATGTCCCCTGTTTTGCCGAAATCCAAATCTTTCAGTGCTTGCAGGGTAATGCCCAGGTGATGGCTAGATTTGGATTCTGAAACATTGTGAGGGAATGTGGGTTATTTCTCTGCACTGACAGATTACTGTTTATGCTTGTATTGGCAGTGCTCAGGGTCAATAGATAAACATGTGCTAAGGCTTTGTTGTCACTCGTAGGCTAGGTTGGGTTAACCTGTGTCAACACACTGTTTTCCAGCACTGTCTCATAAACTGATGATATACAATACAACAGGTTTATGAGACCTATTTACAAGTTACACCCTTTAAGATAAACTGTATCATTACTTTAACAGCAAATATTTTATCTTTCCAACAAATGTTTAATGAATGTGAGCCCAGACCTGTTTTTCTGTCCAAACAAACAGCCATTTTTCATTCTCTATATAGAATATATTCGCTTTTAGAGAGTAAGAAATTCTTGGAGAACTTGTTGCTTTGCTGTAGCAGGATATGACAACTGAAATGAAATCAACCGTACCACCACAAAACTTCTCTATTGCTGACATCTTAAAATGAGCTGGAAACGGCTATCTCACAGTGTGTCCCCAATTAATTAATACTAGTGCACTACTTCAATTCACCTCTTTGCATTATTACGACATGCCTACCTAAGCCTTTTTAAAAAGCCATTGCTTAGTTTATCCCTACTGTCCAGAGATGTTTCTCTACTCGGGCTGAAAGCCAGTTCGGCATGTTCCAAATAGAACACTATTCTCTACAGAGTGCACACATTCTGACCAGAGCCCAATAAAAGGAACGGTTTGATCTGGGACAGTGAGTGTCTCTGCTCTGGAGGGTGACGGCTGTGCTGCAGTGCCAATCTACCAGGAAAAACATAGCTCACACAGGGGTGGTGAAAAACACAGCTCATATGGGGGTGGTGAAAAACACAGCTCACACAGGGGTGGTGAAAAACACAGCTCAAACGGGGGTGGTGAAAAACACAGCTCAAACGGGGGTGGTGAAAAACACAGCTCAAACGGGGGTGGTGAAAAACACAGCTCACATAGGGGTGGTGAAAAACACAGCCCATACGGGGGTGGTGAAAAACACAGCTCATACGGGGGTGGTGAAAACACAGCTCATATGGGGGTGGTGAAAAACACAGCTCATACAACGGTGGTGAAAACACAGCTCATATAGGGGTGGTGAAAAACACAGCTCATACAGGGGAGGTGAAAAACACAGCTCATATGGGGGTGGTGAAAAACACAGCTCATACAGGGGTGGTGAAAAACGACTACTACTGGTGCTACCCTTCCCCCAACTACCAGATATTAATCTGCAGGAGTCAAAGGGGATGAGCCACTTGATCATGTTTTACATTGACAAACAGAGGGGGGGACCAGAGACTCATGGGAGATTTGCAATCACAGCAGCCATGAGCCCTCCACAGAGACCCACACAAATGAAGAGCATATCGTCAGGGTATTCTCAGTTACATTATCTCGCTCTCTCACATCCACAAAACACACAGAGACCCACAAAAATGAAGAGCATATCGTCAGGGCATTCTCAGTTACATTATCTCTCTCTCTCTCACATCCACACAACACACAGAGACCCACACAAATGAAGAGCATATCGTCAGGGCATTCTCAGTTACATTATCTCTCTCTCTCACATCCACACAACACACAGAGACCCACACAAATGAAGAGCATATCGTCAGGGCATTCTCAGTTACATTATCTCTCTCTCTCTCACATCCACACAACACACAGAGACCCACACAAATGAAGAGCGTATCGTCAGGGCATTCTCTGTTACATTATCTCTCTCTCTCACATCCACACAACACACAGAGACCCACACAAATGAAGAGCGTATCGTCAGGATATTCTCAGTTACATTATCTCTCTCTCACATCCAAACACAGATACATACACACCAGAGTCCTAACAAACACACCGGACACAGCAATCAGATATTCGTAGCTAAGGGCTGAACACACAAACACGCAGACACACACACACACACACAACACTAAATACACACACACACAGACATAATTACTATCCCATAGAGAACTATTTCAAAGGGGAAAGCAAAACACAGCCAATGCACACAGACAGATACAAAAACATCAGAGCTCAATTCCACGTTAATAATTTATATCATCAACAGCCCAGCCAATTGCCTGTAGGGGATTATGCCTGTCTATCTAGTCCTGTGCAGATGGTAGATATTGGTTCCCTGGCCACTGCAATTAAAACCCCAACAGTCACATTAAACAACAGACGACCCAGCCACCACATGCAGGTGGTCACAAAATGTCTTATTTGGCAAAACAGAGACGGTACTGCAGCAGGCTCATGAGCACGTTCAGTCCATCTCCCAGGAGACAGGAAATATCAATACCTCCATCAGTAGAAATTAATGAAAGGAACCAACGACTGTTTTCGCTCAGACTGTTAAAAGAGACTTAATATTCAAACTCACATACAGACTGTGTACAAAGCGGAGCGTTTCGCTGTTATGTAACCCCCATTCATAACGCAACTAAAATCCGAAGACTTTGTTGGGTATTGTATAAAAATTATTAAGAGACACTTGAAAGCTTTCCAAAGTAGGGAATAAGCAGGGGGATTTTAAGTTAAACTGCAATCTAGGCATTTCCAAAAAGACAGACAAACCAATTGTCATGGTCAAGGGACAGTATTAGCATAGAGCATGAATGGAATAGTAAATAAAGTCACTGTACTTTGTCTGTGGACATTGAAATATCCCATTAATGGTGTGAGGAAATATTTTCAAAAAGGGCAAAAGTTAAAGCTGATGTTTAGTGTCTAATTATTCCACTCACATACAGTAGGTATTGGCTGGCTCCTTTATACACACCCCCCTGGGCACAATCCATTGGAACATTATGAAACTATATCAATTGTCACAGACACAATTTAATCTAAATGCCAGTAATTTAAAATGCAAAGACAATTTTCGATTCACACTTGCAATGAGTAACTCTCGCTTCATCTTAAGACAAAACATGCCCGCGCAGCCCTTTGGCCAGACCACTGACCTGGAAGGCGTATTGACTCACTGACAATGTTGTTCACCTGTAACTAAAATGGAGCTCTCCGTCAAACAAGTGCTTTTGCTGACGACAGTAGAATTGTTTCGGTGACAATGTCACAACCAAAACATTTCTTTGGTTCTGTTTATGGAGCTGGAAGGACTTACAGACTCAGACTTCTTATGTCACCACTCCGATACACACTGAGTGAGACGTCGTCTTTAGACTTAAGTAGACAGTTGGAGTATCAGTCGGTCAAAAGAATGCCACATAAAGTGAAAGAAAATAGCAATTTTCATCTGTTAACACTACCAAGAAATATCTCTGACGCGAACCTGGCATCAAGTCTCTAAATAAAACTATCGTAGTGTATAAACCCCCTGTCAATGTTTTGTCAAAATATTGTGATATGCAATTTAAAGGACAGATGTTAACAAATTTGCCAATACAGTTGTTGCTAACATCTGCTGTAGCTGTGGCCAATGTAGTGTGCTCAGAAAGCGAGCTCAAACAAGCTATTTGCTCTCAGTTAGTGACCTGTCTCTGGGCCGTCTTTAAGTCCTAATGCATTATGTCCCCCTCCTTAACAGTCCCACCCAATGCAAGTCAAATTGTAATCTACCGTCTTTTGAAAATTCAGCTCTAATGTAGTTGAATGGCAGATTGCAGATGAAGGTCTAGTGCTGGCCGAGCTGGCTAGAGACTAACAAAGAAAATAAATTTGAACCCCTCTCTTTCCAAACCACACTGAAGAAATGTAATCAGGACACTCAAAAAGATTGAGAAGATTATATATAGACTGAGAAGATTATAAGATTATAAAAAGCACTAAATAATACAAAGTTATATAGAAATAAAAAATATATCTGTAACAATCCTTAAGCCTTCTCTGAAGGCTTAGAAGGCCCTGACGGTTCTCCAGCGATGTAATGATAAAAGTAAGTATTATCAATATGCTTGACATGTGGTACCATAAAGTACATACCTCCATCTCCAGAGCCAGAGCCAGTATCTGTGAACACAAAAAAACCTTGTTAGTCCCAATTCTAGTCCACGTAGTGATGTGTAGCCTTCAAAGCACTGAGCTGGAAATTCAAATGAATTAAAAAGGACAGCTTGACATTACTGCTTGGCATAGTTTAGTTGCATTAAGTAATGGACCCTGGTAACGCAAATCTTGGCACAGAATGCTAGAATTAAGAAACAGACACTTTCTTCCAAGATTTTGGCATGGAACTAGGAAATATTGGCTGCATCTTTCAATTACATTTATTTTTCCATAATTCTAGAAAAAAAAATCCCAGATAATTAAACTTAAAAGCTACTAAAGATCTCAGACCACAGACGATGTAAACATAAATAATACTATTACTATATTTCAACCAAACCCATAAAGCAGATAACTGACACTGCTCCATTTCAGGTAGCCACCATTTACTTTGTGAAAAATATTTCAATCTTAAATTACATCAACAGTGATACATTATTTTAAAGGGTTTTTAAAACTACTACAAAAAGGTTGTAATACAATATAACTTAATGAAAAAAGCAATGCAACACCCAGTGCCCCATGTGACAAAAGGTAATTACATATTGGCCAATTTGAGTTGACTTTAAATGACATGGGTGACATTATGAGTGGTTGAAAACACTGTGTTCCACAGTATTAACCTCCTGTTAATTACCAAGCATGGTGGTGGAAATGGAATGTGTGGAGGAAGCTTTGCTCTTCCAGGACCTGGACAGTTTGCCATCAGTTGAGGAACCATTCATTTTTCTCTGTTATATAAAATGGGATAGTATCAGGCCACCTGTCTGACCTGGAACTGTGCCGACTGGGTAGCCTGATCTGTATCGGTATCCGTGGCATTAACTGGAGAACACGGGGCTCCCTCTCCTAACCCTGACATAAAATGTAAACCGATTTTAAAACGGTACATACTGTAATGGTTTTCAAACATTGTCACTCTCACTTCGAAAGGTAATTTCCGCACATTTTCTCACATGATGTGTGTGTTCATAACTGAGTAACTCAAGCATTACGACAGCAAATCAATGCACTAAGAAGCTAGCTAAAAGTTTTTAGCATGCAGAACCTTGTCGGCAAATACCAGCGGTTGTAGGCCCTGACACTGATAGCACAGGCGGACCGTGACCACTGAGCATTTCTTCCCCAACGCTTTCATTTCTGGGAATAGGTGGGATAAGCAAGTGTACACATATATATATATATATATATATACACATACACACAGATCGATTTGCTGACCAATTATAATATTGTGCTGCTTTATTTCTCCTTCCAATGCAAATTATATCATTGTGCATTGTGCTGCAAATTCAGGTGACATCTATTTTACCAAAACGGCGTTGTCACGTTCGACACTGAGCCTATACCAATGTATCTTCATATTGCATCCCCCTCAAAAAAATCAAAATAAAATACAGGAGTCAGGCAGAAATGTATTATGTTTGTAGACAGCCATGGCAAGCATGCAAAACAATTTACAGCGACAAGCGGGGTGTGCAATGACCATTTCCCTCCAGACAGTCTTACACAGTTCTATCAGGTAGCCACTGGATTAGCCAGATTGACTCCAGTTGTTTGAGCTGTAGCTGTCTCCGTCTAATTACCTTAGCAACAGGATCTGACAGTCAACGGATTGCTCCTGTAAATAGTTTGCGCTAATCTCAACGTGGATTCAGTATATTTATTTGTCTATTTCCATAACTGACTAACTAGTAATATGCAGTGTTCGCTAGCACAGCTCTAAACTGGGGTAAAGGCAACTTATTGTTTTGCTCTGCAAGTGGATGACCTGATGCTGGAAACGTCTGTGGCGTAGACACGTGCGACTGTTTATGTGCGATGTTGAAGGGTTTTTCATATTCATTTGGATGAAGTGCATGCCCGTGGCATTGGCTGTCAAGCATTTTCCTATAGTTATTGGCTGATATTGGGCTTCCTATCTTGGTAGGTGATTAAGAAGATACTTGACTAACATATCATGTGAACATTACTAAGATTTGATGTTGAGTTGAAAAGCCCTTGAAAATAATAATAATCAAAAAAAGTTTAATAAGTCCCTTCGAATGCTTTTGGAAAGTGGGGGACAGCCGATCCATCTGGGCCTACATAGACACTACTGCAACAATCACTTATTCTACCAATATTGCAGAGAGTTTTGTCACAACGCCAAGTGAGTCTGCCACGAGTGCTTGGCTTTGTGGCTGCGTCCTAAATGGCATCCCACTTCCTTTAAGGACCACTACTTTTGACCAAAGTCCACTGCCCCAAGTGTGACAGACACTCGGCTGTCTTCAGCTAAGAGAAATAAACCCAGCAGGGCCCTTGGTATTCATGGCGCTGCCTCTGCAGTCGGCTCATAGCCGCCAAACGCTTCAATTACAGGAAGCATAAATCTGGGAGAGGGGAAATTGGACTGAGGAAGGAGAGAGGGGAACGAAACAGAGGGCACATTACAACGACAGAAACCTTGGTTAGGTGTTCTGAAAGTTCTGTACTGTGGCGCCTCACCAGGGAAATCAGGCCAGGGGGCCGATAGATTAGGTTTACAACGCAAGCTGGAAACTGTTGTTCGAAGTTTCTTGCATTTTGGCTGTGCTTGGTGTCAGTGCGACCCCCTGTCTTGGGACATTGGGTTAAGGTGAGCAATGCCTGTTGAGAAACTTTGTCTTAGTGCAGGGGTTGGCCAAATCTGTATTTGTATAGGTCTGCTGGTTTCAGACCTACAAAACCAGATGTGCAGCTATTTGGACTGCTTTTAAACTATATCCACTTGTTTAGTGTGTTTTTTTGTAAAAAGTATGAATAAAAAGTTTGCATAGAAAATAGACATGACCTGTCTTATATAAAAACAGCTGGACATAATGATGTCACACCTTAAAAGAAAATTATTGCAAAATACATATAGTATTGAATCAAAAGGGTAGTTCAATTCATTGAATTGGTAATGCAAGTGTTTCCTATGCCATCACATGACAGGATTCCCACGTGTGCAGAATATTTTCTCTGTCTTAAGCCTATAACATGCGGTCATTGATTTCTAGCTAGACAAACAAGCAAAGGTGCAGCTCATATCTACTTGATTTCTCATCAGTTCTCATAATAATGTATAATTATGTAATGCAGGCCTAGTCTAAATGTGGTTTGGTATTTACAATAAGCTATTTAATTAACTTAGGTAATCTTAGTCTATTCGCTGATAGATTGTTTTCAATATGATAGAACTAACAAAGGCCTTAGCCTATCTAACCAATAACCTCATAAAGGGTTCCTAAATACCACAAAAAAAGAAGCATATTTTTGCAAGAAGTGTTAATCAGGTTATAAAACGTAGCTGGAGTTGTGTCAAATATATTGAAATACATTAGGGAAACTATATAATTATTCCTGTCTAAACAGAAAAGAAAAAACAGCTTTGGAAAGTGTTTTGTCACATGACGTAGGCCTGAGCACTTAGCCTAAATTTGGGGAGCAGGCCTTTAGCTTTTTCTTTAAATACATGCGTGTGAAAGTTGTATGATTCATTGACGCTAACGTTTGTGCGCAATAACTTTCAAAAGCGTGGCGGTTTCATTGATGCTGAAATGGAAATAATCTTATGGGACGAATTTACCACGCAAAGAATTGATCTTTAGCTTGCTCAATTCCAGACTTGCACGTTTTTCAAGTGTACTTTCCGTGACAAACACAGCCAGTGCGTACAGGGTTTAGTTCCACAAGGTTTTCTGTACACACAAGCTACATTTGGTCCTAATCTGATGCCATAGTTTCCATTATTCGTTCAGCCAAAACGGACCTTACAAAAGTGACGACAGCCTGTATTCCCTGCCCACCGATCTGCGTTTGTCATGTGAAATATGAATTGAATGTAAGAACTTACTTATGGTGTCTGTTCTAATCATTCTCATGTGCCTGGATACCAACGCATCTGTTTCATGCTGTAGTTTGTAATAAGGTCGGCCTGGAGTTCTGAAATAATTTAACTGTGAAGCTTGCAAATGGAATGTGAGGTAAATCCAGTCATTTTTTCGTAGTGAAGACAGTCCTTGACTTGCAAAACATTTGTTTATATATTTCAATAGCCTACATACATTTTGCAACAGCTTACCATATGGGTTCATAATTAAATGTGTGCTGAGGCATATACTAACTTGATAAAAATGTGTCCTGCATACCTTCAAATATACTCGTCAATCATAATTCAGTCACAGTAACTTTTAAAACTTGGATGAAAGAAAAAAAACACTCCTTGAATTTCCAGTCGAAAAAGTAGATTGAATAAAAGTTTACTCTTTCAATGGTAAACATTTATTCAGCCTTACATCTGCTGTTTTAATAGAAATGCTGCAAAAAACATTTCAGTGTCCCGAACCGCTTAGGACCAAAGGCTATTAAACATTATTGTAAAACTATAAACAGAATCGCTACAACAGACATGGACGTCCAAACGATCGTTCTGCGATTGGTCGACCTGCATCCCCATTACGGAGGCCGCACACACGACACCAGTATGAGGTGGTCTGACGACATGTGCCTCGTTGTAACTTGGAGTCGGAGACCCTCACCTGCAGAGCACGGCCCATCGGACACCCGGGAGATCTGCCTCTGCTGTTTGCATGCGGCCTGCCTCCGAATGCACTCATTCTGGTAGGTGTCTCCGTTGGAGCCACACACAGGGATGTAGTTCTTGTGACACTGAAGGAGAAGAAGAAGAAGAAGAAAGTGTGAATGGGTCTGAATAATGCTAAAATAAGGCTTCCGTGAACGTGCGGGTAGGTTCGCCGTATCAGAATGGGAAACAGCCAGTTGTGAGATTCCAGTGAACTGGTTGGCAAATGCAAACAATGCCTCACTGTAGCAACAGCCAAACATGAACATAAATATTATAGGAATATATTGTTGATTATGAGGCAATGTCATGTCAGACCTAGAAAACTTCGTAAAGGCTTTGCAGGAAAGGACGAATTGAAGTCAGGCTGATGCTCAGTCACTCCATTAGACTGGAGAACCCTAATCTCAGTCTCTTCCTCTAAGGTACTCTGATATCATCACAGCTACACACATACACGCACGCACTCACGCACGCACACACGCACACAGCGCGCGTGCGCACACACACACACACACACACACACACACACACTCACACACACACTCACACTTGGACACCTGGCATCCTTCTGTTCTCATTAAAGTCACATTAGAGAGAGATGTGGTGTCCTTCTCATTCAGTACCTCAGACTAGATAAAAACCTAGACCAGAATGAAAAAACACAGCACTCTTCTCATAAGCAACCGAGCACATAATTCATGTTTATTGCAGTTAAAAGACTAAGTTTTAACACTGGTGGCTATTTTTGTCACCCTGCCATTTCATTTGAGCAAGTTGCTTCTATCGAAAAAGGTGATACTGTAGCGCATGAATATGTATATAAACATATTTATGCAGTGATATAATAAATATTAGACATTGAATAGTATCTGACATGAGCACATTACCATTTGACCATTCTGTTTAGTGGTTATGTATGATTCTTGACACATAAAGTCAAGTGGACAGGCCCACACTCGCAGAGACACTCATGACTGGTGAAAACTATGGCAGAAACTAGGTGGCGCTATTGCTTTGCCTTACCCACACAACTCAGGCATTTCAAGGGAGTCAATAAGGATGAAAGGGAAGGGGTTTTCTGGAGTGGAATTCAGCCACACCCACACACACACACACACACACACACTCTATCCATACACACACCTGAAATTGGCACACACACTTTAGTGTGGCCCCGTCGTCCCTGCAGACCCCTCCAAAACGGCAACTGGAGTCGTCACACACTCGCAGGTCACTCTTCTTCTCTGACAGATCTAATGAGACAAAGGAAAAAACAAAGTCAGTCACCAATCTCTTCGTACACTTTGAATGTCACCTAGGCTTTGTACCAAACCACACAATTCCCTATTCAGTGTACTTCTTTAGACCTGGACTCTCTAGCAGAAAGTTGAACTGAATAGTGAGAAAACAATGCTTGATTTAAATGCAAAATGGAAACAGTCTCATGTGGCGCTCCACATTACTCCACATAGTAATAGAGTTGTGCAATAAAGCAATACTGTACAAAATTTATGGCGAGCTAATATTCATAGTTGCCCTATATAAAGGGAAAACAGCAAAACTGAAAGCATACATTCATCCAATCTATGTCACAGTAGAACTATGTCTGATATTTATACACTTCTGAGAAAAATAAATACACCACTATGCATACAAACAAATTACAGATATTTTTTTACATTTCCTAATGCAAAATATATTGTGAACAAAATCACAACACAATAGAAGCTATCGTTAAGGTACACGTAAAATGGATAAACTCAAAATGTCCCCACAGGAATTCCTCACAACAGCTACATCAAAGCAACCCGGCCACACATGGCAACCAAAGCACATTTCGCATGTTGTTTTTGGAGATGTACAGATGTTTCTGCTGCTGGGGAGATGTTCCTGGAACCCCCCCCCCCTTCCAGTTCTGTAGTAATGATAGGGCTGCTTTTCTGTCAGAGTACTTCAATTAGCTATGTTTAGTGACATACTCCGCAGAGATAAAAGGAAGGGAATCCCGACTGCCTGGCTAAAATGATGTAGTGGTGCTAGTGTCCTGCTCTTTAACTGTCATACTGCATGCCTGATCGGGCTTTGAAAAGCTGTACGGTGGTCTGTAATTACTGCTTTCCGACCAGCCCCCCTCAAAAAAGGGATAGCCTAGCTATCAAGACCAGTCGTCATCCACTGCTCCCAGAAAGAAACACACTGCTAGCGAAGAAACATTATTTCCCGACATTGAAACCAAGGCCCAAAGCCGATCACCTCACTTTATCTCTGCCGGACAGACCCACATCATATAGATAATAAACGGTAGCGTAATTGCCTCTCAGCAGACGGAGGGATTTGAGGACTGAGAGATTTTGTTCCAGTACCTTGATTGTTTGGACACATTAAACATTTTGCAGGTACTCACATTGTTCAGATTTAAGAAGGGGACGGGAAATCTGGCCTAGATCCATACCCTTAACTAGCAGTTACCAGCCATCTTCCGGCTGAATTCTAGTATACTGACACTGAACAGAATAAGACGCAATTACACACATTTGACTATTGGGATCTGGAGGTTACCTGGCCCCAGCTGAATGGATAATCTTCATCCCTGCATTTTGAACTGAGGGTAGAGACTGTCGCCAAAATACAGTGGGGTCTGCCCATGCCAACATCCCAACTCCCAGATACAGTTGGCGTAGCCTTAACCGCAGTCCAATTATTGTGCCTTTCACATGCATCACGGCAAGCTAATTGCTTTCATTGTCCCATATGTATCTGTACTATAAATACTATCACTAAGCCCCGCTTATCTCTCCGGAATGAGCCAAACAAGACAATTTCACGCAGAATCAAAGAGATACATGTCGGCGTCCCACAAATCGGCGGATTTAGATATTTCCTTGGCTAATGACCCTTCGCCTGACTGTGCAGTGTCACTTCTGGCTGGCTACACACTGCTAACCTTAAATGAGAGTGTGGTGGCGAGGAGCAGGAGGACCGTGCTGGGGCGATCAGAGCTCTGAACCGGCTGTGTTCTGTCATTTGTTTTCCGGGGAGGGGCTGTCAACGGCAGCTGTCCGCTGCTCGCCAGCTTCAATATCTCATTGTTACCTTCCTTCCGTGGGCTAGCCTTTCACGGCTAATTAAGTCAAGCCATCGCCCCATCAATCAGGGCAGACTGGCTGGCAGGGTGCGGTTTGAGGAGGAGGGGCGTGTATGTGTGGAACGAGTTCAAAGACATAGGGATGTGGTAAACTAAATCAAATGTATCTACTAACATAGATTACTGTGTAAATATGGGTGGCCCGCATTCGGCACAGCATTCTCACGCTATTTGGATGTTTTCTTTCCCCCCTAAGACACTCACTATTAATGCATTATGACTCATTATAACTCTGTTCCTGATTCAGACAGTTCTGGACGGAAGTCAGCGGTCCATGTCAGTCAGGGCAACGGGCAGATCAACTTCTCAGCTCCAAATCCCCCCCACCCTGTCTGAGTAGTCATGCCCACCTAGCCGTCTGTCTCCTGGGTCGTTATCTGCGCCGGGCCTCCCTGACTCCAGGCCAGAAGACGTCAATACTTCATCTCCTGTCTGGTAGACTTGGGCCCACACTTCACTGGTTTCCCCCGGCTCAGACAGAACGGTTCTTTTAGCCTTTAACCCTTTAAGCCTAATAGTGTTTTTCTTTCAGTTTGTAACACCACAACATGTTTCTGGTACACACCGTTGCTACAACCCTGGCACCCGGTTCTTTGTGAATGTTAATATTATTAAATAACTGCCTGCAAAGTGTTATTTATTTATTTACAGCAGATCATTCTTATTCATCACCATCCATAGTTTTGCATAAACATGTGTTGAATATTCTGATTTTGTTTGAGGACAGTCCAACTATATTTTCTTCCCTGTGGAACATTTCAAAGCAAGTGTAATGTTGTGCAGCGAGCGCCATCTCCGTATAGTATAATCACGGACATACCGTTGTGTCCCTTTCACCCATGGCATGTCAACACACATTTCAAAGAAGAGCCTTGGATGTTTGACATTGTAGAGAATGTGACAGTTGAGCAGCATTCCAGCTTGAGAAAAGAAAGACATGCTGCCATCAACTGCAAACATACATATGTGCATACCTGTACATACACACACACACACACACACACAGAAACACACACGCTTGCGTACACGCAGAAAACCCACATTGGAAGTCAGTCGTTTTCATTTGCAACAACAACCTTTTCTAGGACAACTGTATCGTATTGTATTAATCTAAACGCCACGACAGACTGTGGGTAGCGTCTGTGATGTCATTCTCTGAAAAGAAACAGGAGAGGGAGGCGTTTGAGCGTTGTTAAATGCCACCCTCAGAAATGAATGACAGGGACTTACAGCCAAAAAAATTGCTTAGAGGCTGCATGAAAACACGGCGAAAATACTTTCACAGCCACAAAATCATTAAAAACCTTTTCACAGTGTTTAAGAATGTCTATTTAGCTATCTCTCTTTCTTCTTAATCCTACTGTCAATGAGTTTTAAAATGCAAGAGCAGCAGGACTCCTGGTGGGTGGGTCTAATTGGTCCATTTGAATAACAGGCTCAGAAGTCCTGCCTTCACCTGCCACCCGGGGAGCTGACTGATAGCCCAGTCGCTTTTTTTCTAAACACCCTCAACCCAAGATTTATAGAGGGACACTTCTAATCCTCCATCCCCCCACTAGCACACTCACAAGAACACTAGCACACATTCACAAGAACACTGAAGCACATTCACAAGAACACTAGCACACTCTCACAAGAACACTAGCGCATACTCACAAGAACACTAGCACACATTCACAAGAACACTGAAGCACATTCACAAGAACACTAGCACACTCTCACAAGAACACTGAAGCATACTCACAAGAACACTAGCACACTCTCACAAGAACACTGAAGCATACTCACAAGAACACTAGCACACACTCACAAGAACACTGAAGCACACTCACAAGAACACTTGCGCATACTCACAAGAACACTAGCACACACTCACAAGAACACTGAAGCACACTCACAAGAACACTAGCGCATACTCACAAGAACACTAGCACACATTCACAAGAACACTGAAGCACACTCACAAGAACCCTAGCACACACTCACAAGAACACTAGCACACACTCACAAGAACACTGAAGCACACTCACAAGAACCCTAGCAAACACTCACAAGAACACTAGCACACACTCACAAGAACACTGAAACACACTCACAAGAACACTGAGGCACACTCACAAGAACACAACACACGGACACACACTCACATGCTGTGAGCAGATGCAAGTACAACATGCTCAGAGAGCACAGACCCACACGTAACGCACTGACAGAAATACTCAGACCCTGACACACACACACACACACACACACACACACACAGAGAGACACACACACACACAGGCTTTCCTTGCTATTAAATGCTAGGGTGACTGGATGACTTCCTGAATGACTTCCTTACCTACACAGACAGATGCATGTTCTCACACAAACACACACACACCATCATTATCACTATCTGGGGAGGTTGGGTCTCTCCTTATGTAACTGTCGCTTGACCTCTGCGGCACGTCAAAGTTCCTTTCTGTGTAGCGCAGCCCCCTCTTGAACATTTTGGCGTTTTCATTCAGTGCAATATTGGAGGGGATATGGAATTTCCTCAGGTTTGTTTTGATGTAGTCTTTATACCTGTAAGTCCTCACTTTAAGTGTCACTGGATTAGAGCACCTGCTAAATGACTCAAGTGTAAAGGTAGCATTTCTTCTGAGTTTTACTGCTGCATTATGTTAGTAAATATCCAGTTTCTACGACACTGATGTAAGTGCATCTGTCCTCCCAGCTGATAGAAATGTAGATACAGAGGCCACACACTGTCCGCCTGTGAGCGTAGCCGAGACACATAAACACATCCTCAACCTTACAGCAATCAAAACTCTGTTGTTCACCCTTTTTAACAGGGGAAAACTCAATGCTGTATTTGCAACAACCTTTGCAAATGCTTCGATCTTAAACCAGTAAAATCACTTAGATGTGGTAACTAAGATTAACAAAGATTAACAGAACGCAACTGTGTTGTATTTAAGCCTGAATAACAACAATCAGGGCCATCACCGGGAGTCCTGGGCCCCCTGAAAAGATACATGCCCTGCCAAACCATGGGCCCCGTGAATCATATCCACCTTTCCCCGTGTTAGGTACGGCCCTGACAACAATGGTATTATAATGTAATGAAATCAGACTTTAATATTATTGAAGTGGAATGGTACAATCATAGAATTACTACACTGGAAATTAAAAATGTTATGATGGATTTCTTTTTTTTTTTTTTAAATGCCTGTATAGATGTATTATTTTATTTATAATCAATATTTTGGAGTGACAGAAGTTCTATGACACAGTTTCTGATGCATCATGTGGTACTTCCCTTCATTTTTCTGCGTAGGTAAACAGAAAATCCATCACCTACTGTATGACTTTATTGCAGTTTATTCCAATGAAACCTTTTTTGATTTTCTCCTTACCCCAACATGGCTGCCATTGTATCCCATTCTAGAACCTCAAGTGATAATGACAAAGCCCCTGTACTTATTTAACAAGATCTCTATGGGGGCAACCAGATTACTGCTTTATATATTTGGGTACAACCTGGTACAACCACCAGACCATTAGTTCTACTTCTGTTGTAAACTACAGACATTGTTCAGTCCCAGACTCACATTCACATTCAGGAAAGTTCATATTTACAAGGTATATTAAATCTTCCTTTGCGAAACATCCTCACAACAATTGTTGAAGCATTTGAGAAAAAAATACAATGTTTTCATCTGAATCCAAACAATGCCAGCCAACAGGAGCTGCTTTAGTAATTGTTAAATACTGAGGAGTGAAATGTGATTGTCTATTGTAGGTTGTCTTACCATCCCCTAAAAAGCCTTTCACTGTTGTTCCCTTTACCCTATCAGAGAAATACACTGCTTTTGAATAAAACATGACCTTTTACATTTTTCATCCCAGGTCTTTTTTTGTGCCTAGTTGCTATGGGCAACACAGAAACACAAAAACTAACCTTTAGCTTAAAAACATCATTTGGTAAATGCTCGATTTGGTACAATTAGACTAATGTGACCATTTGGTTTGCCTATTGTCTCTACAAGAGACTAATACACAAAAGTTATCCGTTGTGTTTTAACAAATAAATGAATATTTGTTAGATGGCAGCCACAACCCTGTGAATGGTCCCTAATCACTGCGCTTACTGAACTGGACATCCTGAGGCTTCACTAATTACAGCTCGGCCATTTTCTCTCCTCTGTAATTGTGACTAATTTGTTGGGTTTGACGGTTTATTCGAGGAGGACTGGCGTAATGAACATGAACAGATACATGTAGCCCAAGGCCGGTTGGACGGACACACTTCATTTCACATGATCAGATGTTGCCGTGGAGATTTTTTTTTTTTTTTTTTTTACCTGGGCAGAGAGTGGCGAAGATAAATACTTTGATGTTTTATTCATGCACTGAAGCTGGCTCCCTATATGGATTGGAATGACATTTGCTTTTTTGATGTACTGCGCGGGAGAAACCGGCGTGGCTGGAAATGACTCCTGTCAACACTGTCATGCACCCGGTTTAGGCTTCAGTGAAGGCTAGTGTGTGTTCCTCTTTTTCTGCCTTCTATGCGGAGGCGGAGAGTTAGTAATTTATCTCTAGAGTAACCAGGTGGAGACGATACTGAGTGGAAAGAGTTATAAGTGGACCTGACGGCTAGATGCAACAACACTTACTACACGAGAGTTTACCCTCTTCTCCCACCTCGGAGTAAGAAGGTAGAATAGGAGGCGTTGACGTAAATAGGCGAACGCGACACAAATGTTTCCCGGGTTTTTACACGGTACGTTCGCGTAATTATAGATTGAGGATAACATTCATTTCCTACAACAAGCTGCAGTCACACACACTGAAATGACAACGATAAACCACTGACGATGGGTGTGGACTGACCCGTTAAGGACCGTTTAATCTGCATAAGACATCATATGATGTATGGTACATCACTATATCAAGTTAGGTTAAAGATAATTTGATCCGTTTCTCGCAGGACGAAAATAATCCCGCGGCAACAGGAAATGTGAATTACGGTGTGGATAATTAATGGCTTTTTGGGAGGGGTTGATAAATTGTTAGGCCAAATCAAGTCTGACATTTTGAATTGGAAACTGCAAGGCATTTCGGACCTTAAATACACTACAAGTTTTGCATTTCCTGCTGAGTGGGACATTTCCCGCAACGACAGGGTGATGAATTTAAAATCCTTATATCTGCATGTCATTACGAGGAAAGCAGAAACCTAATAGATGATGGCAGTTTGAGATGCATCGGGCAGGATAAATAAATACTGTCCAATCCAAGACCGTTCCCGCAGGAAGAACCCCCTCTCCCGAAGACAGAAGGCCGTGCTGGTTACAGAGCAGGCCTGCTGGCCAGGCTTCCCAGTGATGACCCTGTGGAGCGTGTCTATGTTTCCACTGAGTGTGCAGATAGCCCCGGCGTAGGACAACATGTTTGGCCTTCTATGAGGTGATCACGACCCGGGTGTGCATGAGGATTATGTTGTGTGCCTCAGTCCTATCTTGTACTGCTTCTGATTCAACATCAAACACCAAGTAAACAATTATATTTTAGTCATAGGAGCCGTGAATTCGGTTGGCAATTACGCTGCAGTCAAAATCGTTTCAAATGCCTAATGTAAAGCCACATAATGTGAGTGCCAGCCACCAAAAAATATTATACGTGTCACCAAAATGTAGTCAGATTTTCACATATAAATAGCACTTGATTTGACACCGTAATTTGTTTTATTGTAAATCTGTAGTTCTTAAGAAATCACATTTCATGAGCAATATTATTTGATTTGAAATGATACATAATGTATTTACTATCTCATAGCACCACAGTTGCTTCATAACAGAAACCATAGGCAACACAAACCTAATCTTCAGTCAGAATCAATGAAGTGGGACTTCAGTCAAAACAAAGTCAGACAGTTGTGTTCATCTGTCAAAACAACTCCAAATACCAAACCCAACACCTTACAACTACAAATACCAAACCCACCACCTAACAACTACAAAGCACAACCAAATTACCCAGCATTGTTTTGCAATGGCAAGTTAATGCTTGTACAGATCTATATTTGGTTATCAGTTGTTGGGTATCAGTTGTTCCCACAGGTTTTTTCCTGCAAACAAGTAGTATATCCAAGGTTTGAAAAGGCTTGTCAAGTTTGTCATTTCCATTTTAAAATGTCGGCATTGATTTGTCCTAACCGAAAATGTTTTATCCTCTACACCCTACAAAAAAAAAGAGCCAATTATTGTAATCCAAGAAACTCACAATTATTGTTGCCAAAGGATTATTCTGTTCTGTGTGAAACTGTCTCAAATGAAGACACAGCAGCTGTGTATGAAGGAGATACATATGCAGCAGCTAGACCTAACAATTGCATTATGGTGAGTCTATATTGTATTATGAAGAAAACATTTGGATAATAATGCAATACCCTTACATTTTAATAAAACATTTAAAACCAGTAACAATAGAAGAATAAAGGTCAAGTAAACTGGATATGCTTGTAATACCAATTGGCCTACTATAAACTAAATTTGTGATGGTTAAGCACTCATATATATTTAAAAAAGTGTAGGTTCTTGGTTTAAAAGAAAATAGCAGATACTTTTACCTACCCTTCATACTTTACTCAACCAACCTAATATAACTGTCTCTCAAAGTTGACATTTCTTAACTTATCGCACCTAACTTATAAACACATATTACACTCCAGCTAGTCCGCAACCCACCCTGGCCATAAGAATTCAACATACCCAAAACATTCCAAACAGAAAACTGACAATGTGTTTCCTATGGTGCACAGCAAACTCAACACACCACAATGCTGTAGATAGGCATCAGGCGTCATGATTCGGCACATTATGGCTGTGTCGCCTTGCTTCAAAGAGGCATGAATCTATCACAGCACATGGCTACAAAAGAGGGGGAGGACAAAAGGGACAGGCATCTTACGGGGGCAGGGCTGAAATAATGACAGTTTCTAACTAAAACTACATTGAAGGAGCAGGGGCTGCACAGCAGGCGACGAAGGAACAGAGGGCTGAAGAGCTTGAAGTGATGCAAGATTTAAGTGCTGAGGGAATTCAAAGGCTGAGTGACCCCAGGCCTTTCAGCTTGTAAGCTGCACGCAGGCGCTGTTAGGGTGTGAGACAGAGAATACTAGAGAGCACCAGAGAGATGGAAAAAGAGAAAACATTAATTTGCTGCAATTTGACTTAACCAATCACCTTTAATAATTTCAGGGCCAAAATGCTTTATTTTCCAGTCCCCATTGTGAAAACATTTTGAGAAAACCGCTACCAAACCTTCAGAAGACAACAGAGGACGATATTGGGAGACACAGGCGTACAGAGGGAGACAGAGGGGAGACAGAGGAAGACAGAGGGGAGACAGGAAGACAGAGGGAGACAGAGGGGAGACAGAGGAAGACAGAGGGGATACAGGAAGACAGAGGGAAACAGAGGGAGACAGAGAGAAGACAGGAAGACAGAGGGGAGACAGGAAGACAGAGGGAAACAGAGGGGAGACAGAGGGAGACAGAGAGAAGATAGAGGGGAGACAGGAAGACAGAGGGCGACAGAAAGAGACAAAGGGAGACAGAAAGAGACAAAGGGAGACAGAAGAGAAAACAAAGCCCACATTGCCGTCAATGGACCTTCTTTCCAGTGGTTTCCATCTGTCTGTGTAACCAAGACAAAAGGTCCAGTGGCCTTTTCAGAAGCACAACAAGACCTCCAGAGGAGGACAATCTGGTACCTCAGGGTTTGGGATAGCCTGGATAAGGCCCTGTGTAAAGGAGAGTCAACCAAAGACCTGTATCTGACCACATCTTCCCAACAGCCAGTTTGTCTCCTCACACAGGACAAGTAATGGACTGTTCATACTTGGCTTAACTTTACAGTCCACCAACCCCCTGCTATGTTCCAGGTTAAGGCAAATCTCTCCAGGAGATAAGCCAGTGTGCACATAACCTCAGCTAAACCGTAGTGGATATAGGAAAGTTCTGCATTGGCAAAGGCAAAAACAAGGTCAGCCTTAAGCCAACGCCAAGTATTGCTGTGTATTTCAACCTGCATTCCTGTATTACGTCTTCAGCAGTTTGAAGGAAAATATGAATTACGGATGTTTAATACATTTAATGTAAGTACTCAATAATTCTCTCCATGTTCTACAGCAGATTTTAGAAGGCCTACGTGAGACTTAAGGGTTTGCCAAAAATTATAGGTCCTGGTTTTTGCTTAAAGTGTTTCACACACATCCATGTGCATTCAGACATTAGTGGATTTGTCAAATAGATGGAAGTGAGCTTATTCTGCTATCACTGACTGGTGATATGACCCACTACATCAGTAAGAAAAAAGGAAACAAATCAAGTGTGATTTCAATCCTTGCATCACTCTGACACAACCATAAAGAACTACACTTTCTACACTGAGGTATCTGGCCAATCAGTTAAACTCACTTTTGCAAAGGCCGTTTCTACACAATTTCCATTACATATCAATACAATATCCTTCTGGGGATTAGAAAAGGTATTCCCACTCAAAATTTTATTTTCCCAAATATCCTAAATATATCCCTTCATCTAACCATAACCAAACTCAAAACCCATAACCTTAATATTACAAGTAACCCCAAACCTAAACTATAACCCTAATTCTAACTCTAACCGCTAATGGCACTTCTTCTTCATGGAGACTTTCTGAGATTTGTACCACTTACAAGCATAGGAAAATCTGTACACGCAAACACACCCCAACGGCATGGAGGGAAAGTCATCACCTCCAGAGGCATCAGCTTTAGTACAAATGGTTGACAACATGCATATATTTGCATTATTACTGGACTGACATTTCTGAAACGTTTATTTTGTCTACAAATAAAACCTGCTAGTCAGCAAATGAGTAAACTGTATGTTGACAGATATTCCTTCCCACAGTGATTCGTTCCGGAAGTTGTCGTTGTTTAAAGTGGGGCATGCAGCACAAATAGGCTTCATAGAGGTCTGTTTGGAAAGTCAATGGAAAGGCCTTTTGTCTTTCCTCAGGCAGTTCTCACAGTCCCTCATAAAGAGTGTTTATAGCCTCTCTGCATGTTCTTATTGTTTAGGAAGCCTTATGGGAAAGACTGGAATGGAGCATGGCAACCACCACGAAAATGAAGGATGCCAGAGGATAAATGACAAGGCATACAGATTTTTGTTCTAACCCAAGTAAATCATCTTTGTATTTGCAGTCTATTGGTTCGTATAATTTGTCTGAAATTACACTAGTTGCCAAAGTCTGTACATCCCTCTGCATTCGTCTCACTGCATACTATTGTATGCAGTCCTATTGAGTGTGTCCTCTGATCAAAACAGTGTCTCACACAATTAAAGCCCAAATTCATTTGAACAAGAAATGTGCATGAAAAAGACAGAGTCAGACCAAAAGCTACAATTTACAGGAGACGATAGAAAAACGAGGACACCTGTAATTTATTGCGTTGGTCATGACTGAAACATTTTAAGTTAGGTTTCAGGCAAAGGTTTAACTAACGGTTAAGGTTAGGGACAGGATTAGGGTTAGCGTTACAGTCGGTAATTGAAATGTACATTTCCTGTTTGTATGAATTTGTGAATTTTCAGTGTGAGATCACACTGCCGATCCATACGACCACAGAAATCTCATTGTAAGTCTGTTAACGTGGTGAAAACTCTCACCCAGCATTGATTTTGAAGAAGATATTTAATTCCATTTATTTGACTGCTTAGTGTGACAAGCAACATCATTCTCTTCTGTAACACTGAACAGATTTAGCGGTGAGCGTTGCCATTTCACAGATCCACAACACAGCAAAATTGGTGTCTGCAGTTGGTGCCAGAAAAGCAAAACATGAAAGATGGCATTTGCAAGCGAGTTACAGTGATAAACAACAATAAAGTAGGCAATGTTGAACAATATTGTAAATGGGATATCCATTTCTGTAATGCAGTGACTTAGGCCTACAACTACATCACTATCTGGCCTATATCTAAACAATATAATCAATCAGAAGTATATTAAAAAACACCCCAAAAAAATTCTTAACAGAGAAAAATGGATTGATGTGTTACAGCTATTTTGGTGTATTACACTTCGATGTGCAGGCAGGTTGCTTAGGATTCAAACCTTTTTAAAAAGCCTAATTTACACTCTTACATGAGTCGCTCCTTCAATAATTAGTTTGATAACATATATATGGTAAAGTATTGGTTTGTACAAATACCAAATTAAGTCATGCCATTCTATTGACTTTTTAAGAAATTCTTTCCTTTCAAGTTCTGTAAATTTAATCCAATTTCTAATGAGCTAGTTTTGGTCAGTAATTTGTCTGACGAACCTAGTCAATGACTCTTTCAAATATCCGGAATCGCAGTCCTCTGTAATGGTCAGACAGAGCATGACCAGTGTGTTGATTTTAACACTGAGCTTCAACCAATCCCTAATATCGCAATCTAAATATCATACAATGCATTTCGAGGCGTGTAGGACAAAACAGCATAAACCTATAACAACAGGGGGAAAAAAACATTTGTGCCAGGCGTGATGATATCTGTGTACTACAGGACACTTTAAGAAACACACCTCTTTCTAATCTGCTGGTGTGTAGAATGCTGTTGAATACATTTGGCCAAGGACTCAGTGACGCGAGACTAATCGGTTCCCCAATCCAATTCTGGGCACACACGAGGACGCCCAAACTGGGTTGCAAAGCTCAAGCCACAAACCAGCAGGTGACCTGAACTTGGCACATTCTACTTAGTAGAGGCTGATTGCAAGTAGGCTGCATGAATTCCACATTCTATCTGGCCTAATAGATGCCCAAGTTCTGCTTCCTGTTGCTGTGCAAGAGGAGATAGCAGTCCCTACTGGCGCTGTTCAATGCGCAGACGAGGCCATCCTTTTAGGCCTCTTTTGTCCTTCCACAATCAATGGGAAGGGAAGCTTACCCCAACCCAGCCCGCTAATGACAGCATAACAGAGCAGACAGCCAGTGTAAGCTGGCTCGGAGGGTTCCATATTACAGAGAGGATCGAAAACAAAAGACTGCCTTAGATAGCCCCTGTCAACAAGCAAATCTTTTCTAAAATAAGTTTGCTGTCAATAAGATATATTTCAATATATGGATTTAAAATATATGGCTTTATAATATGAAACATGTCTCACATTGTCAGATATAAATGAATGTAGGATACAGCCAAAAGTTTTTGTATCACAAACTCATCAATATATGCAATAGCTAGAGCTAGAACATACCCTTGAGCTAACAAACAGGCTGCATAGACAAAAAGAAAGGATGCAATCTTCCACAATTGTTGCCATTCTGTTGACACGCATTTTGTCCACTGGGTCCAAAAGCGGCTATTATTTTTTTTCCTGCAGACACTGGAAGGGCTCTTATTCTCTCAAAATAAGGTTTTGAAAAAGTCTCTAAAAAACGAAAGCTCAATTGCAGGTTAGCTAGCATACTAAATAGGAGAATTAGAGAAGATAAAGCATTCACCACATTTGTGTGTCTACATGAAAAGGAAAAAGAGCAGGAGGCTGCTTCAAAGCTGACACAATCATTGGAAAATGGGGTATTGGCCTGGTACGGAAATTCTTTTGTCCCAGTTTTTTGCAGGAAGAATGTGCATACTAAAGTAATGGACTTGGTCATACTAAATAAATCCCGATAGACCATAACTTCCTCACATCTGTGTCTTGAAGCCGATGAAAATGCATTTGCAACGGATGGATCACAATTACAAACAAACTTCAATGAGCCCAGTGAACATCTTTGAGTCCAGCGAACTTCAAGCACAGAGGAGACTTGCTGAGACTTTCTACATATTTAATTAGGGACTCTATGCTTTATGAAAGTTTGTGAAACAGGGCAGCAAAGTGTCATGGACCCTTCTTATATTTGCAAAGTCTCTACAGTTTCAAAGAATCAAATAGACAATCTTAGGTGCAGTTTCCAAGCCTACACATAACCTCAGGTCCTGTCTCACACTACTCTGGGCGTGACCCAGTATGAACCAAACCAAGGCCAATTATGACATAAAATCTGTTAGAGATAGAGGGATTTTCCTTTTAGCTTTTAAGAATCCTGAATTGGCTGAATTTAAATGTAATTGCTCCTACACTGTTTTCTCTGCAATATTTCAAATTGCAGCATATAAATACACTGGTAACACTAATTTCCTTATATATGTAATTTCAAGGAAACATTTTCCATTAGAAGTTCTCATTTTCCCCCTCGTGGAGTATTTCTTTAGCCTCAAATGATGCAGACTGTTTGTTTTGCCATTGACTTGTTAATGTTAATGTAGAGTAGGCAACTAAGCGTACATGTTCCTAGTACTGGAGCAGTGACATTACATAAAGCATCTGTTTAATTTGTTATTGAAATCATTGTTTTTGTTTCACAGAACCTGCATTTGTTGCATTCCTTCAGGGTAGGACCTGTTTGTGTTGAAACCCTGTACTCCCAGGGTGTGTAATGAAGCATAGTTTATTGTGTGGATGCTTTGGCAGTGATGACAGAATATCACCACTGTATCCTGTTTGGCTTCAAGGACATCAGTAACAGAGACATAGCAGAAGCATTAGTCATCTTGATTACCTTCAGCTAAGGGTTATCATCGAAACCCCTTTGTTACGAGGCTCACTCATAGACAGCAGTACCAACAACAACAGACCCTGCTACCTACAGCACGACTAACTAGAAGAAAGTACTGAATATCCACAACCCCATATATGGCATATATATAGCAAGTCAAAAGATAAGCAACAATAATCCATCTAATAGAAGTTTGCTTTGTTGGAACATAAAAGGGAGAACGAGATACTGGTAGACAAGATCCAACTACGTTTCAAATCACTGAGGGATAAAATGAGAAAAGCGAGCAATCTGTCCATAACCTTTTGAATCTTCACATGGAAAAAAAAATCCCTCAGATTGGATGTTTTAGGTACTGAGCACTGCCAATTTATTTTAAATGCTATTTGTAAAAGGGTGTGAGGACACAGAAGCACAATTTGAACTTGAGTAAAGGATTAGTTAGCATGCTATCCCATACAGCTTTGCACAGAGCCTCTGTTACACTGATAAATGATGCTGTTGCAATTTCACCAGCCATGCCATGTTGTTTTCATAAACCTGTCATTCGTGCGCAGTCTAAAAGGCCACGTGTGCCATATTACAACGCATCATTGACAGCCCCCACATTAAGCTGATGTTATAAAAACCGTTGTAATTTTCTCAGTACGCGGGGGTTTGCTTCCACATCGTAATTGCTTCCGTTTTCGGGACGAGAAAGGCCCCATAGGACGATATGGTGGGTGGGAAAGTCTAGGAGATTAAGGGACACCATTACAGTGTTACAAAGCCAATGTGCTGTATCAGGAGACCGTATTAGTATGCTGTATCCATGTATTACCAATGCACTCACCGGCTCCTCATACCTTAAATGTTTTGTATGAATTGAAAGGATACTCACTTCAAGGTTACTACAGATTATTCTCCCTCTCTCCCATTATTTTAAGACCTGAGATTTGAACTTTGTTGTGACAGTGACACAACAGGTAGGAGGTGCACAAACAGTGGTCCACCCTAGGCTCAAACCCTGCCTCACCTAGAGCATGTGGTCCACAGTCCAGAGGTTTGACTCTCTTTTGCTCCCTTTTTCCATAGATTTCAGAGCTTCCGGCGCTAATGTGAATGCAGGTGTCAACCTTTAAAATGTAAACTTGATTTTAATGAATGTCCCCAAAAATTGTCCTCCGGGCTAAATGAGCTGTATGCTAAAACGCCTCCCGAACCCTGACGGATTACTCTAAAGGGCTCATTAAGGTACAGACTTCAAGGACCGAAACTTGTGCTCCTTCTATAGTATGTGAAACATGAGAGCAGCATGAAAGCTTTCAGGTAGCGCTTTATGGGTTAACCCGAGACGGGGTTATTACCGCTGGTTAGGCTACACCTTTTGATACAGTCATAACTTTTCCACTGACTGCCTATAGCGACTTGTGGTTGAAGAACTATTCTGGTCTGTTGTCTCTTTCCAGCACATACACACCAGAGAGGCTGGTAGATGAAAGATGAGATAGGGCTGGGAATGACATAATTATAATAACGTCAAGGTACCGATATGATACGCATTGCGAAATTCATGACTCTACATTAAGAATTACACCCGCAATATTTCTAATTTGATCTTCCAAACATACTGCTCTCTACATAGCTGCTACAGGGAGACAAGAGAGAGCAATGAGAAAACAAGTTTTGGCGAGTAACAGAAATAAAAGTGCATGAATTAATTCGGCACATTTTAAAAAGTAGAATTCCCGTTTTTATTATTCAAAATGCACGCTGACTACGACGGAATTTGTTACTAGATGAGTCATGCCACGATGCCATTCAAGGCTTCAGTGTAATATCACACAGCAAACACTATTGAAGGCACCGTAAACACATCTAGAAAGCTATATGTGGCACACGCTGGCATCAAAGCCACAACTCTAGCACTGGGCTCAAAGCCACTGAGACATCTGAATCCATTCAGGGAATATACAATAGCATGTGTATGAGGTCTCAGTGGCAGCGCTGCCACACAATAAAGGTTTATATAACATAGTTTTTTTTTACCCTGGGTTTTGTCCCATATTTTGTGATATCCATTTCGTAATTAATGTCCTGCTTCCTCGCAGCCACTCCCAGAGGTCTCCTGTCCTTAGTGGCGGGCCATTGTCTATTCAGGAATTATTGGCATATATGGTGTCTGCGAACATCAGAACCACAAAGATACCATCCTGACCAAAGACGTTCTCGTCTCAAGACAAAGAAAATGAACAAAGAACTCTACATGCATGTTCCTGGTCATGAGCGGAATGCCTGGCTTCATTTAAATTGCACTAATTGTCTGTTTTTGTGAAAACAATTAAAAATGTCCGTTTCTCCATTGTTTTTAGATAATTGGTTCCCTTAAAACCGGCTGTTAAAACGGATTAGTACCAAATTCATTTGCAGCGGAGAGAAATGAACGTGTGGGGCATCACACACACACAACACTGCTTAGGACTAAAACACCTGAGAATAATCGATTCATGTCCTAACAGTATCTGTGTACATATCTACAAGACGTCCGGCCCTGGAGGTCATGGAGGACATGTAACCTGTCTTTTGTCGTGTCTCGATCCCAAACCAATAGCCTGTCAGTCAAGCAGCTGTCAGCAAGAGCCAAAGATGAATAACAGTAAGAATAGAAAGCAAATATTGACACCTTAGTGAAATGGTGGATTGTAAAATGAGAAGCATTTGATGGAGCCACAGAAATCAAGTCATGGTGAGGGATTTCACCAGGCTATGTAACACCTTTAACCTGCGATATCAATGAGAAGTTAGCCTTCCTTCTTGCTTTAGCTTTGGTACTAAAAGCAAATAACAGGTTTTCAAGTCTTCCTTCTTTATTAAATAATGAGACTTGATCCCTCAGTAAAAAAGTGTAGATACTTTGAATTGTCTTCTATATCATAAAACTAGCCTACTTTGGGGAAATAAAGGGGTTGTTGTAGCTACTTTTCATCCCAAAATATTGGCAGCCCTAATATGCTGACTTTGAATGGAATAAAATCACAGTTCCCTTTCAGAGAGGATATTAAGAAAAAAATCCCCTTGTTAATCATTCCATTGTTCATTTATTCTCAATTACTAAGGACAATCACGTCAAATAAGACAGTAAAATAATATTTTCACATTTTAATTTACTTTACTTTGTATTTTGTTTTTCCAAACACTGAATCATTTATGTAAGTGAGGATAGGTGAATTCTAAAATTGTGTAAGTGTCTGGGGATTTGAAAACTTTCATTCAGGTCTGAATATCACAGGCAATTTAAGCTAAAAGTGCTGTTGCCCAAGGATTAACCTGGAAGGTGAGCTTAAACCCACATGGAATAACAATGTGTTAAATGGAACCTACACACGAATCAGTGGAAGCTTAATGACAATATCTGCAAGAAAATGCTATTTTTGAGAAACCAATTACAGTAAATATTACTACAGTATTAATCCGTCAAAGGAGTGCTTATTTTGGATCTCCTATGGACATTTCTGATTCACCAGCTTGATAGCACTTCTAAGATCATGAAGGTGCATAAGACTCATTCAGTCAGGCTGCACATTCGGAGGGATTGAAGCTCATGCATTAGCTATGAGCTGCAGTGCTTCATCAACGACATTCAAATTAACATTTCTAACTTGAGACTTTGAGAGGACTCCCAGGGGGTCTACACACTGAGCAGTCCCATGTGGTACCAGAACGGGATGATTTCTCTTATCTCTGTCTGTAACACAGTGCAGATGTGTCCTGCACGCAAGTCCTTGGTTGAAGAGAAAATATCTGATAAATACTTTCATGACACAGCCACTGATTCCATCCACCACAACCTCAAACTGTCAGCAGTTGCATCCCAAACGCCCCCTGTTCCCTTGAGGCCTCTGTTTAATAGTGCACTACATGGGGAGCAGGGAACAATTTGGAGCACCACCCTTGACATGCAAGTGTTTCAATATGGGAGAAATGAAGCGGAAGCTCCCATGGCAAAATCCTTCGGTTCACTAAAATATACGTCACTAATAAGAAGCCCAGTAAGCCATACAATTACACAGGCTTTGAACACGTTTGCATGATCAGCCTGCTGAAAATGAACTCACCAGTGGTGGTTGGTGAACATACTTACATGGTCAGATGGTACACACTAACTATGTCTTCAAACCCTCAGACGCACGCACACACACACACGCGCACGCGCGCGTACGGTCTCTCAGACTCACACAACCACAGTCAGTCTACACTGTTATCCCACGTACCTAATGAACACTGTTCCTTTGTCATTTATGTTCACAAAACAAACAAACAAGCATTTTAGCAACACCCGCAGCAACATCTGCTATGAGACCAATACATTTTTTTTTACTTTGAACCCCCCCCCCCCCCACACACACACACACACACAAACACACACCCACACACACACACAGAGACACTCCTGCTGGGTTTTCATACTGGAGCAAAACATCAGTGGATCCAAGGGCTGTGCACTGCAGACCATTTATTACTGTGTTTGGAGTGGTGTTCAGCTACATTTGATGTTGTTTACATATCTATAGGCCAGAAGGTCTGTGGCTAAGGGTTTAGGAGAGAAATACGTTTTTAGTTTCAAAACCATGGCACTGAATGGAATCAATAGACAAGCCCAAAAACACACTTATAAAGGACTGGTTTATCAATGCTCTCCAAAAGACCTATAATAATGACAAAATGATGTAGAATAAGAAATGTACCCAAACTCCAGATGAAACCACGTCTGATCTAGTCACATGTCAAGGTTGCATCCAGATCTTTTCATACAACTCTGTCCGACTGTCACGCATTTGCCTACATAACATGAATTGAATGGCCACAATAGTGAGAGGAGTGGCTACGAAAATACTTTAACTTGTGTTCAAACTTACAACCACAAAGATATATTGACACATACTCTAGAAACAAACAGTGGTGCATATTGTTTTCCCTATAGGCCTATTTCCAGTAAAGCAGATTATTCCAATCTGGACCTCGAAGCCAGTTCCACTCATTTTCTTAATTGTAACCCTGTAATCCAGGACTCATTCAGACATTGTTACCAGGTGAGTGCAACTAATGATGAGGTAGAACCAAAAACCAGCAGGCTCCGGACCTCGGAGGACAAGATTTGAATGGCCCTGCTTTAGATCTTATTTCCTGATTCTGGCTCATATCCATGATAACATTAGTCTATTGACTAATTAGTAATAATTGGATCCTCATTAGTCTGTTAGTGATTCATAAATACTGTTATAATGCATAGACACGGCTGTTGGTCTCTTCAGTCTCTGTCATGTCACAAGGTTATATGTTTTGGTAATCTGGTGGTTTTATCACTAGTTTGATTTACCTGGGGTAGCAAAGAGTTTTTGTTCTGGAATAGGGAATGCTTTGCTTTCTGAATATTGCTCAAGCTAAAACACCTTTGAGCATTATCATAGCAAAAAGCTAAATTAAAAGCAAATATATTTTTTTAGATCGATTGGATACAAGACAAAAAAGCCATGGCGGGTAGGGTGAAACTATAGGCTTAACTGCAACTGCATTATCTGCAGCAGTTATTTAGTTTTGGTGGTGAAACGGGGCCCTCACTTGCTTTGCCTCTCATGATATGGCAGTACGTTCAATCCACTGTATGAATTCGCTTGGAAAGATTGAAGAATTAGGTTCAGTGCATTGGCCTTTGATGAAAATGCTTAATTTTTAATGCCAACACAGTGAAGGGAAAAGACAATTCTGAGGTTGATGAATAAAACATGTTCACCAGGTTATTCCTACAACCTCCAATGAGTTGATTACAGAAAGAGTACGTTATAAATCCGCGTGCACAAGAAGATAAAGACAGTCTTCCTCTTAAATTGTTAATAGGCTATAAGTAACAGGACGGATGTTTATCTACCGCCTAACGGCAAGAGGTTTTGTTTATATATTTTTTTGTTGCGAAATTAGTACTGATGACAGTTGAGAGGGACACCATCTGGCAAGGACATGGTTGAACTAATTATTTCGAATACACCTGAGTGACAGGCACCAGGTCTATCCGGACAGTGTAAATATGCCATTATCTGAGCATCTTTACACAGACAATTAATTGGCCGGCAATTGCTCACTCCTATGTATGCACGAGGCAAAACTCCTTTCAGTGGAACGCATTTAATGGCAGCCCGAGACGTTTTAAATTGGAACACTGTGACATCTTTTTACAGCCAGTGCGTAAACACAATCAAAATAAACAGCGGAATCATATTTTAAGCATCCTTACCTGTGCAGTCTTTTCCTTTCCCTTTGCATTCGCCACTTTGTAAGTACGATGCTAGTGATCCAGGCAGCGAAGCTATAGCCACGAAGCAGAGGAACGTCAAGGAATAGCCAGCCAAAGGTCCGAGCAACATACCCGGGCGCAAGCCTCTAACCATGATGAAAAGGATGGAGACGATACCCACACAATGCCGTCACAGAATGTATCCTGAATTAATTCAGTTCGACAACTTTACGCAAATATTGAAGGGAAATGTGTGCTGAGTGGATGGACAGCGTGAAAGCACGGACGCATGCATAAACGAGCACGCACTATGACAGCCGGACGCAATGCACGGAGAATTGAGCAGTTTTCTCAGATGCAGGAGACCATTCAAAGCCTCTTTACTCCCAACAAACGAGGTGGTCATCTATGAAGCCTCGCTGACTGACGAAATTCCCCAAGATGACAACAGAAGCATCATCATCCTCGCAGTCCGTCCTTCCTATGCTGAGTCTTTTTTATGACTTTTCTGACGCCCCGGATTTAACACGCAGGCAAATTTCTAATTTCAAAGAACTCCTCACTTGAACGTTCCGTTGAATCAGTGAAGTAGTCCTACACTCCCAAAACGTTTCCTGTTCATAAAACCAAATCTGGTTTCAATAACAGGGAATAAAAGAAAAGGCGCCTGATGCGAAACAGCAGCAGCAGCTGCAGTAGCTACAACAAAGAGATTTTGAGGATAGAATGGTCACGTGAGAGGATGCCCCCCTTCCAAGCCCTTCTCACAGCCACCCACCCTGGCCCGGGCCCTTGTCTTCAGCGGACACACACACACACACACACACACACACACACAGTTTCACAACAGCTAATTGCCTTGGTATATATTGAACAGTCGTGTGGAGGGCCTTGGAAATCAGTTAAATGGATTGGAGCTCAGCTTACACTGGACAACAAATTAACGTTTTTACTGAAAAAACGTATTCCCAACCCCTGTTTCTGTCAACAACAGACTGACCAACTATGATATCAAAAGTATTTTTTGAACCATGTTGAACCAACACTCAGCCAACTTGTTAAAAGTGAATATTGCACTAACATTTAACATAGTCCAGATAGGGTTCCAGCTCCCATTGTGGACACCTTGTGAGCCCAGCTGGCTCATAACCAAGATAGAAGGAAGTGTCTCATTTCATACACTGGCACACAATTCTCTCAAAAGTGATGTTTGCTTTTGTGTTACATGTGCCAGGACATGATGACACTTTTTTTTACGAAGTGATTTCACTGGGCAACTGTTGTCTATAGAGCCATTGTGTTTGGGCACTCCAAAGAGCAGTTCGACCGTTCTCCTCATTGGACAGCAGGAGTCTAGAAATGCTATTCAAAAACACACACAAAAATTGGTGGGCTAGTATTGTTGCTGAACATCTAACAATAGCTTTAGAATAACAAGACCAGACACAGTTTGGAGTTAGTATGAAATAAAATGGCCTGTATTAGCAGTAGAGGTAGCAGCAAAAAGAGCAGTAGAAATAAAAAAGGCGATTTTAAATGGATGTCTACAGAAAGGCACAGATGTCCTGGAATGACTGTCTCTAATAACTGTCTCTAATCACTGTCTCTAATCACTGTCTCTAATCACTGTCTCCAATCACTGTCTCTAATAACTGTCTCTAATAACGGTCTCTAATAACTGCCTCTAATGACTTTCTCTAATAACTGTCTCTAATAACTGTCTCTAATAAGTGCCTCTAATGACTTTCTCTAATAATGGTCTCTAATAACTGTCTCTAATCACTTTCTCTAATCACTGACAGTGAAGAAGTAAAACAGAGGTGAAGCATCTTCTCTAGGGAGGGATTCTGATGCCTTTGAGAACCTAAAATAAGCTCAGTCTTATTTACGTCCTCGTGGACTGTGTTCCCACTCCAAATCAGCAGCCAGGGGTAACTCAGTAACTCAACTGTCCCTTGAGTTTCCACAACAACATTTCCTACCACTTTAACGTTTTCACTGGCTCATATCCCTGTGTAATAGCTTTAAAGTAGAGGTTTTTTTTCTCCATATGTCACCATACCACAACAGAGAGTGGCCTTGCCTGCTATGCTTGGGTGGCATTTTCAATTTTCAAAGCCTACAGTACGACACAGTAATCAGCTCTTATAGTGCTGTTGTCATTCCCCCACCAATTCTCCATGGCAAATGCTGAACAGCAGAAACATACAGACTATGCAGAACTCTCAGAGCAATACAGTCTATCCTTGGCGACAGCCATTGATTGCTCTGAGTGTACGAGGCCATTAAATAAGTGTGGAAACCTCAGATTCGCCACGGGTCCCTCGCTGCCAAGGACAACGGTTGTAATGTAACATAAGGGGATGTTGTGCAGATTGCAGGGGCTAAATGGATAGAGATCTCAGCAAATAAGCAATGTTAATTCAATTAACATCCATGTTAGTTAGCCTAATTGGTTAACTACATTTATGGCGGATTGGAAGGGACATTGTCTGTCCACAATGCTATTCTTAGGTTTTGAGGAAAATCCCATCCAGTAAGATTTGCTTTTGAGCTATACAACACAAATGACATGAAAAACACCCAACACAATATTGGTATCTCCTGTCCCAATCTCTGCTCCTAAAATGTTCTTTTAGGAGCAGTTATATCAGAACCCCAAGAGCAAATGGTGAAATAAGTATCTTTATAACTATATATAACTACATAAGGTTTAGGTTTAACTGTATATACACATGGAATGTGGTTACATTGTAAATGTAATTCCTTTTACTTAAATTCAGACTACAAATCTGTCACCAGTTGCTCTTGGGGTTCTGATATAACTGCTCCTAAAAGAAAATGTCAGCTCTATGGACAGCGCCAACCATCGCTTCTCCTCAGAGATTGAGACAGGAGATACCAATATTGTGTTGGGGGTTTTTCATGTCATTTGTGTTGTAACTATATATACATTTAAAACGCCAATATGGATGATATTAACTCTGACGACGTGTTACTTTTCCTTATACTAGAATATGCTGGAATAAAGCCCTGTAATCAGTAAACTGGATCAAAGTGTCCTTGTTGTCTAGGACATATTGTACATCTAATAGAGTGCAATTTTTATTATATAAAGTATTCACAGTCCACCATGTATAGAACTTTGTGGTATACAGATATACAATTGCTATAGATGACAAATGTGTATTTTGCAGATGTGACCCTGAAATTCATGACCTTATATTATGTGATTGTCAGACAATTAAGGATAGATTTAGCAGACTGTATATTAAGGGATGACTCTGATATAAAGTTTTATTTTAACCCAAACACATGTTTATTTTGATTTTATTACTTTTTCTAGGAGGATCTATCATCACATCGGAAGAAGTGGGTGAAAACAAACCCGTCTGTAAAACATTATTTTTTAAATTATTTTGAAACAAAACAGTTTTAGATGAATGTACATTTATTGACATGTAATAATTACCTATATATATATATAATATATATATATATATATATATATATATATATATATAATATAATATATAATATATATATAATTACCTATATATATATATATATATATATAATTCACAAGCAACCATTATCGGTAAACCAGCGCATCAGAGAACTCTTCCCCTTGTGTATATTGATGTAAATTGTATATTGGTGTTAAAAGGCAAAGACATAGAATTCTAGACTGTTTTACATAATTTTACTAGCATTTTAGCATGAAAGCAAAATAGTCAATGGCGCGAAACTAGCGGGTGTAGGGAATTTGGAGTGGGCAGCGGGCCTTATCCATCCTAGCATGTACGGCCTAATTTACTTCCACCATCTGCACCACAAGCCCTCCTGTTCCAATCCCCGCAGACCCCTAGTGAGTAGGGATAATCCTCGTCCATCGTGGAGGACCGGGGGTAGGAGTTTAACCCTCAGTTAATCAGCCCGTGGTTCGGACCAAGCCCTTGGAAGGTGTCCCGCTGGCGGACCTCCTAATGCCGTAATGCTCACGCTACTGGAGCATAGGAATCGGACCCCTAATGCCACGACTTCAGCGATAATGTTAAGACTGCTTCAGCAGTGCTTACTCAGATGAAGAATGGCAGGAGAGCACTGAAGGATACTCTTTCAAAGAAGTTAGACACTGCAGGGCTTTAGGCTGTTCAGTGTTTGGTCCTATGTTGACCACTTGGCCCTTTGCGTAGCCATAGGTAGGCCCCTTAATGTAAGAACATATCTACATAGTAATATGTACCCTCTTTCAGACCGTATAGTGCTATTTCCATTGACTTTATTTTGAAATGATTTCCTACAAGAACCATGTTCAGGGCAGATTTATTACAGTATATCAATTGTACCAGTTTTACAGGTCATTATGTGTGGGCATAAATGAGGGAAAGACAAAGATGCTTAATCTTTACAAACTGTCATCTATTTTATAGTGGGAGTTCAGAATTCATAGTTACAGCAACATTTTCATGTATTATATGGGTTACTCTAACATGTAATGCATGTTTGATTTCTGCAATTGTTTCAATAAAGAATCAGTAAAATTTAGCCATATACGCAATGCAATTTGACATTTTGGCCCAAACCTGCTGTAAACTATGTGCATAACTCTACTGTACCTTTAATGACCCAGTAATTAATGTTCTAAGTCAATAATTGCCTCAAACATAATATCCAACAACTAAACTGTTCAAGTTCATTAACAAAACATACAATTCTGAAGGTTTACATAATGATTAATGAGTCAATATAATGTGCCCATCAAAACCTTTGCCTTGCAAATGGGTCATTATAAGCAAAATTATCTTGACATGAGAATGAATCTTTTTAAAGAAATATAATTGTGAAACTATGAAAAAAGGGTCTAGGGTAAAAACAGGCCAAGTTATTTCTCTATTCAAACTGTTAATATAGTTACATAAAATATTTCACATACTAAAATATTTAAGTTATGAATATGGTCATTTGGAATATAATTTAGCACTTTAATCTCTAACTGAGGGGATAATCTCAATGAAATGAACAAGGTAAATTGTAATCTTTTGATAGCAAGCGGAAGCTGACAAAATAAACCCAGCGTATCTTGGGAGATTTAAATAGAAACATTTTCAACATCAGTTATTGTTCTTCTAAAAACAGACATCCCTAATAAGAGCCATAATAAAGATTTTAGGCTTAAATGAGAATATTGCTTTCCCAAAAATATATCCTGGCCAAATTCAATCACAATCTAAAAAAAACTAAAAAAACATGCAGTATAATCTGGTGTAGTGCTACTTGTGCTATGACAATGCACATTTGGAATCTTTCAACAACTGAAACAGAGTTCACCATGACCCCCAACACACCCACAAAGAAAATCACTTTTATGTAATTCATTACACAAACAAAATAAAAGGAAAATATTTAAATGTAATCTCAGACAGCATTTTTTTTCTGTTTTTCTCTGTGGTGATCAGCAAAGGTGCCTGTTTCTCCATCCTAACTGGTTGAGGTAAAACTAATTGTGGCAAAAGTGAAGTGTGCATGTTGGTCTTTTATCACCACAAAAGCATTTGTCCAGCATGAGATGTGATTCACTGTGTCATGCCATCATAAAAAAGATTAACAAAGAGAAAATCAATGAAACATTTTCGTGTGTCAGGAAAAGAAAGTGTATGAAATACACAACAGCAGAGACACATAAGCATTTGGAAAAGGATGCCATATTATTGTTTATTATTATTATTATTTCTTTTAGAATTCTGTTTTTAAAAATTATACTGTAATTAGTATCTGTAAATCCGGTTATTTGTTTGGTGTCCAGCTGTTGTCTATAGTCATCTTATAGTCAGCTGTTCGTCATATCCAATCGCTTTACTAGCTTTACTAGTCCGCAGTTACTTTGTGACAATTGTCACTGTTTTCCAGGAAGTATAAATTAGTTGCATGCCTCTGATCATATAAGAGAGAAAGCGAGAAGAGACCTCAGTCCAACTTATCTTTTAATCATATATTTCAAACAGACTATTCTACTTCCACCTCCAGGCAAGATAATGAGTTCATTTCATTTATCTTTCATAAATTCTGCCACCTTCTCGCAAATCCTTTCAAGTCATGTAAAATGTATATGAGCCCAGTAAACAAGGGAACTCCAAGAGACCATGACACAACCTTATGATGTTCCCGCCATTTTTAAAAGAAAGTTGTGCGCACGGTAGTGAGGGTTAATTTCCTGCATGATGAAATTGGTCAGCAACTATTTCAAAGGACACAAGGCTTAGTCATTTGAAATCTATCAAAGAAGACTGTCCCTTGAACATTCCAGGAAAACGTATTTCTGTAAACATCAGGAGAACATGACATAAATCAAGGGATCTCATTTCTTTATACCGTGACCTTGTGGTTCTTGTGACCCCACCATGTAAAAAAGGAATATATTCAATGACAAATGTTTATTTTTCTTTGGAGCTATGATTGTCTGTCCCCCCAAAGAAAATCACTGACTCGCAACAACACATTAATCTGGGCATAAGGAAGTAAAGACTGAGATGTATCAGAAAGGATTGGGAAGTTTGAGAAAACACAAAGGAAGACCACCTGGTATTGACTGTACGATATTCTGTGTTATATTCTGTGTTATCAGAACAATTCTGTATTAATTCAAACTTTTCCTTCCAACATTTGCAACATATTGTGGCCACTAACATCCTGGACGTTCCTTGTTGTCTTGGATTTTTTGCTTTTTGTTTTATATAGGAGGGATCTGCATCAGTACCCGAAAAGCAACAAATGCTTTTGAGTACACAACAACTGGAACATTAAATTAGTTCATCTCCCACCTCAAAATATTCATGTGATTTTAGACATGTACTCAATCAAGTGGCCAATTAATCAATGCAGTTGAACAGTCAAACTCTGGTGGATGTCATCTCAATTTAGAGAGAGATGATATGGATGTGATCTCCTTCCTACTACCACAGTCTGGTTGTGTTTTTCTGATCCACATCCTCTTAACTCCATTCTGTTCTTACAATGACATTTGATTCACCTGTGCTCAAAGACCAAGCATGCAGAGGCCCCATTTTTATTGATCCAGCTGATACATTTGATGAAGTCAATCTAGAGTTAACCTCCAAGAAACGACTAGCAGAAAATAGTAATTGTGGATCAAGGTCATATATTTGTCTCATAATACGGTTGGTTGGATGGCAATATCAGAGTCCAAACTGTCATGGTAGGAATTGTGTGTCAATCTTTTCCCGGTGGACACTCTAGGAAAACATGAATTTTTTCTAGCTGGGCATCAACACGCATGTTTCAACTGTAAAATGGCTTGGTGATTAGTTACATCAGGATCTGCTGGGCTAGAGCGAGAAAACCTACTAGGCCAGCGGGTCCAGATGGAATGGGTTGAGAAACTCTGTTCCTAAAATACAACCACTGATATACAGTACAGTCAAAGCGTGGTTGCTTGAAATAACGTGTAATTTAGTTCTGAGCTGTATAACTACAGGATATACTGTATGTACTCCTGGTATTTTTAGCTGGAGTGGTTAACCTGTCTGGAAAGCAAATTCAACCACTCTAACTTCAATCATAGTACATTTTTGTCCACTTAAAGTGCCAAGAAAAATGACCAAGGATACACATGAAAATGGAGGGAAAATTACACTCTGACAATGATTGGAACAATCCACCAGCCTGCTGTGAAGTGATTTCAGTTCCCTTGAAAGATTATCATCCATTTGGACACTGAAATAAAATGCTCCAGTGATCAACCGTGGTAATTTCCTTTAGGATAACTGCTAGGAAACCAGTCTCTGAGAACTGGAAATCTGCTTTTGTGGTCATACACTATAAAAATCTAAAACGTATTCTACCAGAACTCTCATTTAACAGAAATCAGAAAAATTATGAACTTTTAGGTTATTGTTGAGTGGGCTTGGTCTAAAACACTTCTCTATATAAAACATTTAACTTTACAGCTTATCTTTTAATCCAATTAATTTAATTCAATAAATAAAAATTAGCATTGGGTACTTTACTCCGGTCAGTTTAAAAAGTTTACTGAAACTCAAATTGAAAATGTCCATTATTGAAAAGAATTGAACAGAAATGTAATTACACTGTAGTTCCTGAATTGAAACAGAATTCCAAATGGTGGGAGTTCTTGCAGCTGGTCCCTGGTGGATGTGCACTGCCCTGTATTCTGCTCCCATGTCTGACCGGGATGTTGGTCATAATGTATTCATCTTCGACCTCCATGAATTGAGACATAATTGTATTGGCAGTTTTTGTGTCACTAGTGTGATATGGCATGGGATATGCTACTGGACTGTCAATAGACCAAGGATTTCTCTTTGTGATCCAGACCAGGAATGACTGTGCTGATAAACGGTTGGTGTGATAATCACCAGGGGAGTAAAAGTGTGGTCTATTTACAAGTACATTAATAGTTTTGTTGACTGACACTATCTGAGGTTACTTCCTGGATTACCTAAAGAGCACAGGGGAAAGTATCACACTCAAACCTTTTTACCAAGACATATCACCGAAAATACTTGTTCTGTGATAAAAATATTTCCATCACACATTGGTCTAGTGTATCCTAAAAGACAAAGTCATTGATTACCTGACATCGTATAGAAAGTAAAGAAACTAACACACACAAAATCTAGATTGACTGGCCACTTGAAAGTCATGTATATTTATTTCCTTTTGTATTGTCATGCCTTGGTGTTAAGTGTCTCTGAATTAGTTAAAAATGTCACGCATATTGGGAACTCATCTCAACAATATCAAAAACAAATTGCGGGCAGATTTCTTTAAATAAAAATCTATTTTTTCCTGTCTCACAAGCATAATAATTGTTTTTTGGCTAACTACTGCCCACATACTGCCAGTGCAAGCAAACATCAACTGGCCAAATAAAAAACAATGTGGAATAATTGAATAAAAATGAAAGAGACAAATATAGGAAATTCTTTGTGAGGATTTCATCACTAAGCAAGAATTCTGCTATAATGTCAGCAACACCAGTTCAGCATAATAGACGTACAAAAGAGACTTTATATTCGAACAACAAAATCATGTTTTTGGACAAGATGGCCGTCAACATGTTGATCAACAATCAGTTTCTAATTTCCTCACAAAATGTATACACGATAGCAATTCATAAAACAATCACAAACAGTGTCATTAACAGAACAATTGCTGAATACTAGTATATGATTACTTTTTATGGCCTATGAAATTATTATGCATTGCTTATTAATCTTATCTAATATAATGAGGTTCCTATATAGAGGCCCTCGTTTAAATTGTTGCCACATGTTTTGTTTCAAGTCAAGTTAATGTGCTCTGAAGTTTGAGGTTTTACCACCCCCAATTTCTGACAGTTCCATTTCCTGTTTCCCCCAAATGGTTTCCTTTCACAATGGCCCACCCCAAAGTCTCATTACAAGTTACCGGAAGGCCCAAATCTCGGATCAGTTTACCATCCCAAGTCCCAACCCTAAGAAAAAAACCTTTCATATTGTACCTAAATGAACAAGAATATTCCAAGTTTGAAAGAAAGTGGTTTTGCTGACATGGGGCACACATCAGCACACAATATTTGGTGAACCAATTTGGCTCCACAGAGCCACTTTTACAAGCAGCTGCAAAAATCCCAGAATGCATTTTTAAGATGCTTTTGGAAAACTGTGCCTAGAATAATAAACAGATGTATGCCTAACACTGTATCTATCTACTTCTAGTCCCCTATACCAGAAGTAATCATTTAACAATATCTCAAAAGATCGTTTAACTTTAAAAAAAAATTTGATAGTGGCAGTAATTCGGGGAATGTTTTGTCAATAATACTTTAATTTTATATATCAAATATCAAATGAGTTACAGGTACAGTATTGTGGAAAATTCTCAGGCATCTAAAATTCAAACTACAGCCGTTTACTTAAAAAAAAAAATATATATATATATATATACAGCGGGGAGAACAAGTATTTGATACACTGCTGATTTTGCAGCTTTTCCCACTTACAAAGCATGTAAAAGTCTGTAATCTTTATCATAGGTACTTTAACTGTGAGTGACCAAATCTAAAAAAAAATCCAGAGAATCCCATTGGATGATTTTTAAGTAATTAATTAGCATTTTATTGCACGACATAAGTATTTGATAAATCAGAAAAGCAGAACTTAATATTTGGTACAGAAACCTTGGTTTGCAAATACAGAGATCATACATTTCCTTTAGTTCTTGACCAGGTTTACACACACTGCAGCAGGGATTTTGGCCCACTCCTCCATACAGACCTTCTCCAGATCCTTCAGGTTTCGGGGCTGTCGCTGGGCAATACGGACTTTCAGCTCCCTGCAAAGATTTTCTATTGGGTTCAAGTCTGGAGACTGGCTAGGCCACTCCAGGACCTTGAGATGCTTCTCATGGAGCCACTCCTTAATTGCCCTGGCTGTGTGTTTCGGGTCGTTGTCATGCTGGAAGACCCAGCCACGACCCACCTTCAATGCTCTTACTGAGGGAATGAGGTTGTTGGCTAAGATCTCGCGATACATAGCCCCATCCATCCTCCCCTCAATACGGTGCAGTCGTCCTGTCCCCTTTGCAGAAAAGCATCCCCAAAGAATGATGTTTCCACCTCCATGCTTCATGGTTGGGATGGTGTTCTTGGGGTTGTACTCATCCTTCTTCTTCCTCCAAACACGGCAAGTGGAGTTTAGACCAAAAAGCTCTATTTTTGTCTCATCAGACCACATGACCTTCTCCCATTCCTCCTCTGGATCATCCAGATGGTCATTGGCAAACTTCAGACAGGCCTGGACATGCGCTGGCTTGAGCAGGGGGACCTTGCGTGCGCTGCAATATTTTAATCCATTACGGCGTAGTGTATTACTAATGGTTTTCTTTGAGACTGCGGTCCCAGCTCTCTTCAGGTCATTGACCAGGTCCTGCCGTGTAGTTTTGGAATGATAATTGATGCTCCACGAGGTGAGATCTTGCATGGAGCCCCAGACCGAGGGAGATTGACCGTCATCTTGAACTTCTTCCATTTTCTAATAATTGCGCCAACAGTTGTTGCCCTCTCACCAAGCTGCTTGCCTATTGTCCTGTAGCCCATCCCAGCCATGTGCAGGTCTACAATTGTATCCCTGATGTCCTTACACAGCTCTCTGGTCTTGGCCATTGTGGAGAGGTTGGAGTCTGTTTGATTGAGTGTGTGGACAGGTGTCTTTTATACAGGTAACAAGTTCAAACAGGTGCAGTTAATACATGTAATGAGTGGAGAACAGGAGGGCTTCTTAAAGAAAATCTAACAGGTCTGTGAGAGCAGAAATTCTTACTGGTTGGTAGGCGATCAAATACTTATGTCATGCAATAAAATGCAAATGAATTATTTAAAAATCATACAATGTGATTTTCTGGATTTTTGTTTTAGATTCCGTCTCTCACAGTTGAAGTGTCCCTATTATAACAATTACAGACCTCTACATGCTTTGTAATTAGAAAAATCTGCAAAATCGGCAGTGTATCAAATACCTGTTCTCCCCACTGTATATATTATAATTTCAGGAGCCTAAGATTATGAACATTACTGAATCTAAACCAAACCAATGCAGAACAGAGTAGGTAATAGTTGTGACAGACTCTACCCACCAGGATAGTTTCCCCCAAGCACACCCAGAAAATTATGTAAAATTAGTATTTTTATGCAGACATATTATACAAAATGTATTTGTGTGTTGTGTACTGATTCTGTGTGTGTACTGATTCTTTGTGTGTACTGATTCTGTGTGTGTATTGATTCTGTGTGTATAGTGATTCTGTGTGTGTAGTGATTCTGTAATTCTGTGTGTGTAATGATTTTGTGTGTGTAATGATTCGGTTTGTGTGTAGTGATTCTGTGTAACAATTCTGTGATTCTGTGTGTGTAATGATTCTATTTGTGTAATGATTCTGTGTGTGTACTGATTCTTTGTGTGTTATGATTCTGTGTGTGTAGTGATTCTGTAATTCTGTGTGTGTAATGATTTTGTGTGTGTAATGATTCGGTTTGTGTGTAGTGATTCTGTGTAACAATTCTGTGATTCTGTGTGTGTAATGATTCTGTGTGTGTACTGATTCTTTGTGTGTTATGATTCTGTGTGTGTACTGATTCTGTGTGTGTACTGATTCTGTGTGCGTACTGATTCTGTGTGCGTAATGATTCTGTGTGTGTACTAATTTTGTGTGTGCCAAGGACATGGCCTAACACCTGGTTAGGCATGTCCTTCTGTCTCTAGGTCATCACTGAATAGCTGCACTTCCTGTGTCCACTCTACCCAAGCATTCATTAAGGTGACTGATACACTTGTTGATCATAGGGGTTCATAAGGGTCACGTTGACAGGGATGAAGTGGGGGGACGGGACGGGTCTGGCGTCTACTGAGTTAACCCCCGCCCCAATCAGAATAAGGTCAGACCCTTCTGCCCCCACAAGAGCACTCAGGACATCCCCCATGGGAGGGACACCAAATATGACGTTACTCCCTGGGGGTAAAAATTGGATCCCAATCACAGTATGTTTGTTGGGTGCAGAGTTCAAGGGTGAAAGGTCATGAGGGTGAGGGTTAGTTAAAGGGTGACAGAGATGATTAATAAGCTGTCTGTGTTGATGGGGGTGGGGACTGAGGCTGGGTCTACTAACGGTACACATACAAAGGCAAGGTAGGATGGAAGATGCTCTTTAGATTGATGTTCGGCCACCAGTTCTAACTGATTGTGTAGTGTGGAGGCGATGACAAATTAACCATTGCAACAAGCTGTTGTACAAATCAGATATAGATCCAATTTGTTTATAGGAGAAACACTGTACAAGGCTAAGATGAAGATGTGCAGGCTGAGTTCTGGGTTTAATGTGATAACAAAATGTTGGAGCTATGCTATTTTGAACATCCTGTGCAGACTAAATACACCTAGAATTTTCCCTAGAAATAAATAGTAATTTTTTTTAGCCCTTTAATTCCAATTAGCACTTTCACACAGGGCCATGGTCTCTTTCCCCAGAAAGGAGCTGGAACGTTCCACATTACAATTTTGTTTGTTGATAAGTAACTATTAAAAGTAGAACTATTATGGCTGCTGGGCTATTTCACACCAGGAAAGATTTTGATATTGAAGCTTGTTCTGGCAATTCTTACTTAGAAACCTAATTGAGAGAAATAATATTTGATATGCTTTTGAAATTACACAAACTCTTTAAAAAAGCATGATAAAAGTGGATGTTGCATGATCGTATATACAATTATTAGACCTTATGATACTCTACATGATATTGACAACATCTCAGTGTTATTACAATATACTGTATGCCCTCCTGTGTTTTGGTCTATAGTAAACTAGGAGTCCTTGTAATGATTGATTACCACCTTGTGGCCTGACTTGGTGGTAACAGGACAAGAGGGTGATGTGCAACATTTAATTATTCCACACCACTGAGGTGGAAAGATTATGAAGGTGGCATAAAGCAGTACTCATGCAAATGGCACATTGAAAAAATCTGGCCCTAACCTTGTGAGTAAAAAACCTTCTAGTGGCCTGTTTTATGACTTTTAATGAACATTTCTCTGCAATTCTACCTATTCTGCCATAGGGCAGCAAGAAATGTTGTTTTAAAGTGAAAATGAGAATTACAAAATCTGTGTAAGTCCTCACATTTGTACAATAATGATATAAAAAATGTGGAGGGTTTGAAATGACAAAAATATATATTCATTCATTTTTTTTATGTTTTCAACAGCATCACTCAAACATAGATTTATTGCAGTGGAAAAAAAATTGCAGTGCAAAACACTGTTTGGAATAAGATTAAGATGTGATAAGATGTACATTCTGAGATGTATTTTCTAAAGATTGTAATTTAAATAAAAAAAATATATATATAAAAATAGACGAACTGGCGAATAGAACTTTGCATTAAATCTGACAGGTTTAGCAGTCGACATTACATACAGTACATTGCTTTTCATCAACCTAATGATATGATAGAGATTTCTTACTTATTTGTGAGCTCTATATGAATCAACCAACAGACCAATTTAACTACAGCAATGTCCTCAGAAACGCTGAAAGAAAACCTGGACTTGTTGTTGTTCTACCTTCACTAAATACACTGAATAAAGTAGCTCAGAAGCAAATACTTCTGTTAAATTACTGCTTTGTATTTTATTTGTATACATACATGTTTTAATAATAATATATAATAAACTACTGCTTTGAAAAACACGTTGGGTATTAATGTAATATGCAAAAATGATTTGAAGTCATTTTTATGTTATATTTGTATTCAAAACAATCATTTTGTTGCTTCAGTAGATTTGATATAATGTTTGTGATCTTAATGGTTTTGAAGTTAAATAAAGAAATTGGGTCTATTGAAACCACTGATGAACACTACATTATGTCCATTTGACCTCTCGTTAAACCATTCTTGTTAATAACCACTCAGATCAACTACACGACTGATCAAGAACGCAACCATTGGCCACCGGATTTCAAGACAATTTCGCCCTCTGGTGGATATTAACAACAATTTGATCCTGCGATGTAATGAACAAAAACATTACATATAAAGTGTTGGTCTCGTGTTTCATGAACTGAAACAAAAGATATAAGAAATGTCTCATACGCATGATTTGTAAAATCATGAACCCAGATTTGTTTACATCCATATTAATGTGCATTTCTCCAATGCCAAGGTTATCCATCCACCTGACATGTACGACAGAAATGGTGGCATATGTTGCCTTTATATATTTTATCACAGCATTTGACTAGTCTCTCATTAATAGAAACCTATTATTTAATGTCCTTTCGCCATTGCACTTAGCCTACACATAGTACAATAGCCTAAGGCTGGTATAAATGCATGGTGAACATGATGTGAACTTTTTCTTTCTTCAAATGGGTGTAATTAATTACTCTTTCTTATTAAGAGAAGGAAAAAGACACACATTACAGCTCGTAGGTAATGTGCTCTCAGCTGCCCTGACTGCTGACACATATATGACTCCGGGTGGTTCCAAAAGCCAAGCTTTACAAGAGTCACAAACATTTCAAGAATGTTTTTTTGACAGGGCGTTTGCCTCAAATTTACTTTGTCCCTGGTTGTTTAGAGGCTTTTATGGACGGACTCGGTGAACCTTCAACAAACATCGGAGAATATCCATTTAAAATGCTTTTTACATACTAGTAGGCTACTCGAAATAATCTGAGTCCAATATAACTGCATTTAAATAATAAAATAGAAAATAATGACTGTCAACATCATTGGATTAGAATGCAAATATTCTTAACCAAATCCATATTCAGTAAGAATAAGTAACACAAGTAACATTTCGATAACAACTAAGGTTTTTCCCATCTTCACAAATAAGACTCTTATTTATTGCACTTTTAAATAGCTACCTGGGCTTTTCTCATGACGCCAACCCACAGAAATATTACTTTATTAATCCAGTCCACGAACAATCTCTTCTGCTTCGTCACATGTCCCTCACTCAGCTATCCAATCCCTAGTCATCCATTGCACCTCCTTCAGAACCAAGCTCAAGTAGCTACGTGGTGAGATATACTCTATTGGGTATTATTCTGTACCACAGTTGAATAACAGGGAGGATTTGGAAGAAGCTCGTGTTTATCTATATACGGTTGTCATCAGGTAGGAGGTTTTGTACAATGTTAAGCGAGAATTTATCATATATCAGTCAAATGCGGGAACATGCCGCCTGCCTTGTGTTTTTGTTCAAGGGTTGTTCAGCTAGTTTCCGGTCGGATGCTGTTTTACTATCGCTGCACACGGCACCAGAGCAGAGTGCATAATTTAGTTATTGGCGCTCTCGTTTGATAGTAAACTCGTTGTATTTCGTGCCGGATAATCATGTTGTCGTTACATAGCAGCGACGCGTACTGAAATTTTTGGTTGTTTGCTTAGCACTTGCGTCCTTACTAGGCCGAGTAAAGGCCCGCGACTAGTCCGCCATACCGTATATGATGTAGCCCTTCAATTGCCACATCTCGTGATTTGCGACAAAGTATAAGAACCCAATTACAGCAGATAGTTCATCAATTTTAGTGATGACAGGAACGTTTCTTGATTGTTTGATGTTGAGATGATCTAACAACCACGAGTGAGACCACGACCCAGTATCCTATTGTCTAGAAATGATAATATATTATTCCATCGTTATTTTATTTCAGGGTGGTTATCTAATTTTTGATTTATGCCACAGATTGAGGAATAGTCATCGATGTAATCTTGGTGTAGCTAGCTATTACAAGTTATCTGATCAAGAAGCATTGTGAAACGTATGGCCAAAGAGATTTTAAACCCAGAGTTGCCACAACACGAGACTTCCGTGAAAAACTTGCGAAGCAGACTCGACCGACCAGATCCGGGTTGGGGAGAATAGACTGAAATAGTTTGAGTCATAATCCACACAAAACATTGTGGCACAACGGGAAAAGTGTCTTTTTCTGTCCTTATACCAATAATTTCGTCCATATGTTTTCTTTTAGAATCGCTTCAAATAAGGTCTGTGTTTCGTGTAGGCACACCAATTTTGCCGTTTTGACCCATGTAACATCAGATATGCTCACTTTTGTCAATATCGGCTAAACACAAACACATTGTTTTTTGTAGAGTTAATTGAAGCAAGTGCTGACACACGTTACCTTTTTTATGCGATTCTAAAATTCCTTATGGGATAAATGAGCCGCTAGATTTTATGATTCATTATGATTTGTTGACTATTTCTGTCAGTAGTGAAACGTGTAGATTCTTTAGAATTTTCTCTAAATATAAATACAATAACTAGATTTGAGCCAGTGACTCAGGCTGGGTATAAAAGCACGTTGTGAAAACTGTTGATATAATTTTTTTTGATTGATTAATGTAGTTGAAACTTTTATTGCTATAACCACGCAAAAGTTACATACTAACTCGTTTAATTTCTGTGAAACATTTTCTATGTCCAAGTGCCATTGATTTGGACACACAATTATGGCTCAGCACTATGCTTATTAATGTAGAGTTTATTAATTTCGAGTTTTTTCATGCATGGATTTACCAAGCTAACATCGCCATGACATTGCCTACAGCTGTGATTGGCTAGGAGCACTTTCTGCCTGTCATACTATATTTTCTTTGTTCTAGGGTCCCAGGGTTTGAACCCATGCACACGTTTGTACAACTATATGTGTGAGAACCAACTGTCAATCTTATAATTTAATACATTTCCTTAACTGTAATACTAAATGTAAATGCCTTTGGGGTTTACATTTTAATTCACAAATACTAACCTGGCTGACGTTACCCATTTGACAACTGGGCAAAGAGAAAATTAGTATAGAACTTCAAGACCTTGTGCCATCCAGGCTACAACCAAAGTTTACCAGCAAGACCACAGGTTCTCTGTTAGTTACCATGCTGAAAAGGAGAACATTTGGTTCAGCACTACAGTTTGAGCGTGTTATCAATATCATAACTGAAATACAAATATTTGTGTAATCAATTTACCTGACTGTGTTTTTCTATGTTACTCACTTTTCCATGCAGAAGGGATGACAATGAGGAGGTGGGCAACAACTGGCCTGGCAGTGCTGGCTCTTGCCTTGTGCTGGCCCTACTCTAGTGGGGACACTGGCCCAGACTGTGGGAGGGAGTTTCTGTCCACTGTTGACGCAAAGATGGCGGAACAAACCCAACGGCAGCACCTTGAAGCCCTGTTTGACAGGTAAATTCTTCAGTAATTATTATGGTCAACACGCTCTCCTGGATTGTTTCAATTAATATGGGGAAATGTAGCAAAATTGTTTGAGACCGGAAACTACTTGAATGGTGTAGCAATTGGATTGGTTTGAGGTAATTATCTTGATGCAAAGTGCAGTGCTGTCCAATGAGTTTTGAGGTATTTAGTTTCATCTGGGCCGCGAAAATGTCTCTGTGCACTTTAGAATTCATCCTACAGCTATGTTTAGTTTCAGTTCTAGGTTTAATTTTCCATGTTAACACCACCCATGATTGATTCTAACATGCTTTTTCAGTGCCAGTTTTAAAGGAGCCTAGAGTCTGTGTTACCTTTAGATGAAAGCTCTTTTGAATGACCCCTTATTTTCGATTATTTCTTAAGAAGCAACTACAGACTTTTCAACCAAACACAGATTAATAAAACATTTACAGGTATGGAGAGAATGGCACCATTTCGCTGGCAGGCCTGAAGCGACTGTTGGAAAGCGTTGGACTCGACCGAATACGGAAAGTCATGGTGCAACACCACGAACAACCGGGGGAAGGCGGAAAGGAGGGACACAGGCACGGACATCACCATAACAATCACCGACACGAAGGCGACCATAACGGAACGCATCACCAAAAACACTCACATTCCCACCCCATAGAGCCCAAGAAGATTTCTGAGTCTGCCAAGGTGCCCGAGGTCGAGGAACCCATCGTAGGAAAGAAAGTGGAGAATTTGGACGCCCACCATAACCTCTACGTGAAGAAAACCACCACCTCGGTGCATGCGATGACTACCACCCCTATGTACACCACCCATGTCCTGGTGAAGTCTGGGGCAGGGCGTAGTCGGAGGGATACGGACTCAGCCCCCACTGCAGGTCTGGCCCCTGATAAACAGGAGAACTCTTTAGTCACTAAGAACCAAACCCAGCTACCCATGGTCAGGCAGGAGGGTTCGGATGACGACCACTTAGACGACCATGGTCATGAGGACCACAGGCATCTTCAGGAAAGCCTCCACAACCACAGCCAAGACCACATGCAGGAGAAAACCGAGGTAAGTGTGGGGGTGGATGTGGCTATTCCAACCGCACACAAAAACGGTCGTACTGACCATTTTACGAGCACAAGCCAGTCTGACTGATTGGCCATTGTCCTATAAATGTCTGTCATCTGTGTTTGGAACCAATTCTGTCTTCCAGCTACTGTATTTGTCCCCTATTAATACTCTTTACTTGTTGGGTTCTCAATGTCATCTTTTGTCTAAACCAGTGTTTCCCAATCCTGGTCCTCGAGACCCAAAGGGGTGCACGTTTTATTTTTTGCCCAGACACTCACACACCTGATTGAAATGCAAGACTTGATGATAGGTTGATGACGTCAATCAAGTGTGTAACTGGTAGGGTAACGTTTGAATCAGGTGTGTGAGTGCTACATGCAAAAACAGAGGCGTGTACTGTTTAGGGTCCCCAGGACCGGGATTGGGAAACACCGGTCTATACAAATCAAATGGCCACTTTTTATTTTCTGGCTTTGTATTTATTTTGCGTATTTGGACACATGCAGTGTCTGTGTCATTTTGTATGGTTATTGTATATTTCAGTGTCTGTGTCATTTTGTATGGTTTTTGTATATTTCAGTGTCTGTGTCATTTTGTATGGTTATTGTATATTTCAGTGTTTGAATGCCTCCAGCATCCTTTCAACCCATGGGATGGCCAAGGGGACCCTCTCGCTCAGTGACTTCAGCTACCTCTGTCCTGCACTCCTCAACCAAATTGATGCCAAGTCCTGCATACGGCACAGCAACCAACTCCAGAATGTTGAACAAGGTATCACTGTCTCATTCGCAATTGTCTGAAAAATATGTTCTCTGGTCACCACTTTGTTTCATTCTACTAATTTGAGAGAGCTGACCAGGTCAGCACTGGCCTAAGCGCTTCAACTGTATTGTGTTCATCTGTTAAGTATTCTCCAGTCCGTGAGGATTAGGTCTAGAGACAAGACAGGATGGGTTTTCAAGAAATATCAACAGAAACCAAATCTTCGCTCACAAGACATACTCATCTTACACTGTCTAGCCATAATACAATTTAAGAAGGGGATTCACTTGATAATCTGTGCTGATTCTTTTGTAGGTACTTTGGGATATATAATATGATACGTGTTCTCACACAAGGCTGTCATTGTTTGGAATGGCAGTGTTTTTTTGGCACACCAGTCTTTTTGTCAGAACAAAAGAGAAACTGTGCGAGCTAGCAGCGTCCAGGGACCTCTTCGAATTTTCTCAGTTTGCCGACTACAATGAAATTCAACTCTGCCGGACGCTCGGGTGACCATTGCCAATCAAATGGTTGAGGCCTCTTGACTTTGACCTCGAGTTTCATGTGTTTTGGTACAACTAGATACATATTAACTTTAAGGTTGATAATAGGATAAGACTGCATACATGAGTTCCCTCTGAAGAGTATTATTGCTCTATGACTCTCTGCTTGGTTTCTTTTGAGGTGGAGTCCTGTGAAATTCAAATTTTTTTAATCACTGTTTATTTTTTAACTATAATTATGTTTGCACTTGTGCGCTTCGACCTGACTGACAGGTACAAGTGCAAGGAGCTACACATTGCACAAATATAATTGAGGAGTCACCACAGCGTGATGTGGAGAGCCAGGATACGCATTGTAGAAATGCCCTTATGCCCTAGTCACATTTATTCAATCCCTTCTAGATCATAAGCTTCACAACCACAATCACCATGATCATCACAACCACGATCACCACGACCACCACAGCCATGGTCACGCTCACGAGGATCTGTCCGTCAACGAAAACAAGAAAGGAGGCTCAATTCAAGCAGGTAGGAACAATCGCAATGTTTCATTAGCACCACTGCGGTAGATACAATGAATCTGTCATGGAAATGTGTGTGTGTGTGTGTGTGTTTTCCAGCGTGGGCCGGCGGAATCATCTCCATCACGATCATCAGCCTGCTGTCCCTGGCAGGCGTGGTTCTGATCCCGTTGATGAACCGCGTCTTCTTTAAGTTCCTGCTCAGCTTCCTGGTGGCTCTGGCTGTGGGCACGCTGAGCGGAGATGCTTTCCTGCACCTCATACCACACGTGAGTCTCACGGGACGCAGGGGTAGTTTCCGGGACAGGACAGAGTGGTGCTTAATCACTTGATTAACAGAAAGGTTAACATGTACCCAGGCACTTTGACACAAATGCTCAAACGTACCTGGAGAATGTCCTGGCACATTCCACTTCGGCTTAATCTGCTTCATCTACCTGCTAATAAACTCCCACAATGCCTACCTCCTCATGGGCGCTACATTCTTAATCATCAGCTTAGTCAGCTGGGTCAAAACGGGCAGAACGGGACGTTAGTGCTTCATTAAAAGCTTTAGTTAGTGCAGTTGAAGAAACAACTGATTGTATATGGAACTTAAAGTAAGAAATACAGGCACTTCATGCGCCACTGCTTTTTTAGAGAACCAAGCGTCTTTGCTCAGTAACCTAAAAATAAATGGGAACCTCCAAAAGGGGAACCTATTTGCCAAAACGTTATGATGACACAAACTTCACTCAGTAGGTCACTTCCACAGAATTCAATGGTCACTCCCACTATGACCAACTTAAGGTGATTTGATGTACCAAGTTTATACCTGCTGTTCCCAATGTTCTGGGGGCAAGGTTAGTTAACGCAGCGGTTGCTATCTTTACCCTGTAGAACACACCTCGCTTCACTTACACACACACACACACACTGATAATCTCCCCGAACCCCTCTTCTACCCCGCCAGTCTCAAGGAGGCCACACACACCACCACCAGCACTATGGAAATCAGACCCCTGAGTTCGGTCTCCACGGTGACCAGGAGGAGGAGCACGACCTGGACGGGGTGTGGAAGGGGCTGACAGCGCTGGGCGGAGTCTACTTCATGTTCCTCATAGAGCACTTCCTCACGCTGGGCAAAATGTACAAGGACAAGAAACAGAAGGTCAGGGGGGGGTGGGGTCGTTGAGGCTTCTGTTGTGTCCGATGTGGTTGTTTCCTTGAATGTTGGCACGTTCATGAATTTAGTGTGGAAGTAAAGCTGTGAAAATGTTTTTTTAACGCTGAAATTAAATGACATAAATAATCTTGTATTTTGACATGCTTGCAAAATGTCCGCATCTTGAATTAGAATCGTTGCTTTCATTGAGATTTCATGTCACGTTGTGAACTTCAGAAGGTGTTTATGGAAAGCAAAGCAAAGCCATTTGTCTTAAATGACTTATGAGGTTTTCTCACACGTTTAAGGTAAATGCACAAACAATACGTCATTCTGTGTGAAAGCATTTTATGTAAATATTAAAAATGATTTTCCTGTTTTCTTACCTCTGATATGTTAACGGATAAGGTGAAGAAATATGACCAGAGTGATGATAAGTTGGATCCTGAGAAACTATCGGCACTGGAGGACAACGACCTAAAACCCATTGAAGGTAAATCTTAAAGAGTTCATTGCGGCATTTTACAGACAATTAAAGGCTGTGGTGCTGCCTTGATTGCAATATTCTTTCCATGGAAAAACATTCAGATGCTTTGAAAATGTGACTCTGGATAACAACGTTATGTAGCTTGTTTCTAACGTTGCCCTGTTTTCTGCTAATCGTGACCCTGGAATCAAGCCAGCCACAACAGACCTCTTCACAGTGTTCACTGTCTCAGTGCGTCCAAACACAGATCAACAGTTTGACAATTCCAGCTTTGCCAACGTTTATTGGAAATTGCAACCCACTTCTATTTACTTTATACGTGTCTAATTGGCAGGGACAATGCACGTCCATCAGCATTTCTGTAATGCGTGTGCCAGATTTAGCCAGAAGGTAAACTTTTACCCATACCGCGTACACCACGTGTCATTGAACCAGAAGCAACATGAAGATATCAAAGGTTTGTTAACGTTAGAACTCCCTGGGCTGGCAATAACCGTTCGGAGCACATTGGTGTTGGTGCGATTTGGAATCGGGCCCATTTTCTTTCCATCACACATGCTGTCTTCCTTTGTTTTCTTTCTCTGTCCTCTAAATGCTAAAAACACAGGGAAGAATCCCCACAATAAAAGATAAGTGATATATAACAAACAACTTGTGTTTAACGTAACTCTACCTTCTGTCTGGTCCAAATCCCCTCAAAGACGTGGAGACAAACGGCGCCGGTGAATTTGGTGACCACCGTTGCGACGGCCTCCACCGGGGGAGCGTGGCCGAGGAGGAGGAGGTGATGCTGGCCCCCGCCGCCTTGCCCGAGGGCTACGCGTCGGCGTCGGACCTGGCGGTGGTCGCTGCGGCCTACACCGCGGGGGAGTGCGAGAACAAGTGCCACTCACACTTCCACGACACGGTGGGCGAGGCGGACAACCTGCACCACCATCACCACGAGTACCACCACATCCTGCACCACCACCACTCGCAGAACCACCACCCGCACAGCCACTCGCACTCGTACTCGGAGCAGCACTTCCAGGAGGCGGGCGTGGCCACGCTGGCCTGGATGGTCATCATGGGTGATGGGCTCCACAACTTCAGTGACGGCCTGGCCATCGGTGGGTGTACCTTTTCCGCCGGGCCTCAACGCTGTCTGTTTCGGGGGGGAAAGCGCCACCGGGAGCGATATGCCGGGGATTTTCTTTCAGAGGCGTTTGAGGATGAGAGCAGATGATAGCCAATCATAGCCGATTGTTTCCGTGAAAAAAAAAATCTTGACCTACGTTATTTGTTATGTAGGTGTTTTCTTTGTTTGGATATTGTTGCGGTGGTAAAACTGTTTAACAGTTAAATAGACTTGAATGTTTTATGTCTGCAGTTTTGCCAGTAGCTGCTATGAAAAGTTGTTTTAAACTTATAAGTCAATCTTTATGAACCGTTATTAAGGATTTGGCTTAATTTTATGTTTCTGTTTAATTTACAGGTGCAGCTTTTACTGAAGGTCTGTCCAGTGGCCTGAGCACTTCAGTGGCTGTTTTCTGCCATGAACTGCCTCATGAACTGGGTAAGACCAAACACTGCAGGCGATTCTTAACATCTGTCAGTTTGAGTGCACACTTTGGGCTTCAGGGGAATCCCCTTCTATTTTTGTTAAACAGTCATCAAAACTGCTTTTCACTAATGGGTTTTTCCTGAGATTGCGTCAACAAATGTGTGGGCTTGTGCCTCTTTCCATGTGGCAGTAGTGATTGCACCTCAAAATGAGGTGTGAAAGCCCCTCAAATGCACTACAAGCTGACCTATAGAATAGTTAATCACTCTGTAGCTGTCTGATCTTACAGTTAGTAAGCCTTATTCATGTAATGGGACACTGTTGCCTTGGCAGAATATTTTCATACATTATAGATGTTTTGGATGGGGCTGTGAGAATTCAACAGGGAATTGGCGCCGCTGCTGAATTAACATAGAATAAACACTGCCCGTTTCTTCCTCCAATGCCCTGTTCTCATTTGAAGAAACCTTGAGTGGCTAGGTTTCCGTACGCGTGCCTCTGGTCACTGTGTCGGTAACCATGATTCCCAACTCCCCCCACAAGGTGACTTTGCGGTGCTGCTGAAGGCCGGCATGACGGTGCGCCAGGCCATCCTCTACAACGTGCTGTCGGCCATGATGGCATACCTGGGCATGATCACTGGCATCCTCATCGGCCACTACGCCGACAACATCTGCATGTGGATCTTCGCCCTCACGGCCGGGCTCTTCATGTATGTGGCCCTGGTGGACATGGTGAGGCCCTTTTCACGTCCTCTTCACTACACGCGTGTAGGTCTTCGCTCCCGCAGCGACATTGAAATGAATTTGGTGCCCTTGTCGCCGAGCCTTTTTGTTGCTGTTCGTTGCCCAGGTCGTGTACCGGAGTAGGGTTGGGCGTTATCAACAAAAGTCTGTATCGCGATGTGTGGACCCTTTGCCTCTAAGTATATATGCTTCCGTATATCTTATCGAGGTACTTCTTAATGTTAATTACACTATTTTAGTTAGCAGAATGTCTTAACTGCATTGGAATAATGCACAATTGTACTCCGATGTTTTAAACACAAAGTAATTGCGAGGTTTATTGTTATTTGAGGTAATTGGGGCGACTTATCGCGTTACTGTGATTGTTGATATCACCCAGCCCTAAGTAACCAGAGTGTTGCTGGTAGTGGTCAGGCCAACCTTGTTCAGCGGCAGTGTACTCCACCTGTTATGTCCCACCAAGGCCAACGGAAAAACATTTTTGCTTAGCTTTCTGCTCACCCTGCTGGAAAGTGGCCTTCAGAAGCATATGGTTCAACACACACACACACACACACACCTCAAGTCTGACCTCTTGTGGCCACATTGACGTGTATCAGATGTATTCCAAAGGCTAAGTCAAAGTAAGTTCTCCAGCCATGCATTCTGGGGATGCAGGTTAATATGTTCTTGAGGCGCTGGTTGGAGAACAGGGAAGCACCTCGGGACTGTCTCCCTCCCAGACGAGTTTTGTTCGTTACAAACGTGTATCTTCCCTTTCACAGGTTCCAGAGATGCTCCACAACGATGCCGGGGACCACGGCTTCAGCCACTGCGGCTTCTTCCTGCTCCAGAACGCAGGCATCCTGTTGGGTTTCTGCATCATGCTGCTCATTGCCGTCTTCGAACACAAAATCCAGCTGAAAATCAACCTCTGAGCTGAGGGCTCTCTGACCTGATCTCTAAGTACCCCTGTATTTTACGGTTTTAATCCAAACTGGACTATAAGCTGGGAGACGGAATAGACGCGTCTGACACGGTTCGTTGGTTAGGACGTAATGTAGCCTTACGTTTGAAATAAGACCACATGCACAGGGTTCCTTGGAAGAACAGCGGTATTGTGAAACACTTCTCAAACTGACAGGACCAATCGCTGTGTGTGTTTGGCTGCCAAGTGGCCGAATCACAAGATACAGATACAGTACAGTCCTTCCCTCTCATCTCTCCTCCTCCATGAAGTGCACAAGAAATCTGATAGGTATTAGTGTGAATTTACTTTGGTCAGGTGAACTGTTACAAAATGTCGAAAGGCATGTTTGGGTTTACGTCAAAACTTTGGTCATTCATAGTTGTCAGTCTTTCCTCTGTTTTAAGGTCACGATTTGCATTGGTTTTTTTGTGCGTCAGAGAACAAGTTGTAAGACCAATCTTTTCATTTAAAATGTTTTACCAAGCTGTTAGGGCACATAGATGAGACAAGGGATAGGATAGGGACGTTAGTCATGGCCAATTTTGGACACTGTACCAGAGATACAGATTCAGATTCATATATGGGTTGTTTACTCAGGCCGTTATTTGTCAAAGGAAATTGGTCAACAGGGAGTCTAAATGGCTCCCCTATAGACACGACTGTGGTAATTGCTGGCTCTGGTCTTCTGAATTCAGTGACTTCTTGAGGAACTGCTCTGTCTCATTTGCTGTTCCCACTCTGACCGGGTAACAGTGCTCCTAGTATGCAATCACTGCCCAAACGAAACCAATCAAGCTGTTTTAATGGGAGTTAATGTAACTGGAATTGTGCCCATAGTGTTATACTGGTTGGAGCAAAAAACACTGAGTGTTTGAAGTTGGTTATGTTTTCCTCACAGAGGACACTTGTACCGAAAGTATGTTGAAAAAAAGACTGCGTGCTGCTGCAAGATATTGTGTTTGACACTGTTACACATTTCCTCCCCATGACAGTAGTCCGTAAGAGACATTTGTCATCTTTTATTATTTGATCATTTTAGCCAGGATTAGCAATATTTCCTGTCATGGGGCTGGATAGAAATTCTGAAAAATTGCGATTTGGTGGCCTTTTTCCATATTTGACACTAGCTACCTGGAGTTTTTTTATGCCCAAGTGGAAATGAGTGTATAGTCTCTGGATCATAATTGTGGTAACTACTTTCAGAAAGATTTGATGAATGTTCAGAATGAAGTCACTCCAAATGGTATTAGGTATTAAGTATTGTGCCATCATCTTGCTGTGTTAAAAGGATGTCTATGAAGAGGTACATCATGAAGGGAACCATTTTGTGTGCCATTATTTGACTGTTGTGTACATCAGGCAGCTTTGGATGTAATATGTGTTACTTTACATTCCAGAAGAAAATAAAGGTTGTTGCCACCCGCCACTGCTTTCTTCTTGCTAGATTAGGCTGATTATATGAAGTGTTATTTATATTCAGTTATTTTACAAAAACATGTAATGGATGTCACTCTGCTTAGCAAGCCGCTAACTGACTGAAGCCACTACAGTGTTGTCTTGCCTGTGTGCTTTAGGTTGTGGCAGAGAAAGATGAATCTTCAGGTCCTCTGAACTCTGGATCAGTGTTTCTTCAAGGACTTATCTATTTAGCTTTTTTTAATTTTTCCTTTCGATCCTGGCGTCTCCCAGTCCCTGCCGCTGAGAAGAGTCCCCATAGCTTGATGCTCCCACCAACATGCTTCCCCGTAGAGACTTACTGCCAGACAATGAACCGTAATTGCCTTTTGTTAAACTGGGCATGGTGGCATGTCATATGCCTTCACTGATAAGGTGCTTCAAAGAGGAGTCTTTGTGGTTCCAAACTTTTATTTTACAATGATCCCACTGTGCTCCTGGGAATTTGTGCTCAAGGATGATCAAACGACACAGGATGCATCTGAGCCCAATTTGCATTGTTAGGGCAAAGGATCTGAATACTGTCCGTTTTAAATACTTTAGCACACATTTCAGAATACTTGTTTTCATTTAGTCATTTGGGGTATTATGTAGATTAATGGCCAGAAAACATTCCACAATAATTGTCAATATCCCAATAAAATGTGAAAGCAAAGGGATCTGAATACTTTCCAAAGGCACTGAAGCTAATGACACTAATTACACCATTTTCTGTTTTCACAGAAAGACATTTTAGAAGTTAATATTGCTGAATTACAAGTGGCAAATTGAAATCACATTGTATGATATATTTCTTTAAAATGCTCAATGAATTATTGTATGATGACATTGGTTTGATGTTGGGACATGTTTGGAAGTAAAAAACAAAACTGAAACATGTTGCTGCCAAGAAGAGTAGGCCATAATTGAGATTGGTAAATGCCAGCTTTGTGCTTGCTCACATATTAAATCCCAAAAATTTAAATTTAGTTAGACATTTCCATGTACTTTTTATAATTCAGTAATCTGAGAGAATTATTTGGAGGTTTGTATTTTCATTTGTGATTGCCTGGAAAAGGCTAATCAACCTTATGAAGTAGGACATACATCCTTTAACATGAAATATTAGGTAAACCATAATTATTATTAAAGGTGAGTTGTTGTCTTCAGTTAACCAGATGGTTAACATCCTAACATCAAGGAATCTTGTTCAAAACTACAAAACTGCTTGTTTTTACACTATTCCCTGCCCCATTTCCTTCATGAACAAATGTGCACTAACTTAGAGGAATGCTACTTCAGTGGGTGAATTGTACTTAAAATGATCAGGTGGTGTAGTTGTGTCTGACCAAGCTACGGTGTCTTGAGATGAAAGCCTTAAATGAAACTCATTCTGAATGAGACTGTCTGCTAGATTACTAACGTTTAAATATAATGTCCAGCTCACCTCCTGAACAAAAGCGCTCCAATAGCATCTCTGATCATTAACCATATAATTGGTTTACATCGACCGACACTTGAAGCTATGGAAAGTAATCAGTGAATTGAGTTGTCTGCTTACACCAGAGTACACAAGAGGGCATTACATTCTACCCTCTCTAAGGAGCTTTGGGACTCACTGACATCTCGTAATCACTTTATATAAACACTGTTTTCTCTGTCGGTGTATGCATTAAGTGTCCCTGAGCCGACACTGCTAGGGTTCAAGGCTGTCTTGTCTCTTAGTCCATAGGCTTTAAGCATTTGTTCCTCAGCTTCTGCCATAGAAATGGTCTCCCAAAATGTAAAATAATCTTTCCTAAGAATCTCATTCCAACCTATGACTGCAATGAGAGTCCATTAGTCATATTACAGCCAACTTGAACACCTGCCTCCATTGTCAAGAGGGTAAATTCAGTGTTTTTCTATAAGGTGGTCCTCACAAGCCAGCCACGTAGATAAAAATTACAAAATATATTCTTCAGTGTCCCTTTCAATGAAACATGTCAATCCACCGTTTTCTCATTTGTCTGCTCCATTCTAAAGCTGGATGGGCCAATCAGCAGGACGGACTGGAGAGGCTCGCAACACTCCTTTTCAGGATACAGCTCGAGTCTTTCGATTGGCCAATCAAACCACTAGAAGAGAGATGGCAAAGAAAAGGAGAGAACATACTACCGCATACTGTTCCACACTCAAAACACCAATGTCTCCTCTCAACATTGACACAACATACTCGACTCAACGGCGCATCACGTTCAGTCAGCGCAGGACCAATACTCACCAGTGCAGTTGGGAGTTGCTCCTTGCTCAAACAGCCGTGGCATGACTCAGGGCTACAGGTGGTCAGAGACCAAGACAAAACCAACACCAGGCCTACCATTATCACCACGGCGACAGTCACGGCAGTGGGCTTCAGCCACGTGGTTCCAGGGCCTGTTAGCACAGAGACCATGCCTGTGTTACTGTTCATACTGTAAAACATATGCAGCCTTCACGGCCATGAAAGGGCGGCTACGTATCCGTGTCCAGATGTTCTTTTTACCCCAATGTTAGCTCACAACAGACGGGTCGTTCTTAACATTAGCACTGATGTCTTTTCTGTATTGTTGTGAGAACGAGTCTGATGTGCTGTGTGTTAACGGATGTTAATCTTTCTTTTTTTTTAATTACGCCTCCTGTCTATTGCTAGGACAGTTACATATTGCACACAGTGTGTGTCTACATGTGTGTATTATACGTTCAAGTGTGTGTGTATAGGTGAGTATTGTATATCCAGGTGTGTGTATGGGTATGTATTAATTGCTCCCCACCAGTGATGGAGACACACTGAGAGTCCGTGTTGCTGCTCTTGTTGTCCAGATGGGCCTGGGCTCTGATGCAGTACACCGCTCCTTCCTGCAGGGGGCTGACCTGCAGTGGGTTCTGTTGCCCTGAGATGACGTATGTAGAGGCCTGGGGACAGAACACAGAGGCATGCTGCTGAGAACACCATTCATAGGCACAGAAGGTGTGGTCAACCACTTGCTTTGTAGTTTGAAGCAGATGTCTAAGCTGCAGAGCAACATGTTTATTGGATTACACGTCTCAAACTGGATTGAAGCCAAATAGTTGTGTACGGCATATACATTTTATTTAGTCATCAGACAACAATGTTTCTTTGGTCTCTGAATTCTGCTTCTGACTGTTTCGGCCACATAATCGCCTCACCTTGAGCTCCTCGCCTTTCTTCCAGATGGTTACCTTCATGGCTACGGTCAGGGGAAGGTCTTTGAACATCACCTGAAGGGCATCACCCATGGTGGTCACGATCATAGCAGGCACGGTTAAGTTGGCTGCAAGGAGTATCAATTCACTTGAGTTTCAATTCACTGTTGTTTTATTGACTAGAAAGCAGCTTGTTCAAATGTTTAGGTATTACGTATGGCAACTGTGCACTCATCTTTAGCTAATGTTTTTATGAATGCTGTGAAAATGACCTATTGTTAAAGTAATCTCTAGCTTTTATTTTTTGTTTCTGTGGAAGGATTTATAAAGTTAATATATTGACCAATTGTTGCCAAGGCATCAAAAAAGATTAGCTGTCCCACAATGCCTTACTTTCTTTCCTGTTGAAGGGCCTCCCAAGCTCCGCCCATGTTGATACATGGCTGCCACATTCCGCCCGCACACGGATGTTGTAGTCGGAGTCAGAACCCAACTCAACGGTCAGGTCACATGTGGTCTGGTTGATCTGCTTACACCCAACCACATCCTCCCAGGTGCCATTCAAAAACCTCAGCTCAAACTCTCTACAGGAGAGACGGAGGTGTGTCAGCCAATGCATAATGACACATCCAGAACAGAGACAATGCATAATGACACATCCAGAACAGAGACGATGCATAATGACACATCCAGAACAGAGACGATGCATAATGACACATCCAGAACAGAGACGATGCATAATGACACATCCAGAACAGAGATGATGCATAATGACACATCTAGAACAGAGACGATGCATAATGACACATCTAGAACCGAGACGATGCATAATGACACATCTAGAACAGAGACGATGCATAATGACACATCCAAAACAGAGACGATGCATAATGACACATCCAGAACAGAGACAATGCATAATGACACATCCAGAACAGAGACGATGCATAATGACACATCCAGAACAGAGATGATGCATAATGACACATCCAGAACAGAGACAATGCATAATGACACATCCAGAACAGAGACGATGCATAATGACACATCTAGAACAGAGACGATGCATAATGTCACATCCAGAACAGAGACGATGCATAATGACACATCCAGAACAGAGACGATGCATAATGACACATCTAGAACAGAGACGATGCATAATGACACATCCAAAACAGAGACGATGCATAATGACACATCCAGAACAGAGACGATGCATAATGACACATCCAGAACAGAGACGATGCATAATGACACATCCAGAACAGAGACAATGCATAATTACACATCCAGAGCTACACTTCTTTTCTTGTCTGTTATCACTCCCTGTAACCAATAGGGATGTTGTTGCACATAATATAACACTAACATTTTCACTATAATAGTCATTCACCTTCAACAAATCAAACACCTAAAAGTCCAACAGGGACTGTGAAAACGCTCATACACTATTAGCTATCATGTTTATTATTGTGAATGGTATTATGCTGCCCATTCATCTTCTTCCGCTTCATCCGGGGGCGGGTCGCGGGGGCAGCAGTCTAAGCAGGGATGCCCAGACTTCCCTCTCCCCAGACACTTCCTCCAGCTCTTCCGGGGGGACACTGAGGCGTTCCCAGGCCAGCCGGGAGACATAGTCCCTCCAGCGTGTCCTAGGTCTTCCCCGGGGTCTCCTCCCAGGAAGGCGTACCGGAGGCATCCGAAACAGATGCCCAAGCCACCTCAACTGACCCCTCTCGATGTGGAGGAGCAGCGGCTCTACTCTGAGCTCCTCCCGGGTGACCGAGCTTCTCACCCTATCTCTAAGGGATCGCCCAGTCACCCTGCGGAGAAAGCTCATTTCGGCCGCCTGTATCCGGGATCTTGTCCTTTCGGTCATAACCCAAAGCTCATGACCATTGGTGAGAGTAGGAACATAGATTGACCGGTAAATCGAGAGCTTCACTACTGCAATCCCTCAACCGTCCGCATTGACTCACTACTGCAATCCCTCAACCGTCCGCATTGACTCACTACTGCAATCCCTCAACCGTCCGCATTGACTCACTACTGCAATCCCTCAACCATCCGCATTGATTCTGCCGCAACTTTTTACTGACGGGTAAAGAAAAGATCCACGTTAATAAACAGTGTTTTTCAGGATATTGGTGTTTGTGTCAACATTATTTCTAAGTGAATCTCATATGGTGGGATGGTATGCATTTTTTCACACTTTGAATTTCACACCACATTTTCTTCCTAGTAAATACATTTACAATCGCCACTAAAAAGTGGAAGGCAAATATACAATTTCCTTTAAAATCAGTATTTTTCATTAATATACCTGAACTACATTACAGAAGTAACACACTCACCCCTGGAACTGCACAGAGTAGACAGGCGTCCTGAAAGGACACTGATGATGGTGCCATTTAAGCAAGTGCCTCATGTTTATGGACTCCATAGAAACTCCCTGCGGTGAAGGCAGCTGCCAGGCATCTGACATTAACCAGAGAAGCAGATACATTTAAAAGGAGCAATGTGTACGATTTGTACTGTATATAAAACAAGCCACAGTGAAGCATAGACATGCAGTTTTAAAGCTGCACTATGTAGGATTTTTCAGTAAAAAAAAAAACAATTACAGCATTTTGCAATTACTCACTGGTCAGAAAGCGGTTCTGCGCCAATGCCTGATAGAGAACGAAGTTCCCAAAAAAATGCACCAACTTAGAGTCCAATGTTATTCTTGGCATTGTGTTAGCATAGGGTTCCTGGTTGCTTGCTATAGAGAGCTAGTCTAAGTCTTTTTTCGCTTCATTGCAGTTTTTGTAGTGTATGCTGTATTAGACAGTTTGTCGTTCTGGTTTCTAGCTGCCATTTTAATTTCTTACAGTAAGCAAACTTCTCTCCCTTAGATGTACTTCTGCTATTTATACCATCCAGGTAACAGGCACTTTCACAAAATAAGCCAAGGAAGAAGGCCCGCCTTATAGAAGGCGAGTGGCTGGAAGGCCCACCTTGCAGAAGGCGATTGGCTGGAACAGCATGGCTGGAACAGAACGATAGTTACTTTCGTAACTCTAGTTCTATGAGTGTAGCCTCACCCATAGGGGCTTTGCTCCTATTGGTTTACCCCTCTGCCAATAGGCAGTCACTGAAAATGTAAATATACAAATCACACCTCTCATTGCCATCTGCCCCATGGCTATAAAAGAGGTTCTCACACTCTGTCTCCCAACATACCTTTCTTCACGAGAAATCCGCGTGTACTTGTATGCCTGCCCCTGAAAGGCAAACCGCAGGAACTTCCTGTGGCGAGGTAGCATTGCGTCATGAAAGTAAGTGTTCTTCAAGTCACAGACTCGAAGAGACATTTCGTCGTGAGCATGCGAAAAGGCCTCTTCGACAGGCATTTGTTCAAAACGCGCAGGTCGAGAATCAGCCTCACGCCCCTCGTTTTCATGGGCATCAGGAAGTAAGGGGAATACAGCCCCTTCTCCCTCTGCTCCAACGGTACTAAAGACACTGCCTCCTTCTCTAGAAGGTCCGCAATCTCCCCCTGCAGGGCAGCGACCTTCAGTGGAGACACCATTACTGTTTCCATGACCCCTGAGAATGGGAGAGACGGCGGTGAAACTGCAGCACATAACCCTTCCTCAGTGTCTTGTCAAACCAGCCCAGCAGTGTGCATAGACGACGCCACTCTGAGTAAAACAGAAAGAGCGGTGGAGCGCGCAGCTGGGGAGCAGTGGCCAGCCATTGACTGTACGCCTCCGCAGCCCCGACCACCGTGGGGGGGGCCGTCCGCAAACAGCCACCCCGCCCAAGGCGGGTCCAACCTGAGAGGGAGAGGAAGACGCCTGGGCCACCTGGGCCGAGCAGTCCATCGTCCCCTATCGGATACAGCCGTAACCATGGAGATAGAGGCTCCAGCAGGCGGCGCAGCCGAGTACAACTGCTACCTCAGTGGGGCCAGCGGAAAACTCCTCCTCGCCCAACAGAACCCCGCCCGGGCTCCCACACCCGCAAGCCACCCCGGCGGCGGCAGCAGGGGGAGCCTTATTTACCAACACAGAGGAGCTCCCCACCAAACGCACACAGGGTGGGGACACTCCCACCCAAAGGGGGGGGCAGCGGATGCCGAGGAGGAAGTAGGAACCGGGAATGCCGAAGAGGAAGGGAACCCAGCCGGATACGTTCCTCCCTGTCCTTCTTTTGGCGCACCAAGGCCTCAGTGACCGTGTGTCCTCCTGCAACGGAGCGTTGAGGAAGGGAAATCTTCTCCGGCTCCTTTTAAATATAGATAGCCTAACAATCCACTTTCCCTACATCATTAATTATAGGTAGCTTACTTGACATCAGGCAATAGGCCCTACTGGTAGATTTTGTATTAGATTGGGCACTTTTAGCCAATCATGAGAAATCACAAGAGTGGGATAATGGCAAGGCTTTGATTGGGTAGAAATGTGTAATATTCTAATTCTAATTCTTTTCACTTTCTAAATGCCATCGTGAGCTACTCGTAACTATGAGTCTGCATTGACTTGTAATTTCTTTATACTCCCTTTAGATCCTCACATTATACTAAACAATCCTGAAACGCACCAAAAATCTGTAATCTTTCAGCATTTGTTTCAATCCGTCAGTTCCTGGCTATGAGGATGCCCAAGCCATCTCTGCGCTGGTCTGGGGGACATAGTCAGGACCTTGCAAAGGAGAGGCCTCTAACCAACTTTGCGCAGTTGCTTTTAGTTTTCCCCAATTAGAGACTGTACATTGTTGCCGCTAACTTGGGACCCTATATCAGTTGAGTTTGTCCACACCATGCCTTGTGTGCTGGTTAGGCGGTGCCTTTGGTGTTATTATTTTCTATTTTGTTCATGCCTACATTAAAAAGGTCATGTTTTGCTACTACTCTGTGCCAGTGTCCTGCCTCCTTGACAACGACACAATCGTTTCTGGACGTTAACATATTTGTATTATAATAATATTGCAGGAGCATTAGGAGGCAGTATATCAGAAACAAAATGCTGTTTTAAATGTAACCGGGCACTGTATTCATGAGCTGCTAAACCTGTTTTCTTTGTGGAATCCAGCATGATTTATAACTTTCTCTCTGATGGGTAAGAATCTTATGACAGTTTATGATAAGAATGTTCTATTGTTCAATGTTTGTTACCTCTATAGTATGCTAAACACCCAATTTCATGTTGTAAAGTAAAGAAGTAAAGGAGTAGCTCAATAATTGAAATCCAGGTTTTATGAGCTGATACGGTTCACAGGAGTACACCAGTCTAGCAAGCAGGTATACTGTATGCATGAAGTCTCATTGCAACATTTTTTGTTGTGACTGCCCACAATCCAACTGCCAAGCTTCCAACCTCAGACAGGCCTCTTAGATTTCCTTCTCAGTTTGAAATAATCTGATATTTGTTCAAAAGCACGTGCTGTCTTGTTCCAGAACATCGGAGTATGCACTTCCAGACTCAAAAACAGTTTTCCCCTCAGGCCATAAGGCTCCTCAACCAGCAACACGGATCCATGATCATACTGATCACACATGAACATTCCAAATGCTCTGATGTCCTTTCAGTTACTTTCAAAGGGCATTAGAATATTCCATTGCATGTACCATTCATAAGCATATTACACTCAATGCCCTCATCCTACTCTTTCAAAATTGATGGTAGTTTACATTTATTATGTATATTACTACCATAATCAACACTACTACCAATATTGCTGCTAGTGTACAGTTTACTTTAAACTGCTGCTATGTGCAGTGTTATGTGTACTATTGGTTTGTCTTACTAATTGTTTTCTTAATTCTCACTATGTAGTTGTAGTGTGGTATGCCACATGCCATAAGCTTATTGTGCTCATATGTATTTATAATATTAAATAACTCTACCAATTACTGCTAGTTCACACTGATGTATATTACTGCCATACTTGCCATATCTAAATGTTCAATAATACTACCCAGATTGCTGTTTGTTTACAGTACTTTTTTTTTTTAAACTGCTGCTAAGTATATTGTTGCTTTTTTTTGTTGTCTAGCTATATTTTTGTTTATACTCAACTCTCACTACATAGTTGTCGAGTGCCATGTCACAAGAATCTCATTTTGCAGGATGATGCTGTGTTGGGTGCATTTGACAAATAAACCTTGAAACATCAAATCTATGGCAGATATACAGGCTTTACGTGATTTGATACTTTTGTATTCAAGGATTATGCTTGATGTACACACGGCCATTCATAAATTTGGGGTCTTCTAGAAATGTAATTGTTTTTCATGAAAACATATATAAAATGAGTGAATAGGAAATATTGAAAAATGTATGGGAAATATAGTAATAGGTTACAAAATAGTGATTTTTAATTGAAATAAGTGTTCTTGAAACTTTGCTTTATCAAAGAATTCTCCAAATGCAGCAATTACAGCCTTGCAGACCATTGGCATTCTAGTTTTCAATTTGTTGAGGTAATCTTAAGAGATTTAACCCAATGCTTCCTGAATCACCTCCCACTTACAGTCAATCTGCTCCCAAAACAGCTCAATATGGTTGAGGTCCAGTTACTGTGCTTACATAGTCTGGAGTTGTGCTTTGGGTCATTGTCCTGTTGTAAGAGGAAATTGGCTACAATCAAGAGCCGTCCTCAGGGTATGGCATGACATTCCAAAATGCTCGGCTTCCTGCTTCATGAACCCTTTTACCCTGTAAAAATCGCCCTCTTTACCACACCCAAAGCACCCCCAGACCATCACACTGCCTCCACCATGCTTGACAGATGGTCTTTTGATTTGGTTTGCATCTGAAAAATGTTCTTTGTGATCCGAACAACTCAAATGTAGAGCCGTCTGTCCATAAAACTTTTTTCCCCAATCTTCCTCTGTCCAGTGTCTGTTCATTTGATTATCTTAAGCTTTTCTTTTGATTGGCCAGTCTGAGATATGTCAGTCTTTTTCTTTGCAACTCTGCCAAGAAGGCCAGCATCCCGGAGTTACCTCGGCTGTTGACAGTGAGGTGTTTTGCGGGTACTATTAATGAAGCTGCCAGTTGAGAACATGTGAAGCGTCTGTTTTTCAAACTAGACACTATATTTCTCCTCTTGCTCAGTTGTAACTCAGGGCCTCACACTTCTCTTTCTTTTCTGGTTAGAGCCAGTTCGCACTGTTCTGTGAAGGGTGTAGTACACAGTGTTGAATTAGAGCTTCAGTTTCTTGACAATTTCTCACATTGAATAGCTTTCATTTCTCAAAACAAGAATGGACTGAAGAGTTTCAGAAAAGTTTGTTTCTGGCTATTTTGAGCTTATAATTGAATCCAAAATTGCTGATACTCCAGATACTCAACTAGTCTAAAGAAGGCCAGTTTTATTACTTCTTTAATCGGCTTTCAGCTGTGCTAGCATAATTGCAAAAGGTTTTCTAATGACCAATCAGCCTTAAGATGATAGACTTGGATTAGCAAACCCAAGTCTATTAGCTAATCCAAGTCTATCATCTTAAGGCTGATTGGTCATTAGAAAACCTTTTGCAATTGGAACACTGGACCGATGGTTTCTGAAAATGGGCTTCTGTACGCCCTTGTAGATATTCCTTTAAAAAAATCTGCCGTTTCCAGCTACAATATTCATTTACAACATAAATGTTATTTTAATGGACAAAAAAATTAATATTTAGAAAACAAGGACATTTCTAAATGACCCTAAACCTTAGAACCATAGTGTAAATATATACATATAAAAAATGTATGTATTGCACATTTCTTTTTGGATCTGAATTTGTTTATAATGAGCCTGATTCATTTTTTGAGTTCAGGCCTGCTAGAAGGCTGGAAGATGTCAAAGTATGAGACACACCAAGGTTGAATTGCAAAAACAAAAGTTTTGTTAATTTGTTTCATTCCTAACGAAACTGCATGTAAAATGATTTTGGCAAGCATTTATAAGGGTATGTGATGTAATGAAAATAAAATGTGTAAAATACCTATGTGAATATTAAACATTAATTAAGTAGAAATGTTTTTTTCAAACTGAGAAACTTGTGTCCATCACCCAAATGCTTTAGCTGGCATGTAAACTCATTCATATGATTCTAAACCCATTTCACAGCAGTTTAGCCTTGGGCTAAAAGAGGGGCAAATGCTCTGGCACCCATGCGTGCAAAACACACACACAGGATTTTCAAGTCTCTGCTAGGACGTCTTCTGTATATTGAACCTTCACCCTCATTCTTGCTCTCTTCTTCCAATCAAATAAGTTGTACACACACTGGGCAAACAAAAGTTTGACTTTGGTCTCATCAGAGTAGAGTATATATATTTATTCTAGTACTCTCTGGGTTCTTTAAGTGTTTTAGAGATACTTGACATTGAGGTGGACCAATCAAGTTAATCTTAAGCATGATAAAAAAAAATGCAGGACGCGTCTGAGGGCATCTGAGTCATGGCATAAAGGTCTAAATACTTATTTATAAAGTTTCCATTTTCAATTAATTGTTACACATTTCTAAAAACATGTTTTCACATTGCCATTATGAGGTACTGATTGTAGACTCGCAGCCAAACTTTTGTATTAAATCAATGAAAAAACTGATCCACTACATAACCACAGTGCAGAGAATGTCAAAAGGTTTCATTCAGTCATAATCATTTTTTAATATCAGTTGACTTAACCGGATAAATGTGAAAGTCAAAAAAATATCAATGCCCCAGTTTTGTAGAATCGAGTACACCAGTCTAGCAAGCAGGTATACTGTATGCAGTATGCTTGAAGTCTCATTGCAACATTTCCAACTGCCAAGCTTCCAACCTCAGACAGGCCTCTTAGTTTTCCTTATCAGTTTGAAATAATCTGATAAAAATAATTTGTTCAAAAGCACATGCTGTCTTGTTCCGGAACATCGGAGTATGCACTTCCAGACACAAAACAGTTTTCCCCTCAGGCCATAAGGCTCCTCAACCAGCAACACGGATCCATGATCATACTGATCACACATGAACATTCCAAATGCTCTGATGTCCTTTCAGTTACTTTTAATGGGCATTAGAATATTCCTTGACATGTGCAATTCATAAGCATATTACACTCAATGCCCTCATCCTACTCTTTCAAAATTGATGGTAGTAATTTTTTTTCATGTATATTACTACCATACTTGCCCTATATATAATCAATACTACTACCAATTGCTGCTAGTGTACAGTTTACTTTAAACTGCTGCTATGTGCAGTGATATAAATATTTTTGCTTTCTCTAACTATATTTTTTTCTTAATTCTCACTATGTAGTTGTAGTGTGGTATGCCACATGCCATAAGCTTATTGCATTCATATGTATCCATAATATTCAATAATTCTACCAATTGCTGCTAGTTCACCCTGATGTATATTACTGCCATACTTGCCATATCTAAATGTCCAATAATACTACCCAGATTGCTGTTAGTTTACAGTACTTTCTTTTTTTTTTTTTTACTGCTGCTAAGTATATTGTTGCTTTTTTTTCTTGTCTAGCTATATTTTTGTTCATACTCAACTCTCACTACATAGTTGTCGAGTGCCATGTCACAAGAATCTCATTTTGCAGGATGTATTGTATTGCTGTGTTGGGTGCATTTGACAAATAAACCTTGAAACTTCAAATCTATGGCATATATACAGGCTTTACGTGATTTGGTACTCCCAAAACAGCTCAATACGGTTGAGATCCATTGACTCTGCTTGCATAGTCTGGAGTTGTGCTTTGGGTCATTGTCCTGTTGTGAGAGGAAATTGGCTGCTATCAAGCACCATCCTCAGGGTATGGCATGACGTTCCAAAATGATAGCCTTCCTCCTTCATGATCCCTTTTACCCTATACAAATCACCCTCTTTACCACACCCAAAGCACCCCCAGACTATCACATTGCCTCCACCATGCTTGACAGATTGTCTTTTGATTTGGTCTGCATCTCATTTTTCTTAGAGCCGTCTGTCCATAAAACGTTTTTTACCCAATTTTCCTCAGTCCAGTGTCTGTTCATTTCACTTAAGCTTTTGATTTGGTCTGCATCTGACAAATGTTCTTTGATCATCTCAAAGATGATCAAAAAACGCAGGACGCATCTGAGGGCATCTGAGTCATGGCAAAAAGGTCTAAATACTTATTTACAAAGTTTCCATTTTCAATTAATTGTTACAAATTTCTGAAAACATGTTTTCACATTGTCATTATGAGGTACTGATGGTAGTCTAACAGCCACACCTTTGAATTAAATCAACGAAACTATCCATTACATAACCACAGTGCAGAGAATGTGAAAAGTTTTCTTTTAGTCATCATTGAAAATGTAATCTCAGTTGACTTAACCGGATAAATGTGAAAAAGTCTAACAAATATCAATGCCCCGGTTTTGTAGAATCTTTGTTGATCAAAACAAGAGGTACCTGAACCTCCCTGACCTGGTGTCAATGGGGACACATTTTTTTTATTATCCTGTATCGCTCAACACAAATTGCCAGCTAGACCCGATTCCAACAAACTACTTAAGGAGATACTTCCTGTGCTAGGTCAACCAATGTTGAACATAATAAATTGCTCCTAATCCTCCGGATGTGTACCAAACTCATTACAAATATCAGAAATCAAGCCTCTTCTAAATAATCTAATTGAATTGAATTCAAAACAAGAGGTACGTTTTCCCTTATGACACAATCTGGATCAGAACAATCCAATGCTAAACCCCTGCGGGAAATAAAATCGGGCTCAGCGGTTTGTTGCAACGTCTTTGTAGCCAGTTGGGAAGCAGGACAGTGTGTGGCTGAAGTACTTACAGTTTGTAAGGGTGTTGAGGGACAGCAGGAACAGGCTGTGGAAAAGCCCCCTTCTCAGTCTCATTGCCCGTCTGTGTTGAGGAGAGTGGCAGCCCTATTCACTCTTTTGACTGTAACATCCGTTCATCGTTCCAGTTGCTACGACCCTAACATGACCTCTGAAGATTGTTCTGCCGACCGTACTCTACGGTCTCCTGAAACTGTGATGCTCCATCTCATCCCAGTCCTCGTGCCGGTTGCCCAGCCACGCTGCTTTGGTTTTTTCACGGTGTCTCCAGTACACAGCTTAGAAGGCTTTAAACAAAGAGGTTACTAATGCGTGGAGAGCTGTATCGATGAGGTTATGATCCGTATTGTGTGTGAATAGGTAGGTAGTGCTGTTATAAAAGTCTCTGTGTGTGTGCGTGTGTGTATATGAGAGAGAGAGAAAGAGAGATAGAGAGGGAATAGAAGTATGTGCTAATGAGTCCAAGTGATTGACTGGTGTGGTTTGGATGAATGCTAAAATTATAGGAAGCCTGTCAGACTGGTTACTATCTGTACTCCTCCCCCAACAGTGTGTGTGTGTTGACATGCAACAGCCTTGAATTAACTCAGCTACTGTTACAGATGAAGGATGCTGTTCCAACACTTGTCAGCACTCACTAAGCAGGTAATAATTGAGCAGGTAGGTTTTCTAAAATGGGCTTAAGATGTCAGGACTAGCTAAGATAGAAGGTACACTACAATACCGAAAAGCACTCACATTTTCTCAATCAGCTTATTTCTCCAACCTGAATGAGGTGAACAAAAACAATCCAAAATGTCTCTTTGATACAGTTCCAAAGTTAACAAAAAAGGAATGCTCAACAAGTGAAGTGGGTCTTTACTTCAGCAGTTATGAATACATGAGCTTCTTTGATGAAAAGATCATCACCATTAGAAAACAAATAACTGCATTGTGATTGTCCTGAGAATGACCTGAACCTCCCTGACCTGGTGTCAATGGGGTCACTTACATTTTTGATCCTGTATCGTTCAAAATATCTAAACTCACAAATTGCCAGCTAGACCTGATTCCAACAAACTACTTAAGGAGATACTTCCTAGGTCTAGGTCAGCCAATGTTGAACATAATTAACTGCTCCCTATCCTCCGGATGTGTACCAAACTCATTAAAAATATCAGAAATTAAGCCTCTTCTAAAAATGTTTTATCTGGATCCAGACATATTAAACAATTACAGGCCAACATCGAACCTCCCGTTTCTCTCAAAAATCTTAGAAAAATGTGTTACCCAATAACTGAATGCCTTCCTGAAGACAAATAACATTTATGAAATGCTCCAATCTGGTTTCAGACCCCATCATAGCACTGAGACTGCACTCATGAAGGTAACAAATGACCTTCTTATGGCCTCAGAAAAAGGTTCAGAATCTGTCCTGTTGTTTCTTGATCTTAGTTCTGCCTTTGACACTATTGATCCCTCCCATTTCTTAGAGAGACTGGAAACCCACATTGGGATAAGTGGACATGTTCTAGCCTAGTGTAAATCGTATTTATCTGAAAGATATCAGTTCGTATCTGTTGATGGCATATGGTTTTTCAAAGGTATGTTTTGGTGTTCCTCAATGCTCGGTTTTGGGCCCATTATCGTTCTCACTATACATACTGCCTCTGGTTGATGTATCCCAAAAAACTGTAAAAAACGTCTGCGTTACCCTTGACACTGATCTCTCCTTTGATGAACATATAAAATATATCTCAAGAGTTGCTTATTTTCATCTTCAGAACACTGCAAAAATCTGAAACTTTTTGTCAATACCTAATCCAAGCTTTTTTTACTTCTAGATAAGATTATTTAAATGCTCTTCTTTCCGGTTACCCTGATAAATCAATAAATAAACTTCAATTAGTGCTGAATACGGCTGCTATAATCCTAACTAGAACTAAAAAATGTGAACACATCACTCCAGTACTAGCCTCTTTACACTGGCTGCCTGTTAGGGTTAGGGCTGTTAACCTTAAGGTTAAGGTTTTATTGTTAACCTGTAAAGCAATGTTTCTTAATCCTGGTCATCAGGACCCAAAGGGGTGCAGCTTTTAGTTTTTGCCCAAGCACTCACACACCTGATTCAAATGAAAGACTTGATGATAGGTTCATAACGTCAATCAGGTGTGTTGGTGGTAGAGCAACATTTGACATAGCTGTGTGAGTGCCTGGGAAAACAAAAACGTGAACCCCTTTGGGTCCTTATGACCAGGATTAAGAAACACTGCTATAAAGCAATACATGGACTTGCTCCTACTTACCTTGCTGAAATGATCCAGCCATACATACCCACACATAACCTTAGATCACAAGATGCAGGCCTTATAATTGTACCTAGAATTTCTAAACAAACAACCGGAGGCAGGGCTTTCTTTCATAGAGCTCCACTACTGTGGAATGACCTGCTAACTAAGGTTCAATGTGCAGACTCGATGCAAACTTCCAAGTGTCTACTAAAGACTAATCTCTTCAGCATGGTCTATGATTAAATGCAGTCTGGCCCAGGGGTGTGAAGGTGACCGGAAAGGCTTGATACTGTCCACCCTTGCTGTCTTGCCAGGTGGGCTCTCATCGCCACTGGGATGCCCTCCCTCCAAAGCCATTCGGGGGAAGAGTATCTGGTCTGTTGTTGTCTCTCTGTTGCATCTATCATGCAATTGATTACTTGGCCCTCATTTAATTTTGGTTGCGGTTGGTGGGGGTCCCTTCAGCTGATGCTTGGCAATGTGGGTGGATTGATTCCTGCCTTTTGGGCCCTGTCTGGGGCCTCCCCCGGATAGGGCCACTGTGTCACTGGACCTCCCTGTCTCAGCCCCAAGGTCTTACGCTGCTATATTACTGTGCCGGGGGTGTAGGATAAGTTCTCCTTCTCCACTGTAAATCCTTGTAGATCTAAGGAATGCACTTTCTAAATTGTCCCTGTCTTCTTCCCTGTTTTAAATTTAGGAGGGCATGAGGTTTTGGCCTACAGCTCCGGAGTACCAGGCTTGAAAGACTTGTTTCTGTCCCTGTCCAAAGTCCTCCTGGTTGTGTTGCAGATCAAGACGATACCTAACGATTTCAGCTGCCACTCTGCTGACCACTCTGCTGATTGATTGATTGACAAGGCCAGCATAGAATCCCTCTCTCCATTTAAATAATGGCAGTTAATACCAGTATTCCTCATCAAATGTTGTAGTAAGTATTAAAATTATAAGAAGTATACACCGATTTAAAGAGAGGAGTAGGTTGGAGCTTAGTGCAGTCCTAATCTGTAGTAGTGAAAAGTACTCTCAGTGCAAAACCTATTTTTAATCCTGAAACTGGTGCTAGGCTTTTGAACAGGGCCCTATGGTTAAATAGTTTATGGTGACAATGGTTGGGACAGGTGGTTGGGCGGGGTAAACTTCAGAGTGAGGCCCAAGCATTTGGTTTGTATGAATCATATGACTTGTTTACCTACATTTTCAAGACTTGTTTACCTACCTTCTCAGGACTTGTTTACCAACATTTTCAGGAGTTGTTAAACTTCCTTTTCAGGACTTGTTTACCTTCTTTTCAGGACTTGTTTATTTACAGTGGATGTAAAAAGTCTACACACCCCTGTTAAAATGCCAGGTTCTTGTGATGTAAAAGAATGAGACAAAAATAAATAATGTCAGAAATGTTTCCACCTTTAATGAGACCTATATTGTGAACAATTCAATTGAAAAACAAACTGACATTTTTGAGAAAAAAAACTAAACAAAAAAACTCACAATAACCTGGTTGCATAAGTGTGCACACCCATAAACTAATACTTTGTTGAAGCACCTTTTGACTTTATTACAGCACTAATAGAGCAGGAGTCTATTAGCATGGCACATCTTGACGTGGCAATATTTGCCCACTCTTCTTTGCAAAAGCACTCCAAATCTGTCGGATTGCGAGGACATCTTCTGTGCACAGCCCTCTTCAGATGTTCCATTGGATTCAGGTCTGGGCTCTGGCTGGGCCATTCCAAATCGTTAATCTTCTTCTGGTGAAGCCATGCTTTTGTGGATTTGGATGTGTGCTTTCGGTCGTCATCTTGCTGAAAGGTGAACTTCCTCTTCATCTTTATAATGGACGCCTGAAGGTTTTGTGCCAAAATTGCCTGGTATTTGGAACTGTTCATAATTCCTTCTGACTAAGGCCCCAGTTCCAGCTGAAGAAAAACAGCCCCCAAGCATGATGCTACCACCACCATGCTTCACTGTGGGTATGGTGTTCTTTGGGTGATGTGCAGTGTTGTTTTTGCGCCAAACATAACTTTTGGAATTATGGCCAAAAAGTTCAACCTTGGTTTCATCAGACCACAACACATTTTCCCTAGTGCTTTTGGGGGACTTGATGTTTGTTTTTGCAAACTTCAGCGGGCTTGGATGTTTTACTTTGTAAGAAAAGGCTTCCGTCTTGCCACCCTACCCCATAGCTCATTCATATGAAGAATACAGGAGATTGTTGTCACATGTAGCACACAGCCAGTACTTGCCAGAAATTCCTGCAGTTCCTTTAATGTTGCTGTAGGCCTCTTGGAAGCCTCCCTGACCAGTTTTCTTCTCATCTTTTCATAAATTTTGGAGGGACGTCCTGTTCTTGGAAATGTGTCTGTTGTGCCATATTTTTTACTCCACTTGATGATGACTGTTTTCACTGTGGTCCATGGTATATCTAATTCTTTGGAAATTATTTTGTACCCTTCGCCTGACTGATTTCTTTCAACAATGAGATCCCTCTGATCCTTTGGAAGCTCTCTGTGGACCATGGCTTTTGCTCGGGAAAATCCTACTAGAACAGCTGAACTTTATTTCTGATTAATCAGAGTCACTTTAAATGATGGCAGGTGTGTAATGACTTCTATTTAACATGAGTTTGAATGTGATTGGCTAATTCTGAACACAGCTGCATCCCCAGTTATAACAGGGTGTGCACACTTATGCAACCAGGTTTTTATTTTTCATTTTTCCCCCTTGAAAATTTCAATTTGTTTTTCAATAGAATTGTTCACATTATAGGTCACATTAAAATTGGAAGAAGTTCTGACATGATTTATCTTTGTCTCATTATTTTACATCACAAAAACCTTAACAGGGGTGTGTAGACTTGTTATTTCCACTGTACCCCTTTGGTTGCTTGTGGGGGTGTGTGTGAGTGTGTATTTGTGAGAGTGAGAGTCTCGTAATGTGCTAATGTGAGACTAGGAATGTTAGGAATGGTTTTGCAGATGAAAATACAACAAAGTCTGTCTGACTGGTTATGATCAGTATTCCTTCTTCATCTGTGTGTGTACCTCTTACCTCTTCAGGACCCAAATTAACAAAATGAAATGGCCTTACATTACATGAGAAAAGACAATATTATATGTATATTATATCCCGCACGTACGGGAACGCGATGCAAGCGGCATTGCTGACTAACTCCACAGCGTACTTTAGGTCTAAACAGATATTTAAAAGCTATGTCCACAAGGAGGCAGTCTGTGAAAAAAAATTTTCTACCTGCCCAGAAATATGTTGACAACTGCCGATTCTGTACAACCACAATGACCATGGCGACAGAGGGGCTGGTATTGTTATTAATGTATGTCAAGAAAACGTAAAAAAGAGCATCAGCAACGCCAACGAAGATGATGCACATGTACTTAGCGTGAAGTATATTTAGGTCTTAAGCTGGTTCCTGGCTACGGTCCTGTAGTTTCTCTAGTATCAGGTGTGCTAGACTGGTGTTGGAGAGATCATCTAGACCAGGGCTGCTCATCCCTGTTCCTGGAGATCTACCATCCTGTAGAGAGAGAACCTACAGGAGAGTAGATCTCCAGGAACAGGGTTGGGCAGCTCTGATCTACACTAGTCATTTATTATGCTCTTCAGTGCCATCTTTTGGCTCCCTGCGGTAGAGACTTGTTTCAATGTCCAAAAGTATTACATTTTTACTGTTGTTTTGAATATTTTCATTTATATTTATATATAACATGTCTTTTTTGGTCAAAACAAAGGGGCACTGGGGCCACTGTGGTTAAAAGCACTCTGTTGTCATTATATAAAATCTATTTGAAAGAGAAACAGAAAGAGGGGGAGAGAGAGAAAAAGATGAACAACAGTAGACATGTAAGACTTTGGACCCTAATGATCATCAACCATTAACTAGAGCCATAAAGCTATGAAGTCATAAAAACTCTTTTTTTTTACCCTGAAACTAGTTTGGGTCTGCATCTCAACTTCCACCCTATTCCTGACATAGAGCACTACGTTTGAACAGGACACTTTGGTGCCTGTTGGGCCCCGGGCAGGGCTGCCTGGACAGAGCCCAACAGGCAGGAAGTCAATCCACCTGAATTGCCATCTTGATAGATATAGCAGAGACAGAACATGATATCCTAAATTAAATTGTTGATTGAGCCAACTTCCGATTTTGTGTACATTATCTCAAAGGTGGGTGTTTTTCTGTACACATGTATCTTTGCATTAAAGTGTAGACTGAGAGGCTTTAATGTGAGGGTATTAATCCATATCAGAACCATCGCATTCTAACAACTCCTTGTGGTGGGTCTGTGCCTGCTGGCTTAGGTCGGTTACGTTCTCCTCCAAATGTGAGGGTTCCAGCATACTTCCTGAATGAGTGAGTGGTGTGAGTTATATTCAGGGCCTTGCTGGATGTGCGCCAGTGGACGAAAGCTCTGATCTTCAACACTACTAATCCTACTGAATTAATTTGCCACTACAATGACATCATTAGGAAGGGATATACTGCGCAAATATTATTGAGTATTGATTTAATACAATGCAGCAACCTCTTTCATTGGTCACCAACATTTTGTCTCTCAGTTTCGAATACAACTTCTGTTGCTTAGCAACAAGTGGGAAATACAATCATAAAATTGTTAGTTTCAATGCAATCATAAGTAAATATATTTCAGTTTCTGTTGAAATTTATGACTGTTTGTCCAGTGACCAATGTTGAGCCTTGTCTTCTAGCAAGTGATCTTATATAGTAAAAAGTGTCATTCTGGACTTGTGTATTTGTATGTGTGTGAGGTGTTACCGACAATTGGTCAGTTACAAACAACCAAAAGATGACAAGGTGCAGTAAAATAATTCTGCCCCTTACGACAGGAAACAAACATTACATTGTCAATGTTATTATGTTGTCGTTGTCATTATGTTGTCGTTGTCATTATGTTGTCGTTGTCATTATGTTGTCATTGTCATTATGTTGTCGTTGTCATTATGTTGTCATTGTCATTATGTTTTGCGTTGTCTTTATGTTGTCGTTGTCATTATGTTGTCGTTGTCATTATGTTGTCGTTGTCATTATGTTGTTGTTGTCATTATGTTGTCGTTGTCATTATGTTGTTGTTGTCATTATGTTGTCGTTGTCATTATGTTTTGCGTTGTCTTTATGTTGTCGTTGTCTTTATGTTGTCATTGTCATTATGTTGTTGTTGCCATCATTGTTGTCATTGTCATCATTGTCAACAACACAAACATGCTGAAAATGGGACAGAGCAATGGGTGGAAGCATGGATGGCCTGCTTTGGGTGCGGCTACTAAGGTTTTTCATCATTATCACGTCATCATTATCAGTTGGTTGGAGAGATGTGGGGGAAGTGGTAGAGAGGGCCTGTATAGGTGCGGGCTAACTTTATAGCCCCAGTAGAGTGTAAAGTCCTCTTGTTAGTCAGGAACCTGAGATATACAAGGCTCAACGGACAGATGGACAAGATCGCTCACATCAACCACACACAACTCTAGTTTCAGTCTACTTTGCAAAATTTAAGATAGATATATTTCAAAGGTTGATTTTGAGATTGTTTTTAGGTCAAACCCATTCCCTAGTAAAGGGTAGTATTTTGCTTAATTAGACCTCTAGGGGTATTTTTCCATCTTTATTGTTTCTGGGTTTCTGGTGTATTTCGGAAATCGATTTCATCTTGTGTGGCTGTGAAACATTTCGACCATGTCAACTGCTTTGGAGTCAACCGGGTTTTTATTAGGAGTTGCTAGCTGGCTGATCATCGGGGCAGCACTCGGCAATGACTACTGGAAGGTGTCCTCGGTCTCCGGCGGCGTCATCATCAGCAACCGTCAGTATGAGAACTTATGGCACTCCTGTGCCGAGGGCAGCACTGGTGTCGCAGAGTGCCGCGACTTTGATAGCCTGCTGGCCCTGCCCGGTAAGAAACCGTAACCTCTTTAACCTCACTACCAACAGGTACCGCAACATTTTGAAACTGAAAGAAACAGACGGGACCCATTTGAATTGTTCCGTTGACAAACACTGATTTTTTTTCCCAGTGGGAAAACATTTTCTAACATTTTCGAAAAGCTCATTGTGATTTTGGTGGCAAAAGGTTGGGCCAAGCCTCCATCAATGAAATAGTTACACAAAGAAAATAGCTGTTATCAATGATTCTGTGTGGCTATTCACTTGAAACCATCACAATGATATATTGTTGCTTTGTTTTCTGTGAGCTTGTTGATGATCTCTTGTTGAAGAAATATTTAGTATAATATGCTAATAGGAACTTCCTTTAAGTGGAATTTGGACCCACTGCTTTCCGCCCAAATGTGACTTGTCAAATGAAGACCTCCTCACTGAAAATATTACCAAAATTATTTTTTAATAGAATATTAAAGGCTTTTAAGTTACATCTATTTGCCAAAGAAGTTTGACCTTCATTCTTCAGTTTCAAATTGACTATCTTGGTTCCCTGAGAGTTGAGATGTGTGTCGTAATGGTGGCATTGCAGATTACTGGCGGCCATTTTATGTTCTTAGAATAAGGAAATGAGAGTAAGTATGAAACTTGGCCTGTTTCTAATTAGTCATTATAATGTTGGAATAAATTCATCTTGCTTTTTGGGTCTTTGGCTTTGATTGTAGTTATCCGCAGTCTAAAGCTTGATAAAATATTGGTATTGTTGGTCGAATTTCTAAGAATGCCAACTCCTCTTCCTCCAGGCCATGTGCAGGCAAGCCGTGCCCTGATGATCATTGCTCTGCTTCTGGGGCTGGTGTCTATGATCATATCTCTGCTGGGGCTGAAGTGCATTAAGATTGGCAGTGCCACAGAGGAGACTAAGGGCAAGATTACTGTGACTGGTGGAATCCTTTTCATCCTCGCAGGTGAGTTTAGTTATATTGCCTTGGGTGGCACCGGTTTTTATGCAACCAAATAGGGTTTTCAGAAAAGCTTGAGAATTTCTATAAAAAATGCAAAGAGTTGTAAAATCTCATCCAGTGGTGTATACGTTAGCATTTAATGATGGCTGTATCTGAGTAAGAATTGTCCCGTCACACACCGTTCTATTTTTTCTTTTTCCGTTTTGTTCCCTTTTCTCCTTGTCTAAATCTCATTTGAAAGTTTGTCTTTCTCTCCAACAGGTCTTTGTGTTATGGTCTGCTGCTCCTGGTACGGTTATCGAGTTGTGCAGGACTTTAACAACCCACTGTTTGGTGGTGTTAGGTAAGTGGAAAAAGAACCAAGGCCTTGTGCAACCACCCCAAAAAATTATGGTACAAAACAAAAGTGAATATACATGTTTGCCAAACCTTTTGAAGGTTTCTGCTATATATTGTGTAAGTACACATCAAGCAAGGAAATTGTCTTGGTGTTTACTGATGTTTGTTCTGTGCAGGTTTGAGCTGGGCACTGGTCTGTTCATGGGTTGGGGCGGAGCCACTCTGGCCATCCTGGGAGGGGCTCTTCTCTCCTGTGCCTGCAAGAGGGCAAAAAGTAACAAGCCTAAAGCGTAAGTATTTCATTCAGTCGCCCTTGCCCCCTGTCAGAAGTGTCACCTAGTCTGTAGCTCAGTCTTCCAGGGCTCCACTCCTTGACAATGCATGCCTCGACCACTTCCTCAGAACTGCTTAGGTCCTGTGTATTTCAGTTGGTAGTGTAAAGCACTTGCGATGCCAGGGCTGTGGCTTATATTCCCATGTGGGACATTATGAAAAACTATGAAAATGTGCTTAAAGAACTTTCCTTCTGAATGTCATCACTGTCTCTCAGTTCTGTTCTGTTTTCACTTGTTTTTTTGTGTTGATTTGTCTGTCTTCTGTTTTTTCCCCTTAAGCCTGGGATATTGTTGAGCCTACATAATGTCTAGTCTAATTCATTTTTCGTACCTGCCACACGCTTTCTTACTTTATTTAGCTTGTTTGTCTCTTTGACCATCTTGTTTTGATGTCTTCCAGAGGGTACTATGCAGCAGGTCAGCCTAAGACAATCTACTCACAAGCCAAGTCCGAGCCGGAGGCCAGAGCTTATGTTTAATACATCCTCTTCCCCACCTCCCTCACTCTCTTCCCCTCCCCACCTCCCCCACCTCCCCCCACCACCCAACCACCACCTTTATAGACACAAATATTTAGGCGAATATCTTTTGTTGTCGTTACCCCTATTTTTGTTTAGTATTTCTGTCTCCTTCAATGTTTTAGCTACTTGTTTTGAAAGTTGTTTGATGCAGAAACTTGGAATCATTTTGAGTTATTAGCTACTGTTAATGGGATCTGTTTGTTTTGGAACTTGGGTTCCCTTAAATAAACATTATTTTGATATATTTGGGGTTGTTTATTTTCATTTCTAAAACTAAAATGCCATGTTTAAGTCGATAAAAGTACATATTATACTCTGCATTTCAAATACTTTTTTATTGAACATATATAAATAAAAAAAAACATGGAATCATACAGAAATGGGGTCTGTGTTTTATTGACATTTTTACAAATGGAAATACAAAAAACAACCAAAAGAAATATTTATGTGATTAAAAAACAGATGGTGAAAGAAAGGAAATGTTGCTACTGTTTAGTTGCACAATATCAAATTGAATCATTTAAAATGACACATGACTATGAGTCACATAGACAGTATATCAACTACACACAAGTCCCATATCCATGTCCTGGTGGATTCACAACCACAGACAGCCAACGGGATTCCTGAAATGTCACATTTTGGTCCCAAAAGACCTGTATTACTCACAAAGGAACACAACAAAAACAATAAGCAGGCTTTTAAGAACGTAATTTTTCTAAACATATTTCTTAATCGCTTAATCAATAGGCAAAGGCTCCTAAATTACACCGTGAACCCAGGACTGGAAATAAACAATGTTTGTTTCTTAATCAAATTTAGATGAAAAACTGTTTTAGATGACAATATGTTTGTGTCCCAAAAATGTAATTCACTGTGGACCCAGCCCTTGTCATTACAGCATGGGCCCAGAGCCAAGATATCATAAGCAGGGCTTGGTTTTCCATCATTCCAAACAGAGAACATGCAGTTATTACAGGAATAAACACGTATTGACTTCCAGTCAACACTAAAGCATGTTGATTCATAAAACAACCTCTAACTTTAACTTCCTTCGTACACAGAGTATTGTCTATTTTAACATTTTGAAGAAACCCTTTAAATAATGAAGAAGTACAGTACTGTAGATTATAGCCTAGCCAGACCCAGGATTTACACTAAATGTTTGGCTGTTCCCAAGCTTGATCTTGAGAATTAACAAACATTTATTTAAAAGCTGAATGCATTTGACAGAAAACGTAAAGCCTGTATTGATACAATGGTAAGTTTTTTTTAAATGTAGTTAATAAAGCTTGTTTATTATTACAGAGATTAACAGCACAAAAAACAACAAACTGAGCATCAACAACTGGATAAGTTACACTTTAGCTCACAAAAGGAATTCCATTGACAACCTTGTTAAAGTTAACTGCTGCTGAAAATGAGTCTGAAATCTCCTGAAATGTTCTTCATGAAACAGACAGTTTTGGGTTTGAGTGACCTCCAGCTTAAAGTAGAGCCCCATTTGTTGTGCACTGTTCTTTTGTGGGCCTGTGAACAGGCAGATGGAATATTGTGTTTTGTGGGCCTGTGAACAGGCACATGGAGTATTGTGTTTTATGGGCCTGTGAACAGGCAGATGGAGTAGTCTGTTTTGAGGGCCTGTGAACAGGCAGATGGAATAATGTGTTTCTGTATGTGTCTACATCACCATACATGCTTTGAGTGTGTTGATCTCCATTCTATGCATTTGAGTGTGGCCATCCTGTATGTGGTACGGTGTATGTGGTACGGTGTATGTGGTACGGTGTATGTGGTACGGTGTATGTTGTACAGTGTATGTGGTACGGTGTATGTGGTACGGTGTATGTTGTACAGTGTATGTGGTATGGTGTATGTGGTATGGTGTATGTGGTACGGTGTATGTGGTACGGTGTATGTGGTACGGTGTATGTGGTACGGTGTATGTGGTATGGTGTATGTGGTACGGTGTATGTTGAACGGTGTATGTGGTATGGTGTATGTGGTATGGTGTATGTGGTTTGGTGTATGTGGTACGGTGTATGTGGTACGGTGTATGTGGTACAGTGTATGTGGTACAGTGTATGTGGTACGGTGTATGTGGTATGGTGTATTTGGTATGGTGTATGTGGTACGGTGTATGTGGTACGGTGTATGTGGTACGGTGTATGTGGTATGGTGTATGTGGTATGGTGTATGTGGTATGGTGTATGTGGTACGGTGTATGTGGTACGGTGTATGTGGTACAGTGTATGTGGTACGGTGTATGTGGTATGGTGTATGTGGTACGGTGTATGTGGTACGGTGTATGTGGTACAGTGTATGTGGTACGGTGTATGTGGTATGGTGTATGTGGTACAGTGTATGTGGTACGGTGTATGTGGTACGGTGTATGTGGTACGGTGTATGTGGTACGGTGTATGTGGTACGGTGTATGTGGTACGGTGTATTTGGTATGGTGTATGTGGTACGGTGTATGTGGTATGGTGTATGTGCTACGGTGTATGTGGTCTGGTGTATGTGGTACGGTGTATGTGGTACGGTGTATGTGGTATGGTGTATTTGGTATGGTGTGTATGTACGATATGTGAGTTTAGACGTGCGTCAGTGTAGGTCTGTGTAGGTGTGTCAATGTAATCCCCAATGTAATAACAATGATTATTCTCCCATGGGGGCACTAATCCTGTTTGCCTCCCTGGAGACCTCAGCCCTCCCTTTGCTGACGGAGAGAACAAAGGATTACAGCTTACTATCATTTACAACTATATAACATCTATCAGTATGTCTGTCTGCCGGTCTGTCTGTCTGTCTGTATTGGTAATAGAGTCCTAAGGGCCAAAGCCTTGTCAATTAATCGTAGTGGATAAAAGAATGCAGTGTAGAATGGGACAACCCCATTCTTTAATAGGCAACACACAACAACACCTCACTCACATTATCTGCTACCTGTTGCCTGAGCAACAACACACCCATTTCTACTAATCAGAGTCTTGATTGAAGACTAAGATGAGTTGATTAGAAAATCCAGCAATGCTGAGTTCTACCTTGGTGAGAGAGGATGAAGAGAGAAGGTTCTTATCTGCACAATGTGAGGAAGAGGAACGGAGCGCCCCTGCCACTGGCGCGTGACTCCTGGCTAATACCGGAAAGTGTGTGTCCTTTTGTCGGAGGGACCACTCATTGTCTGTGTGCATTTCTCTCACTCTCTTTTACACACACCACACACACTCTCTCTGTCTCTATAATCCCACCCTATGCTGAGCAATGGGGAACCAATCCCAATCCGCTCAACTCCACTACAAGCAGCGGGCCCAGGAAGTGTGTGTGTTTGTGTGTGTGTGTATACGTGTGTGTGTATTTGTGTGCTTTAGCCTGTAAGTGTCTTTGCAGAGCCGATGAGGAAGAGCCTGCAAGTCCGAGTCATTTGATTGGTCGGGGGAATAGATTGGTGGACACAGGGTACAAATAGAAGCCCCTCCACCACTGCTCTCATCCCACTGTCTCCTGCTCCCGTGACACAGGTCAGTGTGTGTCTGTGCGTCCGAGTGTGTGTTTGCGTGCATTTATTTGAAGCGTTTCGATCTGTTTGAGGGGCCGAGCGGTCACACGGGGTAGACCACTGTGAATAAAGCAGTGTGTTGTGGCGATGGACTGCGGTGAGGTGGTGAAGGGAGAGGCTTATATCACGGTGTGTGTGTGGCCGGGCTGAGTTGACACATGCAGTAGCGGTTGGGATGTAAGACTTTTAGCGTATGTTTATTGGCGATTGGCGGAGTATATAGCAGCTGGGTGTTCTGTGAGTTATCGTATTATGTGCTGGTGTTACTTGGACAATCTTTCTGAACCTAACTGTAAAAATAATATTAGTGAAGGGAAAGCCTCCAGGGTGTCTCATTCCTTCTGCCTCTGTATGACGGATTCTCTTCTGACCTGGCCCCACTTTCTTTTTATCTCTCCATCTCTCTCTCTTTCTCCCTCCCCTTCCCTAACTTTCCCTGTTTATCTCTCCCTCTGTCTTTCTCTGTCTCCCTCTCTCCCTCCTTCCCTCTGTCTCCCTCTCTCCCTCCTTCTCTCTGACCTCCTCTCTCGCCTGTCTTTTTCTCCCTCTCTCTCATTTTCTTTATCTCTCTATCTCTCTCTGTAACACAGAGATCTTGATACTCACAGATCTTCCAGTTTCTCACCATGAGTAACAAGGTTGTTTTTAAGAAGATAGCCAAAGACAAGTCGGTAAGTATGAATGTGTGTCTGTGCGCCTGTGTGTGTCTGTGTGTCTGTGTGTCTGTGTGTCTGTGTCTGTGTGTCTGTTTGTTAAATTAATTAAAGCATCATACTATCATCATACTGTCATCATACTATCATCATACTCTCATCATACTATCATCCTACTATCATCGTACTATCATTGTACAATCATCGTACTATCATCGTACTATGAATCATCTATCCATCATCTCTGTGTCACATGATTAATTTTGTTTTTCTTCATTGACTTCATTGACATCTTCTACACTGTGTACGAAGCGCTTCACTCATTGGCCTAGTTAAACAGTTGCTTGACAAGGGACACAGAAAAACACTATTCAATCAGCTTTTTTCGTTAAGTTTTATGCATTGCTCATCTGAGGTACGTCTTTGCGACATAAGCCCAGTCTGACGTTAGTATATTACGCCTGTTCATGATTTCACTTCAATGTGGGTGAAGTGAAAAGCAAATGTCTATAGGTGAAGTGAACGATGAGAAGATTAGCATGGCCTTTTGTAATGGATAAGAGGATTAGCATGGCCTCTGCAATAGATGAGAAGGTTTAGGGTTAAGTACTAAGGTTAGGTTTGAGGTTAAGGTTAAGGTTAGGGTTACCTTACGTATTAAAGTGTTAGGGCCTGGGCTTAAAACCCAAAAATATGGATTTAAAAATAAATTACTATTTTCATTATTGATTCAAACTCTATTACTATTTAAATGCAAAATTTGTTTTTTAAGTAACACAGCAGACTTTTTCTCCTCCTGGACAAATCTCTAATGTACATGTTGATCTTGGGTAGGTAGCTGATACCTAGCGAAGATATCTGGAACCACTGTGTGACTGTGTGTTTTGTACTGTCAGGTTGGAGTATACATGGTGAAGATATCAGGAACCACTGTGTGACTGTGTGTTTTGTACAGGTTGGAGTATACATGGCAAAGAGGGACTTTGTGGATCATGTGGACTTTGTGGACCCTGTGGGTATGCTCGTCTTGTTCTCTCACCATTATTTGAAACAAGCTGCCTATGAATCAGTCTGTCAAACAACACCAGGCATCACACATTAAACAGACCAATTAAATGTTGCCAGATCTGCAAAGCCCATTGACAGGAGCGTGAACTTCTCTCAAATACCACTTTTGAGATCTGTAAATGTCCTGTACACTTTGATATTGAGGTGCAATTTCACTTGGATTGAAGCTCATCAGACAAATTGTTTACTGGATTCACACATTCAATTTAGGTGAGAGCCATAGCAATAATCACTCCCATCAAGGTTATTAATTATTCATAGCGTTTGGCTGGGATTCAATCAACTGCAGACAGACCACCTACAGATTAATGACATGTGCATTGCTTTTGAATGGGATTTTTCTCTTAAACTTACTGCTTTTCTTAACTTAAAACAGATGGTGTCATACTGGTTGATCCTGAGATCCTCAAAAGGGATAAAGGTTTGTAAGTTCTATATAAGTGTTTGAGAATGGGTATCACTTTATTAGTGTCTTATATTATATTATAACCGGGTATAAACAGGTCATAACAAATAACCACATGTAACAATAAAAGTTGCATAACCTACAAACCCTATTACATGAGGCATGTTCATCCAGAAATGATTTTGTTTTCATTGTTATTGAGCACACATTGCTATCAGATTTACCTGTCTGGTATGAACGCAGGTGCATATTTTAGGATTATATTATTTTAGGATTACAACGTCCTGTGTAACTTGGAATAGCTTTCCATGCTGTATGACACTCAATGAGCATTATGACCACACCTTTCACATTTACTTGGAATTTCTAAACACATTGTTTGACACTTGAGGAAGCGTTATGCATTAACCTGCTCCTGTAATCTTCCCTGGAATTAATCTCAGTCATCAGCAGCAAAATATCAAGCTAGGCATTTCAATGTTTACACAGTTACAAAGATTGCACTATGGAAAATCCTGGATTACATATCAGACAGTAAGAAAACAATCAAAAACAGAGACTTGCCAGCTCTGGGATTCAACCTAGCAACCATTTCGTTTCTAATCAGCTTCTCTAACTGCCAGGCTATTTGCCAGCCTTCTGAATTAGCATACACATTTACAAGAATGGTGCAATTAAATGGTTTGCCTTGTGTGGTAGGTTGTGAGGATTACGACACTTACCTAGCACTTAAGTGTTATGGCGACATTTGAACAGGTTAGGACAATAATGTCTGCATTCATTACTTGTCATGACATTGCTATGACCGTGTCACAATGCATTAAGTTATGTGCTTTTCTGAAAATGAAATGACCTCCAGCCTGGTAGACTAGATATGTGACGGCTTAAACCTAAACCACGCTGATGTCCCCATATGTTCTGCTCCCCTCAGCGTTTGTCCAGCTGTCCTGCACCTTCCGGTATGGCCGTGATGACATGGATGTGATGGGAATTGCCTTTCGTAGGGAGATCTTCATGGTTACCCGTCAGGTGTATCCGCCCATCCAGGACAAGGAGAAGTCCACGCACAGCAAGATGCAGAGTAAACTGCTACACAAACTGGGAAACAATGCTTATCCGTTCTTTTTTGAGGTGAGTCCCACGGGACACCGGCCCTTTCCCCTTGTTGTATGTGCACATTACGGATGGAAAATGCATAGACACACCAAGAAAAAACACACCTGTGAAGTCCTGCTTTTCATATTGAATGCACGCTGTGAACGCTCATACACACACACACACACACACACACATGCAGGCCTCTTGGTCACATTTGTTTGTGGGTGTGTCCGTGTGTGTGTGTGTGTCTGTGTGTGTGTGTGTGTTTCAGTTCCCTGATAACCTGCCTTGTTCAGTGGCTCTGCAGCCGGGTCCTAAGGACACTGGGAAGGTAGGTGGTCATGGCCAGGGTTTTCTCTCTGATTGCCTCATTTCATTGTTTGATTGAAACCGCATGTTCGGCATTCTCCAGAATTGCTACGTGTGGAATCCTTAGCTTGGTGTTTCTGGTCAGACTTTGAACACCCCCTGTCGTTGTCTTGATAGCACTGCGCCGTGGAGTTTGAGGTAAAAGCCTTCAGTGCGGAGAGCCGGGATGCCAAAGTTCGCAAACGGTCAGTGGTGTTTTGTCAGTCCTGCATAAGGCCCCATCATATCCCAAACGGTCAGTGGTGTTTTGTCAGTCTTGCATAAGGCCCCATCATATCCCAAATGGTCATTGGTGTTTTGTCAGTCCTGCATAGGGCCCCATCATATCCCAAACGGTCAGTGGTGTTTTGTCAGTCTTGCATAAAGCCCCATCATATCCCAAACGGTCAGTGGTGTTTTGTCAGTCCTGCATAAGGCCCCATCATATCCCAAACGGTCAGTGGTGTTTTGTCAGTCTTGCATAAGGCCCCATCATATCCCAAATGGTCAGTGGTGTTTTGTCAGTCCTGCATAAGGCCCCATCATATCCCAAACGGTCAGTGGTGTTTTGTCAGTCCTGCATAGGGCCCCATCATATCCCAAATGGTCATTGGTGTTTTGTCAGTCCTGCATAGGGCCCCATCATATCCCAAATGGTCAGTGGTGTTTTGTCAGTCCTGCATAAGGCTCCATCATATCCCTAAGTCTGCAGTGCCAGTCGTAGAGAACTGTGGCCTTGTATAACCAAATACACTGACACAAGGTTAAACAGGCCTTCACTCCTCACCATTCATTTATTCTCATCCATCCATTTTCCTCCCTCCATTCCTATTCTCCTTCCTCTGTAGGAGTTCAGTTCGTCTGATGATCCGAAAGGTCCAGTATGCCCCTGAGAAGAGCGGGGTGCCCCCTTGTGTGGAGATCTCCCGGGACTTTGTCATGTCTGAACAGCCACTGCATCTGGAGGCCAGTCTGGACAAGGAGGTGGGCAAGATCTCATTAAAAGGAACTAAACAGGACTGGCCTAAGTGTATTACTCAGAGAAAGCACGACATAGCATTCACCTTGGCGCTTTGTGGAATAGAAACAGGGACACTTTGGACATTAACCACTAGGACACCTTGCCTTCGCTCATAAATAATTAGAGTGTTTTTTTGGGATCTGAGGTGATATGTGGTGTTTTTTGGTACGTGAGGTGATATGTGGTGTTTGTTGGGATCTGAGGTGATATGTGGTGTTTTTTGGTACGTGAGGTGATATGTGGTGTTTGTTGGGATCTGAGGTGATATGTGATGTTTTTTGGTACGTGAGGTGATATGTGGTGTTTGTTGTGATCTGAGGTGATATGTGGTGTTTGTTGAGATCTGAGGTGATATGTGGTGTTTGTTGAGATCTGAGGTGATATGTGGTGTTTGTTGAGATCTGAGGTGATATGTGGTGTTTGTTGAGATCTGAGGTGATATGTGGTGTTTGTTGGGATATGTGGTGATATGTGGTGTTTGTTGAGATCTGAGGTGATATGAGGTGACATGCAAAACCTAAGTGCAGGTTTTGCATGTGGCAGGGCTTTTTACAGACATTTTCTGGGACAGAGGCGGGAATGTTATCAGACATGGTTCCATATGATTGCATCACCACAAAAACAAAATGGCTGCGCAATGAGGAACCTAAATAATGTGATTCCCCTGCAGACCTACTACCATGGAGAGCCCATCAACGTGCGTGTCAATATCACAAACAATTCCAACAAGAATATAAAGGACGTCATTGTCTCCGGTGAGAAAAGAAAGAGCTAATGCAGTTTGTTACACACCAACACATACGTTTAAGTACAAGATATCTACACTCTGTGCCAGCTTTTTTTAGAGGTAGACAAAAGTTATAGCAACTGTCAGGTGGTGATTATTTTACACTACAATTTGCAAAGCACCAGCTGAAGGAAATTACCCATCACATCAGCCTCATGACAATGTTATGGCATTGCTTAAGTACCTGTGAAGCATCTATGTAGGCCTTATAATACCTTTATGAAGGCTGACTCAAGCACCTGGCCAAGTGTGACAGGAGATGTGTGTTTTATTTCTCAGTGGACCAGGTGGCCAATGTGGTGTTGTATTCCAATGACAGCTATGTGAGGGCAGTGGCCTTAGAGGAATCTGGGTAAGCATCCATCATCCAAAATACATTATCAGACTGTACCAAACCACAATGAAAAAAAAAAGCACCTTGATATCCTCCCTTGGGCTCCTGGAGAGCACACACAGGTCTATCTAACTTGGGCTCTGCCACTGATCTAGGGACGCTGTGGTGGCCGGTGCCAGCCTGAAGAAAGTGTACACCCTCACTCCCCTGTTGATCTGCAACAAGGAGAGGCGGGGCATAGCGCTGGATGGCAAGTTGAAGCACCAAGACACCAACCTGGCGTCGTCCAGCATGTGAGTGTCCTCCCGTTCAGTACCTAGCGTGGTGCTGTGTGGAAACAGATGCACCTCTGGCCTAGACAGCCAGGAGCAAATGAACAGCGAGGGAGAAAGATATTCATGATGTTTATATCAACAACGCTCAGAGCACCGCCCCCTTCCAGTCACAAACTACATCACCAGGAAGGATCAGTGTGGACGCTGTTTATGCTGCTGATTTAATTTCACATTGTATCGCTTCTTTCTCTCCCTGTTCCTCCTTCCCATCCCTCCGCCTGTTCCTCCTTCTCGTCCCTCCGCCTGTTCCTCCTTCTCGTCCCTCTCCCTGCTCCCCCTTCTCTCACCCAACCCTGCCTGACAGTGTTAAAGAAGGGGTACTGAAGGAGATCCTAGGAATTCTGGTGTCATACAGAGTAATGGTGAAGCTCATTGTTGGCGGGTGAGTTCCTGTTTACACATGTGTGCTTTTCATTTTACTCCCCTGGCAGAGATCAGAGGCCTGTGCATGGAGAGTAAAACAGGGAACATTATACATTGTGGGGATAATGTAATTGGGATTGTAGGGTTAATGTCAAGGTATCAATTAAATAGTTGGGTTATGTTCAGGCTTGTTAGGTTAAGTGTTAGGTGTTAGGGCTTGGTTAGGTTTATGCCTAAAGGTCAGGTTATTGAGGTTAAGGTTAGTGTTGGGGTAATGTTTGGGTTACAATGAAGGGATAGGGAAAATAAAAATGTTCCATGTTTTTTTATGCTCTCGCAGAATGATGGGATCAAGGTATGCATGCTCGGCCCTTATTCAACAATTACATGTGTGTGTGTTTCTGCATCCATGTGACCATGTGCAGGTTTGTTTGTGTGTGTTGGTGTTCATTTGTGTTTGTTTTACTTTAGTGAGGTGGGAGTGGAGCTGCCGATCTTACTGATGCACCCAAAACCTGACCTAGGTAAACATATTAATATTAAATTACCACTTTTGTTTTTGTTTCTAAAGAATTTCATTTCATGGCACTGTCTGTCCACAATTCACATCTAATCACTCTTGATGTTCTTTTCACCCCTACTGAAGTGAGAGAGAGGTAAGATTGGGTTATTTTTATTTCATGTCTTGTTTTGTAGTCCTTTGTGATTCCATGACTGATCAGTTGCTTTCAGGATCACTGCCCTATTCTGATTTCACAGGTAGCTGAGTGGCGTTCATTTCGACAGTCCGGTTATTGTCTCTTTCCATTCCGTTGCGTTCCATTTGATGACACTCAAATAGCATCCGACACAACCTTAATAATTAGCCTTAACAAGGCTAATTATCGTTTGCGTACGTTCTCCATCCCAGCTCATTGATATGACACTAGACAGCCACTTCTTCCCACACCCGGTAGCCTCTACTTGGGTGATTCAACTCAGGTGGTCCCAGAAATATACTGGGACATCAGCACACAATACGCGCAATTCTCTCTCCTCTCTACTTAGTTGGAGCGTATTGGTCCTCTCTCTCTCCTTTTTATCATAGTCCTGCCACTGGGAGAATCAAAACCACAGGATGTACAGATCCTAACCCAAACCAGGACTCTAGATTGGCCCCCCATAAAAACATAATTATAACATCAATGCAACAAAAAACACACAAAAATATGAACAGTATTTACACCTTACAACTTCAAGCGGACTCGGGGCAGTTGGTTTCAGAACACATCCGACAACGTTGTGGTTCTCATCTTGCTGCTCTGTCAACCAGGAAGTTAAGTCTGGAATCCTTCCGTGCCTGAAGGAAAGCATTTGCCTGCCTTCTCCTTCCATGGACCTCAGAGGCCCACAACCCACCACTAGAGGGGTAACTAGAGTGCAATGAAACCATTAGAGGGGTCACTAAAGTGCAATGACCAATGGCAGCGCCCTCCACGGGACCCCTGGGCTAATCCGCCAGCAGGATTCAAACGTTGGTCAGGCAGTGACAGGGCTAACTGTGACGCAGTGACTCTACCGCTCAGCCACTCAGGTCCCTCGGTGGTGTCGTACTCTGACCATGTACCAGGATCCCTTTGATCTCTCTCAGTCTGTCCATTTGCTCTCTTTCAGTCTGTCAATTTGCTATCTCTCTGACCATTTGATCTCACTCTGTCTGTCCATTTGTTCTCACTCTGTCTGTGCATTTGCTCTCACTCTGTCTGTCCATTTGATCTCTCCCTGTCTGTCCATTTGATCTCACTCTGTCTGTGCATTTGATCTCACTCTGTCTGTCCATTTGCTCTCTCTCTGTCTGTCCATTTGCTCTCTCTCTCTGTCTTTCCATTTGATCTCACTCTGTCTGTCCATTTGCTCTCACTCTGTCTGTCCATTTGCTCTCTCTCGGTCTGTCCATTTGCTCTCTCTCTCTGTCTTTCCATTTTATCTCACTCTGTCTGTCCATTTGATCTCTCTCTGTCTGTCCATTCACACATGTGTTTGGAGCAGTGAACTGGAGGAGGAGATGGTGTTCGAGGATTTCAAGCGCTCCTACCTGAAGGGGGCGGCCGACGATGAAGAGGAGGGAAACGTGTCTGCAGATGACGCTACTTCCTGAGCAGGGACTCACGACGACTGCCAGGCTGCCTCGATCACAGAACCCCCTGTGGCCACTTCCAGTACTTCATTCAATGGGAACCAAAAACCGCTGTGGTACTGAGTAAAATGTGTAATGACAGCAGTCTAAACAATTGTGGTTAGGTGCTTGAGTCACCCTAAGGGGTAGATCAATATTAGTTATTATTATTCATATTTGTTTTTTGTTTATAAACAAAGTTTAGGGGTTCAGTAGTTTTGCCTCACCAACAGAAGGCTCTTTCAGCATGATTATCTAGATGATTTCACTCAGTGGACTATGGTAACATCCCTCCCTGTCTCCAGTAAAGAGTGTGGCAGCCATGTTGTTAAATGAATTTCAGGCATGTAAAAGCTGCTCTGTTACAGTGAAAGTTATTGTTGTCATTTAGTAGATAAACATGTGTAGTGAACTAGATTCCTGGGCCTGCAGACAAGACCAGATATCCTGTACTTGTAAGTTTATGGTAATAAAAGCTACAGATGATCTTACAAAGGCTATAGAATAAAATTTTCCTATTCTCTTTTATTTTGGTTAATTAAGATACTCTGTTAACGCAGGCTTTATGCAAGGCTGTACATGAGAGGTGTGTTGTAATGTAAGGTAGACTTGTAATGCGATAGAGTTAGCCAGGTAACATTTGTCAACTCTGAGTTGAAACTCTGGACAAACGGTCCTACAAATGTGACTGACCTTATGGAAAGGTCAATTTCTACAATTTTCAAGTTCATACCTACACAGAACAACAGTGCAAAGGTGATTGAAAATAACGGTTACACACTCCCAGGAATGTTATACATGATGTCAAATTTGCTTCCCTTCATAAAAGTACTAACAGGAGGCGCGACAAGGATGCAGATCCAATGATCTAACATCATATGTGGTGTTTATGCCTCTTCACACATTGATACAATTTTTACAATAAGGCCTAAGTAAGCAGCTAACACTGATCTAACATCATATGTGCAAACACTACAGTCAACACACAAAGTGGAAACAATACTATTTAGACACCATTTACATTTACACTATTTAGATTGTACTAATGATTGCAAGACCCACAGCCGTGTCTTTCTGTACTGTCTTTTCTCAGTGGTTAGCAAACAGTTGGCAGGAGAAGAAAGGAAAAGAGTAGAAGGGAATAGGAGAAAGAAGTGGGAGACTTATCCACTTCTGGGAAAGCACTGAAATGGCCAGTCAGATGATGGCGTCACAGTGGGGTGGGGGTCAAGAGCCAGGGGGAACTCCTGAATCACTTTTGGGGATTCAGGGAGAAATATGGGGATGAATAGGACATAGGAAAGAGCCACAACATGTCATAGCCAAATCAAATAGACAATTGGTTACATATAAGACATTAGGAACTGAAATCTACTATAATAACATGTGACCCTATTGGCAGTAAGAGACTCAGAAACTATATGACATAGCCTAACATAGCCTAATATGCTAATGCTTATATATTGTATGTCTTGGGCAATCTATCTTATTGTACTCACCAAGTGGCTTGACTCACAGTCCATGATTTCTTCCAAAAATCTAGTCCAAATTGGTCTCCTATGTTGCTTTTCCACTTAGGAGTAGCCATTTAAACGTTAAATGCTGAATATAGTTTCAGGAGCAGCAACAGCTATGTGTCTTGCGCAATAGTCAGGTTTGGTTGAAGATTTGGTTGAGGTGGTGCGCACTGTTGGTGCGTCCTGTGTGTGTGTCTGACGGTGATCATTCAACAATTGCCGTAAAGTGTGGCTCGTGTGCTCTCAACCTAGCTTGTTTCAAATCCATCGTCATTTGAGGAAGCTACATGCTATCAAAGACATGAGCTTGCGCATAATCTGTGCCAGAATCCATGTCTTTGCTAACGTGGTGCGAAGCATCTACAGTGGGGAGAACAAGTATTTGATACACTGCCGATTTTGCAGGTTTTCCCACCTACAAAGCATGTAGAAGTCTGTAATCTTTATCATAGGTACTCTTCAAAAATCCAGAAAATCACATTGTATGATTTTTAGGTAATTAATTTGCATTTTATTGCATGACATAAGTATTTGATACATCAGAAAAGCAGAACTTAATATTTGGTACAGAAACCTTTGTTTGCAATTACAGAGATCATACGTTTCCTGTAGTTCTTGACCAGGTTTGCACACACTGCAGAAGGAATGTTGGCCCACTCCTCCATACAGACCTTCTCCAGATCCTTCAGGTTTCAGGGCTGTCGCTGGGCAATACAGACTTTCAGCTCCCTCCAAAGATTTTCTATTGGGTTCAGGTCTGGAGACTGGCTAGGCCACTCCAGGACCTTGAGATGCTTCTTACGGAGCCACTCCTTAGTTGCCCTGGCTGTGTGTTTCGGATTGTTATCATGATGGAAAACCCAGCCACGACCCATCTTCAATGCTCTTATTGAGGGAAGGAGGTTGTTGGCCAAGATCTTGCGATACATGGCCCCATCCATCCTCCCCTCAATACGGTGCAGTCGTCCTGTCCCCTTTGCAGAAAAGCATCCCCAAAGAATGATGTTTCCACCTCCATGCTTCACGCTTGGGATGGTGTTCTTGGGGTTGTACTCATCCTTCTTCTTCCTCCAAACAATTGGAGTTTAGACCAAAACTCTCTATTTTTGTCTCATCACACCACATGACCTTTTCCCATTCCTCCTCTGGATCATCCAGATGGTCATTGGCAAACTTCAGACGGGCCTGGACATGCGCTGGCTTAAGCAGGGGGACCTTGCGTGCGCTGCAGGATTTTAATCCATGACGGCGTAGTGTGTTACTAATGGTTTTCTTTGAGACTGTGGTCCCAGCTCTCTTCAGGTCATTGACCTGAAGAGAGCTGGGCTGATCCCTCACCTTCCTCATGATCATTGATGCCCCACGAGGTGAGATGTTGCATGGAGCCCCAAACCGAGGGAGATTGACCATCATTTTGAGCTTCTTCCATTTTCTAACAATTGCGCCAACAGTTGATGCCTTCTCACCAAGCTGCTTGCCTATTGTCCTGTAGCCCATCCCAGCCTTGTGCAGGTCTACAATTTTATCCCTGATAACCTGTCCTTAGTAACGAGTTCAAACAGGTGCAGTTAATACAGGTAATGAGTGGAGAACAGGAGGGCTTCTTAAAGAAAAACTAACAGGTCTGTGAGAGCCGGAATTCTTACTGGTTGGTAGGTGATCAAATACTTATGTCATGCTATAAAATGCAAATTAATTATTTAAAAATCATACAATGTGATTTTCTGGATTTTTGTTTTAGATTTCGATCTCACAGTTGAAGAGTACCTATGATAAAAATTACAGACCTCTACATGCTTTGTAAATAGGAAAACCTGCAAAATCACCAGTATATCAAATACTTGTTCCCCCCACTGTAGGCAACGGAGAAGGATAAAGTATGTCTGGTTACATGCTAAAGACTCTTTTTTTCAGAAATACCAATTATTGCTGTGTTAAAAAACAGTAATGGTTTTGAATATCATGAATAGTTTTGCTCCAAGTTGATCGAGTTCTACAGTGCTGTGCATAACATTAATCGTTTTCGATTATAAAAACAGATTTTATCAAACAAAACGATGCTTTGCTATATCTCTGGGACCATCAAGATAAGAAATCAGAAGAAGACGGCTCATTGTAAGTACAAAATGTACCGTCAGACTAGCAACCCTGGTGCCTTAGAAAAAGTGTGGATGTTGACTATACTCAAACACTTGCATAGGAGTTAGTCGCCGTAATAGCTACTATAAATTGTATACTTCAGTTAGATTAACGAGATTCTAAGCTTTCTGCACATATATAATATGCCTATAACAAAAAATAACATTTACAGCACTTCGTACACTTTGTCGCAAGAAACATAGGCGTCCCGGTGGCGTTACATCCGTAACTAAAAGGATATTGCAGATTTTTCCTGACAATATCTGAATGTAAATGCATAGTAAAACCATTGTATTACCATACAATAATTGTATTCATCGGGGCACAGAGAAGCAACAATGCTCATCAAATATATGTAAAGATATATAAAACATAGGTTGAATATTTCTTTTTTGCATTTTGATATCAACCAAATTGTAAAATTATAGTGACTCACAGATTTAGAGCCTACTCAGACTCTAAACTCTTAGATCAGTTGTTGTAAATGTTCGATTCACCCTAGCAATGAGTTACTCTTGCGGCGCTCAAAGGCGAAACCCCTGCATTCACAGCATTTTCACCAGTCCACTGATACGGAAGGCGTATATACACTCATTGACTGACTGATTCACCTGGTAACCTCTCTGCTGGACAAGACTTGTTGCTAGTAGATTTTGGTTTGGCCCCTCACTGAAACGCTGTTAGAAACCAATATCCAATATTCAAAGAATGTTAATTTAAAAAGAAAATCTGCTATGTGGTTGCGGAAAGATAAAATTAGATTACACATAGGGAATACATTCTACATACAGACCCTTTAGCTATAGGTGATAAACGAAAGAAAGCCATTCCTATTTCACACCTAGCTTACTGAACTCAAATAAAACGTAACCACGTCTGGGTGGACGTAGTGTGGCTTGATACATAGGCCCCATCTACGGGTTTTCCTTAAACCTGTAAACTTAATGGATTTACATTTCATTTTTGCTGAGGATGAGCAATACAAAAAACATAACACAAGCAATTTCTGAAGCAATTTATCTTGGTGTACTACGCTTCATCAAACGTCCTCTATCTGCATCCCAGTGCACCATTCATTGTTTCAGACATTGTGGAGGATCAGACATCTTGGCCAAAAATATCTCCTAAAGCTCCTTTTTCCCCAGAACTAATTATTTGATGGACACATGGTTTCTATCTTTTCATTCCTTTCTTGTCACTGATATCACCAGGTCAAAATACCAGCAAAGTACAGCTCCGGAAAAAATTAAGAGACCACTGCACCTTTTTCTTTCCTTTCCAAAAAAGTTGAATAGGAAGGTTTTGAGTGAGGAACAGAAGGGTTAAAATAAAGAGACCACTGCAAATTGAATGCTCCTGTTCCTCACTCAAAACTTTCCTTTTTTTTTGGAAAAGAAAGAAAAAGGTTCAGTGGTCTCTTAATATTTTCCCGGAGGTGTATATAATTCTTTTTTTTACAATAGCTGAAATGATTACAAAATATATACTGTAGCTGTTGTTATTATGATAGTATGTTTATAGCACTAATATTATAAACATGTTAGTAGAAACATGCAAAAGCAGTTAATTAGCTAACTAAGATTTTTTCATGTTTATGAAGCTTACACATGCATGTGAAGGACCCACATGTCTAGATGTCCCAAATTGGCACTATGCAAAAAAATTGGCACTATGCTAAAAAAAACAAAAAAAACATCAGCAGACTCTCTAAATATTTTAAACTAGTGGGAAAAGTTATTTTGCTTAATTTTTTGGATTGATGGATTGATTTTACACTAGATGTAACAGTCCTGTTCATTCAGCACGGGCCCTGACATACAGATAGTGTTGGTGTTTACTCAGAAAACTTTGCTTGCTTAGCTATTGTATTAGTGTGCTGATTGTGTGTGTACTTCTTTGTGTGTTAATATTGCGTCTTTGTTTCTGACTATAACTAAGGCGATGGGGTGGGGGTTGATTCCACCATCTCCCCAAATGGCCCCTCAATCGTCCCCCAGCTATAACTCTGATTATCGTCGTTTCCGTAACCTGGTGGATTAAAGTCTCGGGAGAAGGGCACGTCGCAGGAGTCGGGGTACAGCAGGAAACCGGAAAAGGTGCTGCTTTTCTCGGCATCGCCGTACAAGCCATTGCTGGTGACGTCCTTCACCTGCAGCCACACCCGGTCGCCCGAATCCAAGTGGAGAACCACCTGCTGGCTGGCAATGCCCAGTTCGTTGGGCTCCGTGGTCTTCACGACGGGGTTGTAGTTATGGAACAGCCCCACCCTCAGCACCTTAGTGGACACCACTAGGTGGTAGCTGAAGACGTAGGTGCCGTTGATGGGGGCAGTGTACACACCCTGGGCCGGGTTGAAATGGGACTGCTGGTTGTTGATGACCCGGCTGAAGGGCACTGGCATGTTGGGTGACGGGAAAACCTGAGTGAGAGAGGCGGAGAAAGACGACTGGATGGCCGGAGAGCATGGCCCGGGCAAACCCACAATTCCGATTTCGCCCTGGTCGCCCTTTTCACCGGCGAGGCCCTTGACACCCTGTGGACCCGCCTGACCGTGATCGCCCTTGGGTCCCTGGGGTCCTTGATGTCCGTCTATCCCGTCTTTCCCATCTGTGCAGTGACACTGGCCCTCCAGCCCTTGGTCGCCTTTAGCGCCGTCTTTCCCTTGAACTCCAGGGGGACCTATGTCTCCCGTGACTCCTTTGGGCCCGATGGCCCCTGGTGGACCCACAATCCCGGGGAGACCCCTGGGGCCAGCCGGTCCAGGGACCCCCGGTTCTCCCGAACGGCCCTGGACAGTTAGGCAGGATGCTGGACAAGTCCCTGCCTCTCCCTGTGGTCCCATTTCTCCCTGTGGTCCCTCCAGACCCTGGTCTCCTTTGTCCCCTGAAACACATAAAAAACACACAGTTGCGCGCACACAGAGACGCACGCTGATAGATTCAAATTTCATAATTTGGATTCTGGAGAAATGGGGCGACTGCATCCGTTATAAGATACCTTTGAAGCCGATGTCACCCTTTGGGCCTCTGAAACCCATGGGCCCCTGATCTCCCTTCTCACCATCGTCTCCCTTCTGACCTGTACCAGAAATGTAGATCCAGAATACAAAGACAGGGACATGAATGAGCAACACTGCGTATCAATTTCTCTAGGATTGTATTCGCTCAGAATTTTGTCTTTTCTTTTGAATGTTAACAGTTGAAGTATCACTGGGATTGTTTTTTATAGAACTACTTACCCTTCAGTCCTTGGTGACCCACAAACCCAGGCCGACCCCTGAAGCCTGTCAGTCCTCTCATCCCAGGACTTCCTGGACTACCTATGTATTGACAATGGAAAAATTAAATCAGCAACAGCAATTAGACAAATCCCGTGGATCCACCCCCTAGCTAACATAAAATGGTAGCTTACTAAAAATCTGTCTGGCGAGTGTCTTCATCGGTGCGGGGTTGGGGGGGGTGCTAAATATGACAAAAAGCAAGCCCATTCGCTTGTGCTAAAGTACATGTCTGTACTTGACTCCATTTAGTCCTATTCGTGTCTCTCTTCGTCTGACTGGAAATACATTGGAGGGGATTAAAAAAAACACCTGAATTGCTATCCAGTACCTGGCAGGCCCCGGTCTCCATGGTCTCCTTTGGGTCCCACAGATGCCTTGCAGAGGGAGCAGACACAGAACCAGGGCACCTGGTCCATGGGGGGCGGGATCGGCGCCTCCTGTAGCAACAGGCAGTACGACATGTCTGGTTCCAGTACAGAATCACCGGGTGGCAAGTTGTCGGTCCCGTTCATGCCGGAGTCGGTGAAGCCAGGAGGCAGCATCGGGGGGAGACCGCTGCGACTGTGGACGTTCTCCTCGGGGAGGAAAGGGGGCATGGGGGGGTACAGGTTGTCATCGGCAGGGGCGGTGTTGTCATCGGCCTGGGCGGTGTAGCCCCGACCGAAGTCCAGGAACGGGGGCACGTTGTCGTCCCTTTCAGGGGTCAAAGTGTACATCGCCACAGAGAGGGTGGAGCACAAGAGCAATCCCAGTAGACGGGTCGTCATCTAGAGGACACAGAGGAAGAGAGACACAGAGAGAATGAAGACGGATAACTTAGAGGGTTTGTTTCAATGAGAGGGGAAAGGAATTGTCTTGTTATTCATTGTTTTCATGCATTTTTTACTTGATAATACCGTGGTTCTCTATTGATGGGTCCCGATCTAAAGTCGGGTGATGGCCGGTTCTCATTGGGAACACACACACACACACACACATATATATATATATATATACAAGATAGGACGTGTTTAACAAATGTTACGGACATTCAATAACATCCTTTGATTCTCCGGAAAGAAATATTGCCAAGCAGCTGTTGCAATATTTTTTCTGTCTTACAGTCTAATTGTGAATTTGAGCAAAAACGTAGAAAAAGTTTTAAAGATTTTGTGCATGTTCGTTTATTGGAAGATTTTAGGGTTTTAAAAAAGTGAGCTTGTGAACATTGTTCATCGGGAACATGACCAATATGGATGGCGGGAGTCTTCTTCCCATTGTATATTATAATTGCTACATTTACTCACAATATAGAATAAAGCCTAGTAGAAAACATACAAATATTGGGTTGTGACAGAAATAACCTGATTGAATTGGGTCCAGACTCAAAACCATTTGACAACTGCTGTCTTCATCAACTGCATGTCTTCAAACAATAACAAACCCCTCTCTCATACAATATGTTTTCAGTTGACCAACACTTCAATAAATATTGTTTAATTCAATATTTCATTTTTCTAAGAATTATCCAAAAATCCCTTGCATATTACTGCACACACGGACTACAAACTATGAGTGAAATAATGCAACTAAGTGTAACTATAGAACGAAACCATCCATACAACCTGATAATGCAGAAATGTCATAAATCAATTAACCATTTACGGTAACAGTTGTACCACGCATCCATTACATTGACCAATCATCTAGACTCACAGATGTACCCTAAAACCTTCAACTGTAGCACCGTAAAGGCACTAGGTTTCAACGTGTCAAACTCAAATGTACAGAAAACTACCCCGTCGCCAGCGCAGTTCATCTCACTGTCTGGAGCCTTTTCAGCGCTTTGAAAATCCCTGAAGATCCCACGGACAACTCACAGTGCTGCACTCACCATCCCTTTGGAGTCTTGAGCCATCATGTGCAGGTCAAGATATGTTAGTGGAATGATGAGCCAAAAGAAGCATTGACCAATTTATAGACCTGGTCCAAAACAACACTTCTTTCAATCCATCTTGCACCCTCCAGACCAGCAGACAAAACACTGAAGGGAGCAATGGAAAGAGGGAGGAGGATAGTATTCAATGCATTGTGCTGTGGACAGAGTAACTAGGTCTTCTAACGGTAAGATGACCTTGTTCTTCTTCCTTTATCTCCCTCTCATTTCTTTTCAACCCTCTGTCTCCCCGCTCCCTCAATGTAAACCTTTTCTGTCTTCCTCGCAGTTCTGTCTTTCAACTTTTTGTCTACCTCTACTTTCCCCTCCCCGGTTCACCAGCTCCCCAACCACTTTCTTCCCTTTAATGGTCAGGGCACCTGATCACCCTGCGTCTCTCGATGCTTTCGAAGAAGGTGTTGATGGAGAGATTGAGAGAAATCAGATCTCTTTCAGAAAGCTTCGTCTGGCTGTCAAAACAGGATTCAAAAGACAATGGGCTTGCTTCAGTCCCCTTGTTTGTTTCTACACTAAACTGGTTTCTGGAAGAAAGACTGTGGCTTTTAATTGGAAATGGTGGGAACACCCCCCCCCCCCCCCCCCCCCCCCCGCCCACCCTCTGCCTTTTACTGAGGAATCTTTGGTAAGACTACAGATAACACTAAATAACAATAAAGTTCCTCTTATTACTTTGTACCAAACACTGTTATAACTGCAGCAACAACATGGACAACTATATTGTAACATGTTAATGAGTCATGGATTCTGTTGTGCACTAGAGTTTCTATCAAAGCTATGTGTAGAGAACACAAACAAGTTTCAGATGTTAAAATTTCAAGAGACTGTGCAGCCTTTCTCACACGTCCCAGAAAAACAGGACACGGGTGGAAGAGTAAACTGACCGGGGGCCACAAAACCATCTCCAAGCTCCCTGACCAAACCTCTAATCCTGTTACCTGTGGGGGACCATTTGGAGGATGGCAAGTACCGTACACATAGTGTCCTGGTGTAACAACCATGCCCTTCCATTTGGTTCCGCCCTGCAGAACCCACTGGAACCAGAGCCGACTTTATTATTCTGGAAGGTTCCATCATAAATCAAATGGTGTGGATTCACTGAAACCTGAGCCTGCATTGACAAGGGTCACGCACAATGGGGATGTTGGAGGAAGAATGGCTAACCCTGTTAAATGGCCTCATTTCCAGACCTTTAGAACAAGAGTATCAACATGCATCTGTTTTCCAGGAATGTACAAGACAATCTGTCCACCAAACAGGTGTGGCACATCAAGAAGCTGATTAAAGAGCATAATCATCACACATGTGCACCTGTGCGGGGGACAACAAAAGCCCGTTCGAATCTAAAATGTGCAGTTTAGTCACATAAAACAATGCCCACCAGGGTTCTTGCCAGTATTGTTTGCTCTTGTCTCTACCCTAAGCCAATGTCATTTGAGAGAAATTGGCAGCACCTCTAACTTGCCCAACAATCACGTGTGAGCAACCCAGTCCAGGCCATCTACATCAAGAAGATGACACGTTTAGGTTTAGGTTCGGTGGTTATGTATAGAAAGGTTAGGAGTTAAGGTGAGGTCAAGATTTAGGAAAAGGATTTGATTCGTTTTAGGGTTAGGTTTAGTTTCACAGTTAGGATACATTTGAGGTTAGTTTTGGTCCTCAAAAGTATAAAAATAAAAGTATCGGTGTGTGTGTGTGTGTGTGACTGTTTTCATCATGCTATTCTTCATGCTATTGTTTCTTTGTATGCCAGCCTACATGTTTGTTTCCAGGGATCTTTCATGGACAGATCACACAAACATACATTTTACTGTAGATCTGTTGTGACACAATGGACCCAGATCTTAATAGAGCATGAGACCAATTACACAATACTTTATTTCTGGGTTAAACAAGATAATGCTTCCAGTGCTTTAACACAAGGAGTCCTAAGTCACTGTGTATCAGGAACAATTATATTTCTAGAAGTCTACGTGATGCCTAGCCTCTACCTGTAGATATGAGTTTGTATGTGAGAAAGTGTTGCTTTATATAGTGATTGAAAATGTGTAGTAACAGCAATATCATGTCTTTCAGCGACAGGGGCAACGATGGATTGTCTCACATCAGATAACACAACAATTCCACCTAATTCTGTGTACATAGAGATGTAAGCTCATGTGAGACAATGGTGGCTTTAGGGCTTAAACCCATACAATGTTGCAGTAATGTAGCCATTAACTGTTGATCCGACTTAACATCATTTGGAGAATGAATTGGTATACGCTTAAAATGAAGGTTCTAAAAAAGATCCCTTGTTGTCCCCAGAGTTTAGTTCACTCACGTATTTCTTCCTCCTTATTATCTTTCTCTATCAGCTTTTTACCCATGTTTTGTTAGCCGTGCATTGATTCACTTGGCCTACCTAGGGTTAACAATGTCTTTGTGAATGGTAAATTATTGTGGGACGCCATGAAGGGATTTATTTATTGCATTCAAAGACACAATGTAAATGATGGAAGTGACTGGATAAACCTGAACTGAAAGCTTGTCTTTACAATAGTAAGAAGCAATGAGCAACTTAGCAGTGAATTCTGCAATTTGAATAATGTGAACATTATCAATGGATGGATTATGAAGAGCTGATAGGATCAACATCTGATAATGTTACAGAAACGTAAGCAAGGCCTTTGTCAAGCTGGAGCGTAGCCAACGACATTACACTAACAAATAAAATAAGAAAATTAATAATTGAGTAACTAACATATATATTTTTTTTTATGTATCCGAAATGCAAATACCTTTTCAAGTTAGAAATAACACAGCTATGAGTAAATGAATGGATTTGGTTGATCATGAGTACTACCAAAGGTATTGCTGCATTTGCTATAGATTATATTGTTTAAACAATTTTTGGTAAAGCTTTGATATCTCATTCCTTTCCACTGTTTATTCTATTAAAATTTTTTCTATTAAAATTACACAAATCTCTAAATGGTCTGTCTGTTAATCCTGTGGGAAAAGAATACTGAATCAACACCAGTCTACTCCCTCAAACAGGTACGCACATTCCAGGTAGGCTGGGATCCAAAATGTTGCAAAAGAACATTTCTCGGGGGCTGTCCACAGGTTGCAAAAGCATTTAACCATTATAGCAGTTTAGTTTCAAATCATTGTATTTAAAAGGCCCAGTGATATCTGTTGCCTATTGACCATACACTTAATACCAGTAGTTCAAAAAATGTGCCCTTCGACCCAGAAAACGGAGTTGTTCAAAAACCTGAACAAGTGCTTTTTGGTCACTAATCTGTGTTTGAAGGCTTACTTTGCCAGTCAAAATAATTAGTCAACATTCAGGCAAAATCTTTTAAAGCAATAATGAATAGAATCCAGATCAAACATGGAAGTTGCAATTATTATTTATTGCACACATTTAAAAGTAATTCCAAAAGTAATCATCTTGTTTTTTTTTTTAAATAGCAGGAAACAAAATATTATATTTTTGCTGGTAACAATATATGTTTGTAAAAAGAAAACCATTTGCATGTATGTTTGAATTAGGGTGTACTAAAGATATTATAAAAGCAGTTTAAAATGAACAACTCATCCAATTATTTGGGCTTCACTATTGTCTGGTCTATATGAAGGACATCTGTCATGATATGATGTGCTGTGTGAGTAATTTTTATTGTACAGCAAATTGGATTAGACCAAATCTAATGTACCTTCATGCTAAAACAATCAAATAAAAATGATTCAAACATTCTTAATGTTTTGATTTTTAAAAGTGGTTATTAGTGTCATCTTAATCGATCGTCCACTTGATCTTATAATTTATCCAGCTTTTTCCCCCCTCCTACACCCCTTTGTCTACCCAGTCAGGGAACCCATATTGGTTCCAGGTAGAACATGTGTAATGGAATTAATGTGAATCTGTGTACATGTGCGCATGTTTGTCTTTGTGCCCATGTGTTCCTGTCCATGTTAGAGTGGGAGGTGAAGACTGTATCAGGGATCACTGACTGAGATAGACAGTGGAGACAGACTGTGACCCCACAGTAAACATCTGTAGTTAGTCATTAACACAGTTTAAACAGCACATCTGATCAGTCCTCTCCCAGCCTTGTCTCTGAAGATGTAAGTAATAAAAATCCTTTTGGCGAATACTCCGTTTTGGCATATATGTTGTCACTGGAACTATTGTCTGTTTCATCGATTATGTTTTGTTTTGGGGGGGATTTTAATGGCTAGGTTATGAGGCAATGCAAATGTACACTAATGACGTCTGATCCTCTTCCTATTGGGACAGGGCCATGTTTGTCAGGAGACTGTAGAGTTGACATAATCATGTCTTTATAAATGCTGCATGAGTATCTTTGTCTTAATAACATCTTTGAGACACAAGTTTTTTCTTGGTAAATATCCTTGTGTTTTTTTTTTTAAGAATTAGGTCTTATACAAATAGAAATGCTTAACATATTTGCATATACAGTAAGTAAAGTTGGAAATTCAGATGAACCTAAACATAAAATGGTATGAAACCATTGGTTAATGCCTCTCCTCTTGACAGTTTCCATTGGCTGTAGGCTCTATAGATGTCATGGGCTGGCTGTTCCTTTGTGTGTCTGCGGCTCTAACTGTGTGGTCGGCATCTGCTCTGAGCACATCAGGTAATAGACATATGATCTGCAGGTCCAGTTTCACATTTTACATGGGCATAAAACACATTATCCTCCAGCAATGTGATGCTATTGCATTTCAAATAACAAGTACAAATATAATTCGATATTCCTGTAACATGTCTTTTTTTGTTGTTGTAATTTCTTATTCCTGAATATTCGCTGCTGTAGCAGGAAAATGTTAGAGCAATATTCGTGACAGTATAACCTTTCGTGACCTTTCGTGACCTTTCGTGACAGTTGTTTGAGCCCCAATCTCCCTTGGGCAGTTAAAGTACAGCAAACCAAATTACGCAAGACACAACACAACACTACCCAACACTTCCGTGTTTCAGAGATGTATTGCTTTCTGAAATCAGTGGCGAGACGCAAGGCTTGTTTGATTAGTGTTTTCCAGCAGCCCTGAGGCCCACATGCTCCTGCGCTCCAAAAGGGCGAACTCCTTCCTAGAAGAACTTAAACCCCCGTCAATAGAGCGAGAATGTGTGGAAGAGAGATGTGACTTTGAGGAGGCAAGAGAGTTTTTCATAACCAGGGAGGCTACGGTAAGCTTTTTTAATTTCATATAAATTCTGTAGCATGGCAATGGAAAAAGGCAATGACAGTCTTCTTGCTTTCAGTTGGAATTCTGGACCGTGTATACAGGTAAGTACATTCATATCACCCAAATAAGTAACACATCAGTTGAGTGATCAAAACAGAGCTCTCTTTAGAGTACATTAAATGCAAAAAAAAATTTTGTAAATGCTTTATAACTTTTACTGCTTCTGTCCAATGATAGACATGTTGTTCTGTTCTTTGGGCTTGCTTTGGGTGACCAATCTATTGTATAACCTAGATGGGAATCAGTGCATTGAAAACCCTTGTGTAAACGGGACTTGTGTGGATCTCTACCAGTCTTATGCATGCAAGTGCAATCCAGGATTTGAGGGAAAACTCTGCGACCAAAGTGAGCCTGTGACACTACTATACATGACATGCCTACACTTGTGATGTTGTTCATTCTTGTGATGTTGTTCATTCTTTAGTGTTTGTTATGTCTCTTTCTCTGTGATCAACTTGATATTTTTTTAACGTCTGGGGTCAAATGCACCTTTGTCATAATTGGGATTGGATTGTTTTGTCTGGCAGAGTATTTTACATCTCTGGTTTCTTGGGTCAGTAATTTTTTCTGCCTTGGCACTGATACTGTCTACTATGTCCAGCTAGGACAGCCACCAATTGTTCAATAGCCAATGGTGATTGTGACCATGAGTGCCAGGAAAGCAAGGATGGTCTGAGTCGTACCTGCTCCTGTCTCCAGGGACACCGTCTACAAAAGAATTCTAGACAATGTCTTCCTATAGGTAAACATTACTTTGGGACCCTGTCCAGAGAGAACCCTGACTTGGTTTGTTCCTGCACCAGACCTCATGTCTCACTCTAGAACAATTAGTTGCCTTCACACAGCATTTATCTAAGGTTTTTTTTCCTAATTGTTGTATAAATCTCTAAGAGTATACATTGTTTTTTAGTCTTCATCCCAGCTGTGTCTTAGTGTGTGCCTGCTTGTTTTTTAGTGAACAGGAGAGTATTTTTTCATTCCTTTCTTTAGATGACCAGTCCTGCGGCCAGCTGCTGGTGACTAAGTCCAGCTACAGTAAACCTATTCAAGGACTACAGCCCTGGCTGGTCGGGGGAGAAGTGGGCAAGAAGGGGGAGAGCCCCTGGCAGGTATCATCCATCCAGTGATCAATGCATGAGTGCAAAAGATCTATGCCAAGAAACAGGGCCCTGCGCCACATAAAAACCTCTGACAAAACGTACAGTACATTAGAGTGTAACACTGCTCCAGACAACCTCAAAATGATTGTGTGTGCTTGTGTGCATGTGTGTGTCTTAGGCTCTGTTGATGGATGCAAGGGGGAAGTTTCACTGCGGAGGGGTCTTGATTGATAAGAACTGGGTCCTCACCGCGGCTCATTGCCTGACCAACAGTCTTCGGTTTTCTGTCAGACTGGGTACGTCCCATTATACCGTTATCACTACCCTAAACCGGGGAAGTTGTGTGTTAGAGTTATTACAGGCTCGTTCTAATAATTATAATAAACCACACACATAATTATAAAATACAGTTGTGCTCAAAAGTTTGCATGCCCTTGGAGAATTGGTAATATATGTACCATTTGTAAAGTAAACATGAGTGAGCAGGCAAAACACGTCTTTTATTTCTTATGGGATTCACATTCCGCTGTAGGTCATAACAGAATGGCACAATCATAAAACAAAACATGGCAACAAAGAAAAAAATTAACTGACCCCTGTTCAAAAGTCAACATACCCTTAGTTCTTAATACTGTGTATCGCTCCCTTTAGCATCATTGACAGCGTGCAGTCTTTTGTAATAGTTGTCTATGAGGCCCCAAATTCTTGCAGGTAGTTTAGCTGCCCATTCGTCTTGGGAAAATGCCTCCAGGTCATACAAAGTCTTTGGTCGTCTTGCATGAACCGCACATTTGAAATCTCCCCAGAGTGACTCGATGATATTTAGGTCAGGAGACTGTGATGGCCACTCCAGATCCTACCCCTTTTTCTGCTGTAACCACTGGAGGATCAACTTGGCCTTGTGCTTAGGGTTACTGTCATGTTGGAAAGTCCAAGAGCATCTCACGCGCAGCTTTTGTGCAGAAGAATGCAAATTGCCAGTATTTTCTGATATCATGCTGTATTCATCTTGCCATCAATTTTCACAAGATTCCCTGTGCCTTTAGAGCTCACACACACTCAAAACATCAGTGAGCCACCACCATGCTTCACAGTGGGGGATGGTTTTCTGTTCACTATAGGCCTTGTTGACCCCTATCCAAACATAACGCTTGTGACCATAAAGCTCTATTTTGGTCTCCTCGCTCCATTTACAGTGTGCCAGAAACTGTGAGGCGTGTCAAGGTGTTGTCAGGTATATTGTAACCGAGCTTTTTTGTGGCTTTGTATCAAGAGATCCACACATTTTCCACGCATTAATAAGGGATTGAACAGTACTGACTGGCATTTGCAAGGCTTTGGATATCTTTTTACATGCTTTTCCATCTCTATAAAGTTCCATTACGTTGTTACGCAGGTCTTTTAACAGTACTTTTCTGCTCCCCTTGGCTCAGTATCTCGCCTGCTCAATGCATTTATACCATAACACTTATTGCAATTTACTCCTGTCCTGGCGTCCTTACACTGGCTGCCTGTTAGGTTTAGGGCTGATTTTAAGGTTTTACTCTTAACCTATAAATCAATACATGGACTTGCTCCTACTTACCTTGCTGAAATGATCCAGCTATACATACCTACACGTAACCTTAGATCGCAAGATGCAGGACTTTTAATTGTACCTAGAATTTCTAAACAAACAGCCGGCGGCAGGGCCTTTTCTCATAGAGCTCCACTCCTCTATCCATATTTAATAAACTCGTCCTCCTATCTCAATAACAGGCGACTATGAGCGGACCCATTTCGAGGGCACCGAAGTCAGCCTGGCGGTGAGCAAGGTGTTCTCTCACCCCAACTACAACAAGGAGACGGTGGACAATGACATCGCCCTGCTGCGCCTGTCTTCCCCGGTGCCCTTCTCCAAATACATACTTCCGGCCTGCCTCCCCGGCCGGGCCCTGGCCGAGGGCGTGCTCCACCAGAACGGCACCCGCACCGTGGTGACGGGCTGGGGGAAGCAGGACCAGCACTCCAGGGGCTACACCTCGGCCCTCAACTTCATCGAGGTGCCGCTGGTCAAGCGGGACCTGTGCGCCCGGCACATGAGCAACAACGTGTCAGCCAACGTGCTGTGTGCCGGTGTGATTGGCCGGAGGGAGGACGCGTGCGAGGGGGACAGTGGCGGCCCCATGGTCACCTTGTACCGCAACACCTGGTTCCTCATTGGTATCGTGTCTTGGGGGGAGGGGTGCGGCAACAAGGACAAACTGGGCATTTACACCAAGGTGTCAAACTACAACGAGTGGATTGATAGTGTTAGACAGGGGTGGGACACTGAGCTGTCCACCTGAGTGCCTGTTAGAAATGTAACACGCCTTGTGGAATAAATCAGCACACTGTCATGTTTCACCGTTTTTCTTTATTGTTACAAATGTTCATATTTGTAGTCCAAGTTACAGTGGTACAGTAGATGGCTTTAATACAGAAGTTCAAATGATTTGCTGGCTTGTTAACTTGGCCATGAAGTACATGCATTGCATATCTGTTTTTCTGGCTGAATAAAGTGTACTTCAACATTTTCCTATGGGATTAGCAGTGATATACTTTCTGAAATATATATATCCAGTTCATAGAGAAGCATTTTTTCCTACTGCTATTTCTCTCATGTTGTACCACATGTCACAGTTAAGAGTCAGCACTAGTACAAACAAATCATGGATATACAGCAATACCACAACTCATTGATCATCTCTGCAAGGCTAAAAGGGATACTCTCTACGTCACACCATCCCTCTATTGTAGCTTTCTGTATTATAGGTAATTGCGCCTCCTCTACATTTGCTGCTATAACTAACATTTAATGGCTCAAAACTCTCTAGGTTCCTGAAGAGTTAATATTCAGTATTGCTTGGATAAATATTTAGTGTGTGTAGGAGAAAGGTTACTTAGCTGAAGAAAAAATCTTGCAGTAATAAATCTCCACGAAGCAGCGTCTTTTTATCAAGATTTCGACAGTATACCATTGGAATAGTCCCCTCTAGATTTTAAAGGTGGAACTGCAACAGTCCCTACTGTGTTATTAAAGTGAGCACCTAAGCGCTGTCCATTAGTAGACAGCCACAGTAACGCTACCAACCCATTGGTGGCGTACATTTTCATGACATTATATAGAAGCCAAAAAGGAGCATGAAAAACTGTCAAATGTCTGACACTGGGTTGTCCATTTGGTGGTTCATTGCATAAAACGACATATTACTATGACGATGCATTGATACAGTGACACAATTTGACTTTAGTGTTTTTCAGAGTTTTGTTTTTGCTGTAAAGACACTTGTGCTCCTCCATGAACTCCCTGATGGTAATGCATTATGATGACACATTGTATAGACCTTTTATAACCCTCTTGTGGATTAGAACTTATTTTTAATTATAAGCCTTGCTATAAGCATTCATAGCTGCTCGTGTTTCGTTTTAGCAAGAGTTTAAAGATACAGATATTCATAATACATAACAAACACACATATTTTGCTTAAATCTTTCCTTAATAGCTTCACACAAGAAACTAGCATACTAAGTATGTACTAAATTTTTTATTTTCTATACATTGTCTAATAAATTAAGTTAGTTAAACAAATGGCACCTTTAGTTCTCTAAAGGCTAAAGGTGAAGTGGGCCAAAGTCATACAGGGGGAAGAGCTTCATGTATGTAAGTGATCAACCACTGATGTAGGGTCAGATTACCCAACCACAAGTATTCATTTTAACCATTCATTTTCAACATCTGAGTCAACCATTATTGTGCTTTTCATTAAACAGATCATCTCAAAGCTACCTGAAGCAGCAAAACAAAAACAATCTAAAACATTCACGAGAGTCTGGACAGCAACCACACTACATTAGGAGGATGGAAAATATCGGACCATAGCCTTGTTTTTCTAGGGGCCACTTGACCAACCAGCTCCATCAGCTGGGACAGTGCTGGTGCAGTACACATGTGGTTGGTTTCCCAAACACAGATGCGGCACCTTTGGGTCCTTTAAATTGTTCTAAACAAATCCATAAATCCAAAATAAATGTATGTTTAAACTTTATGTATTTTTCATTAGAGATTCTCCATTGGTCATATTATTAGTCTAGGATTAGGTTTAATATGTGTCTGAAAACCTTGGTCATATTATTACTCTAGGATTAGGTTTAATAAGTGTCTGAAAACCTTGGTCATATTATTGGTCTAGGATTAGGTTTAATCTGTGTCTGAAAACCTTGGTCATATAATTAGTCTAGGATTAGGTTTAATCTGTGTCTCAAAACCTTGCTCAAAAGTATTAGGACCAAAGTTTAGGGCAAAGGGTGCTGAGGTGCAGAGTCGTGGAGGGTGAAGAATGTGGCACTATTAGGTTGACACTTTGTTTACTTCCTCCTGCCTTTTTTTCAGCTCTTGCTCATATTTTTCCAGCTGTGCAAGGAATCCTGAGTTGGGGTCCACCACTGAGCGAGAAGTCCTCACTTTCTGGAGACAAAGATGAAGAAAAGCAGTGTATACAGGTAAGAAAAGCAGTATATTGGTAAGAAGAGCAGTTTACAATGGTAAGAAGAGCAGTATATAATGTAAGAAAAGCAGTGTACCTCAGTAGGTGCAGGGTGTAATGGTAAGAAGAATAGCAGTGTATAATGGTAAGAGGAATAGCAGTGTATAATGGTAAGAAGAATAGCAGTGTATAATGGTAAGAAAAGCAGTGTATAATGGTAAGAAAAGCAATCAATCAATAACATTTATTTATAAAGCCCTTTTTACAACAGCAGTTGTCACAAAGTGCTTTTACAGAAACACCCGGCCTTAAACCCCAAGGAGCAAACAACAGTAGTGTTGAATTTCAGTGGCTAGGAAAAACTCCCTAAGAAGGCCGAAATTTAGGAAGACACCTAGAGAGGACCCAGGCTCAGAGGGGTGACCAGTCCTCTTCTGGCTGTGCCGGGTGAGATATAAAGAGTCCAATTGGAATAATTGATATATGCATGTGGGCTGAATCCAGAGTCTATTTACATTTAGACTAGGTCAGAAGTATGACCAGATGGACAAGGACAGGGACAACAACGGGCCCCCCAAACCAGGTACTCCGCAGGTGTGGACCAGGACCTGATGTCCTCCTAAAGTTTGAAATGGGAGGAGACTGGGGAAAATTCAGAAAATGCATTCCTCATATCATAAGGAGAACTTAGTGGGGAAGGAGAACTGACCCAATCCCCCAGCACAATAGTATAGCAGCGTAGGACCTTGGGACTGAGACGGGGGGAACCGGCGACACTGTGGCCCTACCCGGGGAGTCCCCGGACAGGGCCCAACAGGCATGAAATCAATCCACCCACATTGCCAAGCATCAACCAAAGGGACACCCACCAACCGCAACCACCCTGAATGAGGGCCGAGTATTGCCAGCAGAGTACAGCCCAATTGCACAAGTGCGCAACAGAGAGACAACAACAAGCCAGTGACTCTTCCCCCAAAATGCATTGGAGGGAGGGCATCCCAGTGGCGACGAGAGCCCACCTGGCAAGACAGCAAGGGTGGACAGTATCAAGCCTTCTGGTCACCTTCCCGCCCCCAGGCCAGGCTACACCTAATTATAAACCGTGCTGTAGAGATTAGTTTTTAGTAGACACTTGAAAGTTTGCACTGAGTTTGCATTTCTAACTTTAATTGGCAAATCATTCCACAGTAGTGGAGCTCTATGAGAAAAGGCCCTGCCTCCGGCTGTTTGTTTAGAAATTCTTTGAACAATAAAAAGGCCTGCATCTTGCGATCGTAGATTACGTGTAGGTATGTATGGCTGGATCACTTCAGAAGGTAAGTAGGAGCAAGTCCATGTATTGATTTATAAGTTATGAGTAAAACCTTAAAATCAGCCCTAACCCTAACAGGCAGCCAGTGTAAGGACGCTAGTACAGGTTCAATTTGTTTTGTTCTAGTTAGGATTCTAGCAGCTGTGTGCAGCACTAATTGAAGTTTATTAATTGATTTGTCAGGGTAACCGGAAAGTAGAGCATTGCAGTAATCTAGTCTAGAGGTAACGAAAGTATGGATACATTTTTCTGCATCAGTTTTTGATAGAAAGTTTCTGATTTTTGCAGTGTTTCAAAGATGAAAATAAGCAAATCTTGAGACATATTTTATATGTTCATCAAACGAGAGGTCAGGGTCAAGGGTAACGCTGAGTTTTAAAAGTAGTGTATAATGGTAAGAAGAGCAGTGTATAATGGTATGAAGAGCAGTGTATAATTGTAAGAGCAGTGTATAATGGTAAGAGCAGTGTATAATTGTAAGTGCAGTATATAATTGTAAGAGCAGTGTATAATGGTAAGAACAGTGTATAATGGTAAGAACAGTGTATAATGGTAAGAGCAGTGTATACGTGTAAGAACAGTGTATAATGGTAAGGGCAGTGTATAATGGTAAGAGCAGTGTAAAATGGTAAGGGCAGTGTATAAGTGTAAGAACAGTGTATAATGGTCAGCCACGAAAACATGCTCTACTTACAGTACCTAAAGTACAGAACGCATTAGATGTATCTCAGTAGTCAAATTCCCAGTACACATGAAGACACAATTATATTGAACTTTGTATCTGTAGAGTTTGTAACACAATGTGGAGGAGAGCCTGTTTCTCGTCATATCATACATCTGAAATCTGCTTCCAGCCAAAAAGGCCCACCTTGAAAACCAATCTTTGGTTTGGAAGACTGATTGTATCCCATTGAATCAGACATAGAAGTGAACCCCCCTTCCCAAATGACCTGCTGCACACCTGAACCTCATTTTAAACAAGGGGAGATCACTTTTTTTAGTAAAGTATTCCATGGGGTGATCATGTAACCAGAGTTCACCTTTAGCTAATTTCAGATAATTGAAGATGAAGTAGACGATAAAAAGGGGAAAATAATGAGAGGAAGCCACTTGGAATCCACAACCAGACAAACTAAAACAGACAAAGTCAATCCACTTCGCATTAGAGGCAATTACAGTCTGTAAGAAATTTGGTAAGTCCCTCAGGGGACTGTCAGAGGATACTAACCATCAGGTCCTGGAAGGAAGCATAGCGAGCATATGATGACAGCTAGATCAGGTCATCTTACCACCTTGCGCCCATCGCTCCCATCAGTCATTTCATCCCTTATTATCTCACCTACCGTGAACGCATCAGACAGCGAGAGCTTGCGGTACTTCATGAGGTACGCCATGCAGATGGCAGCGGAGCGGCTGCGGCCGTTCTTGCAGTAAACCACGGTGTGACCTCCCTTGGATGCCTCGTCCTGGATGAGGTCCGCGCAGCTGTCAAAGTAACGGTACAGGTCCTCGTTGGGGTCGTCATAGACAGGCACGCGCAGCACCGCGACGCACGGGGCCGCGGGAAAGGGCTGCTGCTTGGACACGTTGATGCACAGCGTCACCGCCTCCTGCTGGATGAGGGCGTCGGTGCAGGCTGAGCGTGCATTGCTGATGAAGAGCGCGCTGGTGACTTTGCAAAGCTGGAGCTGCGGCTGGAACATCTTTGACGGATGACCTTTGATGGTGACACGTCGACTTCCGCTAACTAACCTTGTGCTACGTTTAAACGCTCACTTGCACAGAAGTGTTTTTTCTCGTACTTCCCACATACACATGCACTTGCATTCAACACTCTCCTAGAGAAACTTCACATTTACATTTGCACAGATTGAATTAAATGATTACACTAAGCTGCACCAACATACACACGCACAAAGAAACAATAGTTGCTTAAAGTAGATTCACAATTTTCATGTGCACCTTCTAATCGCACTACACACACAGGACACTATCAAACTACCAAAATCATTTCAAAAAGATACCTTATACCGCCACTCACTAATGCCGCCAACGCGTTTGTGTTCACTCTTCATAGGGAAAGTGTATATCCTTGAGGATATGGCATGTGGGGGTTTCCGTGACGGTCAGTTCTGGCCACCTGACTCTGCCCTAATAGCTAGTTATATATATTCGAAGGGTAGGCATGTTCACGGTCAGGCACTCCCTGGGTCCTAACACCAGTTAGGTTCACATCCAAAGTCCCCAAATGCAAAACATATTCATGTGAAGAGCTGGGTCCCTTTTAGTGCTGGCAGAATGCAGCATGCTCGTACATGTGTGCACATCAGAGGAGTAGATCAGCACGATGATTAAATGAGATAATAATCAATAAGAGGACTGTATAGAAAAACACACAATAGGCGATATTAAATACTGGATTTCCAAGGCCCACATTTGAAGGAGCATATGTGGAATAGAAAACAGCAGTGATGCAACTCATTATGACCATAAACACTCTTTTATCAAACAATCATAAACACACTGATAGACTATAGTGTCACTGTGTGCAGCTTTCCTGTGTGCTGTGTCACCACCACCCAGTCCTCCATCATCCCTGGGATTCAGAGGTCAAACAGAGGGGGAAAAGAAGTTCCACACAGCAGACTGTCTCATTCCCTGATGCTTATGCTCCAGCCCAGTGTTTCCTAAACTAGTGATAAGAAAACATCCATTATCACACACTTCTTCATTTCGGGTTGTGGGAGGATAATTGCTCAGAACGCTGGTCGATTTCTAATTACAGTCTCAAGCTAAATACGTTACAGCATTTATGTGTGCGCCCGAGTGAGAGAGACCGAGAGAAGAGGCAAAACTACGCACATCACCACAGCTCCCTGACAGAGGGATTGAGGTACGACACATTGCGGGAGTACCGACTCTCATTGAGTGCACAAAATAACCACACCATTTAATCTTAAGGTTCCAGGTGATTTAATCATGGCTCGTCACGATTAATCACAATGGTTCAGGTCTGGTCCGCATTACTGCCCCATCCGACAGCACATTATGCACCAGGCTGGATGTTTTCACTCTGAGGAAATAGGAGCTCACATGAGAGGCTCGCCGCAGCACAAATATACACCAGTCAACTCTTTCACCCGTGCCCTGGATGTCGCCAGACCCCTAATGGAGTGAGAGCGCACCTTGTCAGGCAACCCTTGCCGTTTGTTGTCATATCAGACAGCTGCTGATTAGTGCACAACCCCAAACTGGCCTGACTAAGCAGACGAACAGATGGTCTTATCGGAACCCTCTTTACCAGATAGAAGGGTTGTGTTTACAGCCGACCGGAAAGGTACTTCTTGGCAAACAGTAACCTCTCCGTTCTGTTCTTGAGGCTTACTTGCAGTGCCGGCCCTAGCCTTTTGGGGGCCATAAGCAAAATTGGATTTGGGGGCCCCCCTCTCCCCTAGTGGTTCGGGCTCATTAGAAGTCTAAACGATCGCCTTATGCCAAGGGCCGGCCGTGCTTACTAGTGATTTGCATCTGGTGGTGTACCTTCTGAAGTTATCCTGCTGTGCTATACTGTGTATGGTGGTTGCTGACACATCGCTAAAATGTTGAGTCCTGAAGTCCACATAGAAAGAATTTTGATTTGCTTAACAACAAAAAGATGGGCTTTCAGAAAAGAACAATCAGTCCACCATTGTGCTAACTCTATACCGTACATCTGTTCAATTCAAGGTAAGCTTGTGGACATCCTTTCAGTCTTATTGCTGGATGGGACAAAAGAAGCCACTATAGGTACACAAATCCGTAACCTTGAAGTATAACATGCCCAAAAGGCTTTGTTTTCAACCGAAGGACTCAGGATGTCTCCCGCAGAGATGTTATGAAACATTAGAATTAGAAATGCTGAATGAGTTTAGACTGTAAGTTTGCTACTTTATCCATTTATGTCACCCCTCCATTCGAAATCTATTCAATACCTCCACATCTATTCAATACCTGCTCGAACACTATCAGCACCACCTTACCAAAACATTTTCCTGTGGCTATGCCCTAATCCTAATATAACATGCAAACATCTGGATAGCCACACTAAGATCTACCATTACTTGCTTGTGGCCGTGGCAGGAGGACTTGGCAGTATTTCAACAAAGCATGTTTGTTTGATGGAAGTTCTCGTTTTACATCCAATTTGTGAAAATTATTCACACATTCACATGTAAATAATAATTTAAGATTACATTTTACATTAAATGAAATCATAGTTAATATCAGAAAGGTAATCAAATGCCTTTTGAGCATATAATAGGTCAAGATTTCTGGTATAAAATACATTTCAGGATTTAGAAATTAGAGACAGATTATTGACAGAGAAAGCACTCTCTTCCCCTTCATGTTAGGAAGAGTATCCTCTGATTATTTAATTAATTATTTCCTTATCACCATTAAGAATAAAAAATGGAGGAAACTCATACTGCGATCATTGTGTTACGTCTTACAGCTGGAGGACACCACAGATACCATCAGCTTTTCTAGAATATCCTTATGATTTGTGGCCGCAGGCAACTGGCAGAAAAGAGGATGATTCAAATGAACATGGAACATTTTATTTAAAAGTGCAGTATTTAGCTCAATGAAAAGTAATATCCTTCACTGCCAACACTGGTGTTTATATTTTCCAAGAAGCTCAAGATCTGGGCTGATGCCCACAGTGCCAGGGCAGAATTTATGCCCCAGTCTGACAGTCCTGAAGCTACTGGTAAACTCGTAAAACCTTTCTGGATCTCCACGATAGATTAATTTGGGATTGTGTAAATGTATTCGCTTCCCACTTCAAGTCTGCATGCCAACCAGTCCCCCAACCGCTTTTGTTACCTTTCATCAGAATCAGTCTTGAGACCAACGCCCGTTAAAGATATTTCCTGCGTTAAAACGCAGATGAACTGTGCATGGTCTTTCTTCCCAACCTGTTGGAGGCAGTAATACGCTCAAATTGGTCCAACCTGCCGTAAAACCACCAGAAGAAGAAATACTTATTACGTCGTAACGTCGTCGGTCTGGTTATGTTTGGGTAAAAAAAAAAAAAAACATACAAACTAGGAACGACAAGAAGCGAGGAGGAATCGCCGAGATGGAGGCCGTAGGTGGCTAAACACGAGAAGTGACAAACCGAGACATTTTCAATAAACTTTGAGGCGCTTATGATTCTCAAACGTAGTACATTTGAGAAGAATCTAGTTATCCATAGCTAGCGCTAGATATCTCTGCAGTGGATATTGTTGGTGAGTTTCTAAGCATCGCGTTGTGGTTGTAACGACGACTTCCAACGGGCGCCATTTAATTCTGTTGTCAAGTCGGAGGAACAAAACATACATTTGAAGAGGAACATATTGTTTTTTTTGCCACAAACCTTGAAATAGTTTCTGTCCACTCTGTAAACGTATCCCTGATTTCTTCGTCGGCAAGTTAGCAAAGGTTTTGCTTACATTTTCGTATTGATTAGCGTTTCAATTCCGTGCTGCACGCTAACGTTAGCGAGCCAAGCTGTATAGCCGGTTAGCTTTACATTTCTTATCAGGCTAGCCGTCGCCTCTTCTCGACCAGGGATAGTGAGAGCCAACTTCGCCTGCTACTTCGCCTTCGTCCCGCCAAAATTCGATACTTCTGCAACTACTGCAGTTGTTCAAAAACTAAAATAACTTCATATGCAAACAGCAACAACCAAAAGGTCGTGTACTTACTGAGCGGAACACAGATTGCCATGATCTGTTGGCTAAAGTTAGCCTTGCTAACATAACCTCGTGTGCTGCTAGTGAGAGCTAAAACAGTAACTATCCATTAACGTGTAGAAAAACGTTCAGACCCAAGTAAAAAAAAAAAATTCTGCTAACTAGGCATTCACTAACGCTATCTTAGTGATTATCACGGTTAGTTATCACTGAATTTTAGGCAAAATACATGTAGCTATGAGTAATGTAATCAAATGACCTTAATCGTTCTAGAAATTGCCTGATTATGTTGCTCTTGAAGACGCATACTTGCAGATTTAATTTTGGAGCTCACCAGTGGACCAAAGTAACGTTAATTGAATAGTTGCATATTTGTTTGAATGCTCTAATTTCTCTTGCCTGATTAAGTGGTGTATAATTGTACAATAATACGTATTTATAAATGGTCTTGACTCGATAGCAAGGGATTTTTTTGTCAATCAGCTTAATTAATATTACCCTTGGATATAAATCATTTCTTAGTAGTCTCTTGTAGAAATCAACACGAAAAATTTGCCCAATGTGCTCACTTACCGAATGTTTACCATTGTGTCCTTGTTAATTGTAATGGGGTTTCTTTATCTACTTAATAAAGTGATTTTGAACACATTATAAATAATTCGGCCTATTCCAAATGATGACACATGACAATGTGCTCGATTGTTGTATGTAGCCTGGTTGAAATTAGTTCTCATTGAGTGTAAGTTTCTGATCTTACAAATGAAACAGATTAATGTAAGCGTCTGTTGAAACCAGTCAGTAAAAAGTCTTGTGTTGCCAGCATTTCCAGTATTGCATCAATGATTAGGTAGGTTATTGCTCGACTGCTGACATTGTTTAATCTAGAATCCTTAATTTTGCTTGGACAGTTGTTGCTCTTAAAATTACTATTCCATACATGCAAGTAAAAGCGGTGTACTGTAGAGACCTAATTGTAAGCACACCAAATATGGTAGTTGCTTGTTTTTTTTTTAAGATGTTTGCTTCATCTCTGACTTGTGATTTGAAATGCAAATTTACTGTGGAAGGGGAAGTGGGTGTGATTTTGTTTACAGTGATGTCTGAAATGTTGTGAATGTAGTTGAGCTGAATATATTTGTTCAAAATGTCATTGCAGTAGTAAGCATGTCCGGGGTTAACACTAACTGTTGCCTGATTGCTGGGGGGCCAAAACTACATTTTCAGTAAAACCATATTCAGTACCTGTGCATTAGCGGTTCACAACAAAAAGCAATCCTCACTCTTCCTAAATTCCCTTTTCACTTTCACTCATTCAATTGTCTTCTGGCCACTCTGTCTATACATGCATGATGAATCAAGTCAAACTTCTTTTAGGCCAACAAATTAAATAAATGCCAAAAAAGTGTCTAACTGATCGCCTTTCAGTTTTACCGCATTCTAACTAGACTGGCGAACAAAGATGGGAAATAGTGAACTATGTTCCTCCCAGTAGCTAGTTTTGGATTAAACTTGTGTCCTGTCCTTTTCCCGCTAATAAGCGATGCCATAGAATATTAAATTTTAATTGTTCAGTCTAACTTTTGTTGCTTTTAATTTGCTATGTTTATCACACCTGTGTTTACCTGGTGTGCTGATGGTGTACAGCTACTCCAACAGCTTTTTGAAGCCTAAAGAGAAATATGCTCTTATAAGCATAGTCATTACGCAACCATTCCACACTTTGATCCTCAGTTAAAATGATTCCAGCTAATATTGAGGAAATTAGTGTATTATGGACTTATTGTTGGGTAAAAGCATTCTTTAGTAAAAGCATGATGCATAGGAGGAAAGCTTTCTGCCATCTTTAACTGTCCTGTGTATTTTGTTTTGCTAATAGACATGGTTGTAAATACAGTTGGTTATGATACATTGTTGAAGGGGTTAAAAAGGGTATTTCTAAAGCCTTTTTATTTAGCAGCAATGCACGGCAAAGAAATATTGCGTAATAAGTGTTCTGGCAGATGAAATTACTTTCTCAAATTCCTTAACAATTAAGTTGACTGGCTGCAAGTTGCCTATGCCAACCTGATATCCTGATTTATTCCATCAGTCCGTTGTCTTATAGCGAACTCCATCACTGAAACAGCTCTAAAAAACAGTGCATTTAAACTAAGGGGTAACTACGCCCGCAACTGGCAATCATAAATGTAAAGAAAAATGTGGGGGGGTTGGAAATAATTTTTTCTTTGCCTCTATCAACTTAATGTCTATTTGAGGTTTTAATGTTGCTATAAGCAGTCTTCTAACAGAAGGCATTTGACATGTGAGCTGTGTGCAATAGACACAGCATGGAACCTGTTCTTACCCTATGGGCGTGTGCTGTTGGAGGCTCATGTAAAACATCTTCATTTGTGTTAGGATAGTTGGCCTTGACTGTGTGGGTTATAATCTGGATGGAAAGGTGCTCTAAGAGCACCGCAGATGCTGCTCACATCCTTTGTATGTAAATCTACTTGTGCAGTTTTTGCCGTTCACAAACACAAATTTAACAGCATTCTGAATGACTGCTTTTGATATAATGTGCAAACCATGGAACATGGCCAGGAAGAATAATGTCACATAACCAGGATGCATATTGTTAATTCAGCTGTTTGAATGTGACAGACTTTAGTCTCAGCCACTACCAGCAATCTTGGGAGACACCCTCAAAGCACTTCCTGCCCCGTAACACAGTGCCTGCCCAATCAGGAAATGTGCCAGAACCACACATTGGGGTAGAGCAATACTTGTTGGCGCTTTACTTTTCTCCTAGTGGCTAGATTAGTATGTTGCAAGAGAACCCCTTGCGACTGTCATAACTTGGATGATACTGAGACATTTTGCACCTCCGGTTTCAGTCGGTATTGTGCAACCTGTGGTAGAACGTTGAATGTCTAACGGTAAAACATTTTTTAGACCTACTGCAAACATTTATCAAAGTGGTGTTTAGGAGTGCATGGGTTATTGCATGTATTTCAGAATACGTGTTCCATCACAGAATTGCATGGAGATGCCCACTGAAATTCTCTAGCCTCCATATTGGAAATTAGTGTTGTCTGTCAGGTTTGTCTATAAAATGTTTACTGTCACTTGTAGTGTTTTGTCATAGTGTTGCTCTCTTTGTTTTAAATTGTGGTTTTGGCCAGCCTGCTGTGCAATGTTTGCTTGGGCACGGTAGTTTGACTGAACACAAGGTACATTTAGCCTTTGACCCTTGCTAGAGATTGACAGATGGTCATGGTTTTAATTTTTCAATGGGTATTTTCAAATTGAAGAGGTCGGTACAGAAGCACATTCAAAATTCTGTGTTCAATGTTTTTCAGTCATAGAAAATAAATGAATACAGAATCCTCAGCAAGAAGTAGCTTTTTCATGAGATGACAACAAATCTGGCTAGCAACCATAAAAACATGACTAAGGTCGGTATTACTTGCGAAAGCAACGTTTGGCCATTAGATTTCTCATGCTTACCTTAGAATCTAACAGAATTCCTAATCTTTTCCTTGAAGTTAAACTCACAACTAATACAACTCCACTATGTTGCCCACAGTGTCCTGGTGGCAGTTTTACCTTATGAAAAGTCATTTAATTAGTTTTGGATTCCTTGCATAACTCCAAGGCTGCCTCTTTGCATACCGCCATTTGCCCTGCTCTTGTTGATTGTGAAGTTGCCTGTATGCAAATGTGACATTGTTTTAAACAGAATGCCTAATGAGTAGGGGTGTGTTTTAACATACTAATGTAATTGCTATCAATTAAAGATTTTACCTTTTTCAGAAAACCGTGTTTCTGAGTGTTGCATCATGCTGCTCCGATGCGACATGTCAGCAGAGCAACTCACTAGTTACATGCTACACTGCTGTTCAAATGCTATTATCTGCAAGCTCACCTGGGTGCTCCATGTTGACCTGATTTTATATTTTGCTTGTGCCTGTCCAGTAACGTGAAGGCATATAGGGTTGAGTAATCTGATCCTAGATCTTTGGTGGATGTTCTCAGGTTCTGTTCTTAGTATGGCTGTCCAATCAAGGGTAGGATGTCATTGTTTTGGGGAAGGGAGAACTTAATACCAAAGAGTTCTACCATTTGCGTTGATTATTGCATCTTGCAAAAGTCTGCCTAATCGGTCATGTGGGCCAAATCCGAAATAGTCATCTGTAGTTATTGTGATAATGAATCTCTTAGGAGGTGCTGCTTTGTGTTGTTTGATGCCAACGTTATTTATCAACTGGCTGTCCCGTTCTGACTCTCGCTCTCTCTGTCCCCAGGATCGGTCACCATGGCGACGGACATTAGCTCCCCACCACGGTTCTTCCACATGCCGCGGTTCCAGCACCAGGCGCCGCGGCAGCTCTTCTACAAGCGGCCCGACTTTGCCCAGCAGCAGGCCATGCAGCAGCTCACCTTCGACGGCAAACGCATGCGGAAGGCTGTCAACCGCAAAACCATTGACTACAATCCATCGGTCATCAGACACCTGGAGGTAATGGATGTGACGTTGGGGGGTGGGGGGTACATTTGGTGACCCACAAATTTAGATTTTGCTGGGGACGCTTCTGTTAATTTAATGGATCTGTTAAACGCAAAAATTGTCTAACCCAACAATCTCTAGACACATGCACACGATATTGTAACATTTTCAATTGGCTCAATGTTGTATATTTATGATTTCACATTTCTCTACTTTTGCATATTTTTACAAAATCTGATACTGAATAAAATCAACCTGTGTGAACCAATATAGACTTTTTAAATGTTTTATTCAGTGAACAAGGTTCACCCTTTGTGAATGAGATGTTGTAACAACCTGAAACAAACAGTTGATGCTAAAAACACATTATTGTGTGTATTGACAATCACTTTTCCCACCTGGTCGTTAGGTGTAGCAAAACGTCCCCCTTCATGATTTCAACTGTTCATGAATTAGGTTTAAGAATTATTTGTTGCCTCAGGTTGGCTTAATTTTTTCTTAATATATTTTTTGTTTAAGATCTTAAAGTGTTCAGTGACCAAAATATGCTGAAAAATAAAATCTTAAAGGGATGAAAATGCTTTATTGCTTCACTGTATTTAGCTGGATTTCTTCTCTTTTCCTTGACTCCAGAATCGTTTGTGGCAGCGCGACCACAGAGATTTCCGTGCCATCCAACCCGATGCGGCGTGCTACAATGACGTAAGTATCCGGGGAATCAGAAGTGTATCTCATATATATATATACAAACACTTTTTTACAAATGTGGGGGTGGGGGGGGGGGTGGGGGGGGGGGGGCTATAAAGGATAGATGTGAATGTAAGCAAGTTCCCATTTTTTGGCTAGATGTGTTTTTACTCATTGAGTAGATGCGAATAAATGTCATTCTTGTCCCTTTTTCCATTTATCTCATAGCTGGTTCCACCTGTGGGCATTTTGAGTAACCCCATGAACGCAGTCACTACAAAGTTTGTCCGAACTTCCACCAACAAAGTCAAGTGCCCCGTCTTTGTCATAAGGGTGAGGCTCATTACACGCCCTTTTAGCCTGTGTTGTTGAGGTCAATGAATCAACACAGTACAGGGGTGGTAATCAATTCCTGGGGTGCTCTGTCTGGGATTGACGATTGCCTTTTAATGTGTCTAATAAAGACCTAGAAAACCAGAAGATAGGAGTTTGTAATGCTTAATGACTGTAGCTGACTAATTAACTACAAATGTATCAAAGTCAAAAGCTTAGTGGTCAAGGCATTTGTCCCAGTTGGACACTCCTGCTATGTTGAATGACTGCTACATTTACTAAGCTGTGTTTCTCACTTCCTCTTCTCTCACTCCTTTTGTTTCCTACTTCATTACCCATTCATCCCCTTTATTTTTCCTCCTCAATTCCCCCTTTTCATCTCCTTTTTTCTAGTGGACCCCTGAGGGGAGGCGACTTGTGACCGGAGCTTCCAGTGGTGAGTTCACCTTGTGGAACGGACTCACCTTCAACTTTGAGACCATCTTACAGGTGAACTTTGCAACCAGCCTCTTGCTTGACCTCACGATGGAAACGAAACCATCTGAGAGGCTTTTCTGACTTAAAAACTGTTGTCATATTTTTTTTTTGGTCTGACAACTCGCCTCTTCTCCTTCCAGGCCCACGATAGCCCTGTGCGTGCAATGACCTGGTCTCACAATGACATGTGGATGCTGACGGCCGACCACGGCGGCTACGTCAAGTACTGGCAGTCCAACATGAACAACGTCAAGATGTTCCAGGCTCACAAGGAGGCGATTAGAGAGGCCAGGTCTATACCCAATCTACCATTTTCTGTAGTTAACCCCAGCCTGTTAATGTTGTTACTGATGTTTCCCCTCGTAATGACTGATAGATGTACATGTGTGCTGTCGCGACGCTGCACTGCTCTCTCTTTGATATTCCACTTCTTATTGCCATTATCATTGCCTGTGGCTCCTAATGAGTTGTGTTTCTGGATTCTTTCTATACATAACTACTATGTACGGAAAAGGTTGATTTTCACGGTCTTGTTAAATAAAGTGTTGATCTATATCCAAGCGCAAAAGGTATTGACGGACGTTAAAATATTACTGGTTTCTTCAAATAGGCCCAGAGGGAAAGATTTCTACATAATAAAGTGGGGTGGTTGCACCTGACGTTACTATGTAGGGAGTTTCAAATGTGGTGCACGTGATCTTCCACAACATAACGGTATTGTCCCACTTATGGACGTCTCACGTAGGGTCAACACAAACACAAACACACACACTTAAGGTTTTTGAGGTGTCAGCTAATTTATTCCACTCTCCCCACCTTTTCTGACATCCTGACCTTGTCTGCCTTTGAATTTATCCCAGTGACAAAAAACACCTCCATAGGGTCCTTAATAAAGACTATTTCTACTGAACATGCATCATACTTGCCACTGGGGTTAGAGGTGTTTACGATCACCTTTCATCATTCACTTCCCACTCAACTCACAAGGTCGCTTTGACCACACACTTTCCCGCCACCCCAAACTCTGGTATATTGACATTTAATACTACCTCCATTAAATGGGGCTGTGGAGTTGGATGGATTCATGGAATAAAAGTTTGCCTTTGGTGTATATTTCTACCTTTGGTAGTGGTTGCCTCAATGGCGCTTTACAAAAATGACCAATAAAGATGTTGAAATAGGGCACCATTCTGGGTTTACATTTGAAGTATAAAATACATTCTTAAGCATTACTTTCAATACAACTTCTCAATACCACACTTTATAACTTATTTTGCTGTTGATGTTTGAGAGTTTCACTGTGTTAAAAGTGCATTGATTGTCCTGGACCAGTTGAAAATAATCTTAAGTCTGTAGCCCTGTGGTGATGCATGCATTGGACATGCTCCAAAACTGAAGATGGCAGTTAAGGAGCCTGTCAACGAGATCATTCGTCCCTTTGCAAGGCTATGTAGGTAGTTTTTTGGTGTTAGCCAAGTTTTGGCCAATAGCCCTGGGGTTAGGGGGTCTCTGTTACTTATCTGATTGACATACAGGACTGGACTACCCCATAACGATGTAACCGGCACACAACCTCCTTGATCTGGTCAGACTTAGGCCTTAACTCTGCAAATCTGACAGATATGGTGCCACTGCTTATCATTCCATTCATTTTGTGAAGTGTTTATTGCCAGATCTACACCACATATCTCAACAAAAGGCTGGGTGTAAATATTATGGTTTGTAATGATCTGTAGTCTCACCCCATACAGTCTACTTACCTTATGGTCACTATTGCTTTCCCCTTTCCCCTACACATCTGTGTGCACAAATCTTTTCCAAGCCCTTTGGAGGGATTTGCAAAGCATTCCTCATTGTTTTCACCTTTCCGGTTTACCTCTCTTTAAACAGTGAAAAGGACTAGTGCAGGTGGATTGATTGGGAAAGAGTATTTGAAGATAAGAAATGGCTTGTAGATAGTTTACATGTTGCTAAGATGGGCAGGTTAGAATTGAGTATTTTGACTGATATATTTTCTAACTGGTGTGTGGAACTTTTGCTAATTTAGTGGCTAGTAAGAATGTAGTTATTGTATTTATTGGATTTTAAAGATTTAATTTGGGGTTTTGTTGAGATTATTACTTTGGCGTTACACTTAGACATTGAAGTGTAGTTTGTTGCCACTGAAAAAAAAATCTTGGAGGGGACTGTTGTTTTGTATCCATCCATATGTCATGTTATCTGATTCTATCGGCACAATTTTTGTTAACACTTGGAAATTAAGTGTTCTGTCTTAGAGATCTAGAACTGACATAATTAGTTATTGGTCAGATGGTAATGCTATAGCAACCAATTAAAATGCAAACTTCACTGTTATTTGACCTAAAGTCATGAAATTTGGTACTTACAAGGAACACATTTGCCTCAGTGACCCATAAGGTCTTCCATGATGGGTTTCCAGTAATTCTGAATGTTGTTAAAACAATGCTACTCTGACACCAAATGATGTAGGTGAATAATGTGGCATTTATGTATGGACAGTCTGTCAAGACACATTTTTCCAGTACCTAAAACATTTATGGTCTGGCACAAAACATACAGATCAGTCAAGTATATATATTTTGTAACAAAAAAGTGGTACACCCTGCAGAAACAGTTAATTCAAGCGCTATGAGAGAACATTCATATTGACAGTGAAGTAGCACTTGTGGAAATTAGTATAGGTAACCTGCACTGTCTAGCACCACTGAGAAGACTCATTGTGAGGCCTGGTGGCTGTTTTTTTAAAGTTTTGCATCATTTTGTCAAATGCCAATTCACTGCTAGAGACAGGTTGCTGTGGTGCCCAGGAAATGGCCCTGATAAGTGGTTGTACTGTACAGTACCATACTGAGATGTACTAGGAGTTCACCCGTTTTAAACCCTGGGAGCCCAACTGTGTCTTCCTGCATTTGTTGATTCTCTTCCTGCCTCACTCTGTCTTCAGTTTCTCACCTACGGATAATAAATTTGCCACTTGCTCTGATGATGGAACCGTACGCATCTGGGACTTTCTACGATGTCATGAGGAGAGAATTCTCAGAGGTATGTTTTCTGTTGAATAAACATCTGTACCAAATTGATACACCTCACTGAACACCATGTGTCACACATCTGAAAAACATGCACTGACGCAGACACTAAAAGGTGATTGCATTGCAGCATTCCATTTCTGTCCTCGAGTGTAAGCCATCCAACACGGAACTCATTTTTCAAATGTGTTAATGGATTGTAGCTTTGGACAACAAATACTGACTTTGTCACTTGCTTATTGTTTTAGTCGTTATCTTGTTTCTGCCTAATGGCCCTTTGATCTGTAGAGGTGCCATTGGTATGCTTTAGGCTGCACTTGAATATTCAGTACTAAAATGACTTTTCTTTGTTAAAAGCCAATTGATAATTTAAACTTGAATAATTTTATGTTCTAAACCTTGATGAATGTGTACGTAAGCATATCTGAACAGCTAATCACGTAGCTTGAGCGCCTTTATAAAAAAAGAATAAAAAAAGAAAATCCTGAATCTATACATTTATATATTTTCAAGGGATAAATGCTAAAGCTAGTTTAGTGTTCAGACTAAAACATCAAATCATACACTATGTATTGTTATATATTGCAGGGTTGGCTACTTAACAGGCTCTTTACATATTTATTTTATTTGTGATTAGCTTATGTAGTTGATCTATTTGAATATTGGGTTGCTGCAGTATAGAAGCGAAAGGAAGGATGTTCTGCATGCTATAGAATATTTAATCATTGTACAATTTGTGTTTGGCCTAATGTTTAACTTTCAATAAAGCATTTTTTGTAGCTGCAGTTTGTTTCTCCACTATCCGCAGCAATAATCAGCTCCTTCCTTTTGACATTAGCTAGTAGTTTTGAATGTAGTGCTGCCAATGACATCACATGTTGAAGTCGGTGTTAAATCGGCAAGGGAAGTTCAGTATTTTACAACTTAATGCTAGATTGTTGTTCTCAATGTTTTCCTCAATTGTACTAGATGTCTGATTGTTCCTCACCCTGAAATTAGTCTTTGGGCCAAGATAACTTAACCGTGGATAACAGTTTTTCTTTATACCGCCATTACAAACTCCAGTTAGGTTGACGTATCATCAGCCAAAAGTTCTCGGGCAGAGGAGCATGTGAGCATGCCCTTTTTAAATGGTTAAATCACATTTTAACTACATATTTCAAGTGATATGGCAACACATTTAAAAAATATATATATATTCATACACCCATAAGTTAGTGTTTGCAGTTGATGTTTAAAGAAATTAAAACTATAATTTAAAGCTTTGTTGGCCTATTGACAGCTTAGATTAATTTAAATGGCAAGGAACCCTTTAATATTAAGTTGTATAATACTGTGCTTCCCCTTTAACCTTTCTTTCAACTTGAATAGGTTGCGCAGGATTGTTAGTGATGGTTAACTGTATTGAGGAACTGGTTTAGTGACACCATCCTCTTTTGGCATAATAAGTGTAATCCAAGAACGGATATGGTTAATAAGAAGTGTAGTCCTTCATCATTTCAATGTGTTTGGCCTTTTCTGTGGTCTGGTAGTCTGAAGGCGGTACAGTATCTCAACGGTGCAGCATGATAACCATTAGGATCAAGTCTTGGCACTATGAACATCCTGATGAAAACAAAACAGATTCCTCCTTGATTGCATGATTTGGCATATTTTAGGAAAAGCTGTGGTTAATTAGGTTTTGTTCATATTCCTTTCTAGCTTTCTTTCTAGCCTTATTTAGTTGGTTTACATGAACGGACCATCACAGTGATCATGTATGCTTGTGCGATCAGGCAGGTCAGAAGGCTTTGTGTTTGAGTGAATCAGTTTTTCATAGACTCCTATTTCATTTCAATCTGTGAATGTGTTTTAACTATAAGAAATCGATTGATGGTATAGCTGAACATTCACAAATATGTTGTCCAATTGTAGAATGTATGTGCTTTCAGTGCAGAAATCCTTGCTGTATTTCAAGGGGGAAATACATAAATGGTACTATGCCTATAAGTGAATGTAACCATTTCTGATCTGGTGTAGTAGAGGAACCACCAAGTATTTACTGTGAACTGTAGTTGATTTGAACATAAAACATAGTGTGAGCACTTGATTTTTATCATTTCAAGCCTAATCAGAAGGCTTGTAAAAGTTTTTCCAACTGAACTAATTGTCATGCCGTGATAATCTGTCACCCTGGGAGGTGGAATCTCAGGGTATTAAATCTAGCATTGGGATTTTTCCCCCTACTAATTTACTCACTCAATTTCACACACCCAGAGCGACTGCACCCACTTAAACCACACAAAGTTAACATCCTCTCTGAATCCACATTTTTCTTTCGATTATACTATCACAAACATATGCTATCACTACCTGTGCAAAAACTGTTAAAATTGTATTATTTAGAATTTTTATTATTTCATAAAAATATAAACGCTATGGGGGAAATATTTATTTACGAATGATTCATGGCAAAGTGACATTTTGGTTATGTAAACCTGTACATGTGTTTACAGATGTTAACTTAAGGCAAACCTTCTGTGTTAGACTCCCAGAAAAGTCTGCTTAGATTTTAAATGTAATTTGTCCGAAATGATTTCAAAAAAATATTTGGGGCTTTTGAAACTCATAGCAATGTATTGACATACAGACTCAATGCCATATATTTTATGACAAGATTCTGTTCTATTATCACCTGTGCCTGTTATTTTCCATGAATGCAAGGCATTGGTACACTTCTTGTGGTTTGTTTTGAATTGAGATCTACTGTTTTTATCACAATGTGCAAGACTGTATTGTGTTTTATTTTGGACACGTCAATGAGGAAGGAATTGACTCCCCTCATACATACACAGACAACGTTTTTGAAATACACCTGTAGACCACACTATGTTCTCATGCTCAAGCAAGTTAAATAGTATACCTGTTCTGACTTTTTACCTCTGAGATGCACACATTAAAGGTGTTTTTGTCCACAGGTCACGGAGCTGATGTGAAGTGTGTCGATTGGCACCCCACTAAAGGCCTGGTGGTCTCTGGGAGCAAAGACAGCCAGCAGCCAATCAAATTCTGGGATCCCAAGACCGGGCAGAGTTTGGCCACACTGTGAGTTTTACCCAGAAGCAACAGAGGCATCACACCACTGACATAAAGCAAAGTTGTTAAAAACCAAACACTTGATTACTTTTCAATAACAAGAAATCAATTATTTGGTGACAAGGACTGTTATCATGTGTTTTCTTGATACATTACAGTATTTGTTAAAAACAAAGATTGAGGCAACTTTGATGACGAAGGAAACCCTGCACCACTGTGCTGAGGTCAAATGTGTTGTGCTTGTGTGGACTTTTGTCTTTTTGACACGTTTCGTTAATTTAGCTGCCACTCTTATCCCCTGCAACTTACAACAATGAGTGGATATTTCCAGGCCAGCACGGCTCAACCCTGCTCGCCTCAGCATGAACGTGTGTAAACCATATCCGTTCTGAAGCATCTTCCCTCCCCTCCCCTCCCAGTCACGCCCATAAGAACACTGTCATGGAGGTGAAGTGGAACCTGAACGGTAACTGGCTGCTGACAGCGTCCCGTGATCACCTGTGTAAGCTTTTTGACATCCGCAACCTCAAGGAGGAGCTGCACGTCTTCCGGGGTCACAAGAAGGAAGCCACAGGTATGTTGTGGAAACTTGTATTCCTGCTTTGACAGGCCTGTCACAACAATCCCGTGCAGCACTCGATGCGGGAAATGGCCTCTGCTGTAGCTGAGATGGGAATGTTCTACCTTTATTCTTACTGGTGTGCATTTTTATGGGATGTTTTGGAGACATTCAACTCGTGCTAGTTAACTAATGTGTGTATTAGTAAGATGTTTTGGCTCTTTGTCTGCAGCTGTTGCGTGGCACCCTGTCCATGAGGGTCTGTTCGCCAGCGGAGGCTCAGACGGATCCCTCCTCTTCTGGAACGTAGGGTACGAGTGGCAGCTCATCCCTCCAGTTGACACAGGATGTCATTTATAGTATCCACAAAATGTTAACAAATAGTTAATTGCCGTTTATGACCTGATGTTTTGATGCTCTTCTACGCCTACTCAGGGTGGAGAAGGAGGTAGGTGGTATGGAGATGGCCCATGAGGGCATGATCTGGAGCCTGGCATGGCACCCTCTGGGGCACATCCTCTGCTCAGGATCCAACGACCACACCAGGTAAGATCCCATTCACAAGAGACAGGGAATCAGAAACGACACATTTCTAGGCTGCGTAGAATATTGTTCGTAAGGAGGATGATTCTGATGTATACTGTAGATTCATGCTGTTTGAAATGTGACATACACCGACTGGAAATGTAACATTGACTGGAAAACCAATTCTGACATAATATGTCACCTTTTGGAAGGATATGTGTGTTAGTACGTCCTGGTGCTTCCTCTCCAGCATGTAACTGCTTTTAACTGAATGTTTTTCTTGTATAGGTGCCCCATGTATCTAGATGTGTATCAATGTTTGTAAAATATAAATCTTTGTTGATAGACCTTTTGCTCATATTCCTATTGTCATATGGTAGGACTCAGTCGATTGAAATAGGTATTGGCTTTAGTTTCTGCGGTCATTTCGGATGTCTGGTCAGGTTTGAAATGTTCCCTGCTTAATTTCTCTCTCAGTAAATTCTGGACCAGGAATCGGCCAGGGGACAAGATGAGGGACAGATACAATCTGAACTTGTTACCGGGGATGTCAGAGGATGGAGTGGAATATGGTATGATGTGTTGGCATGCTGTGTGTACATAGGAGTGTGTGTGCGTGTGTGTTTGAGTTTGCATGTGCAGGCTTTTTAATTGCATTCAGACCGTTTATTTCTTTTGTCAAGGTTACTTGAGGTGACTACCTCACTTGACTTGTGCTTCTGGGTTGGTTTCTTTTCAGATGACATGGAGCCGAACAGCTTATCCTCCATTCCTGGCATGGGGATCCCCGACCAGCTCAAAGCTGCCATAGAACAAGAGGCAAGCGGTGAGGAGGCCATTCTTTTACCCTGCTCAATGAAATTATCAGGGGGCTGGTGTGGTCAGTGTACTGTGACGTGTAGGCTGCTGTGAAGTCCCAGGAATGCAGTGTACAGGAGATTAGGTGTGGGGATTAGAGTCGTGTACTGTGGGTAACAGGGTTTGGTGTTCTCAAGGTAAAGAGAGCGCAACTGAGGAGGAGATGAGCATCCCTGGTCTGGACTGGGGGATTGAAGACATCTTACAGAAAGACTTGAAGAAAGTACCACAGAAGAAGGTCCCCTACGCCAAACCAATCCCTGCCCAGTTCCAACAGGTACACTACAGTTAACGGGCTACACGTTAATGTTAATTAACGGTCGGTTCGGTTTCAATCTCTGCTGTGTGACATCACTTAAGCTCTCGTGTCCCTGCTCCCTTTGCCTTCTTTCAGGCCTGGGCAGATAATAAGGTGCCCCTAGTGCCCCCTGGAGGAGAGAAGAAGGAAAGGATGGATGAGAAGACAATGGACGGGAAGACCAATACCAACCCTATGATGCTAGAGGTGAGAGATCTGAGGCATCGTGCCCCTTCGAAATCAACTCGTACCCAAGTGTGTAGTAGAGTGCATTTTTGCCCCTATTTGGCATTGTTTTTCTTACTTCTATCCTAATACGTGCTGTGACTAAAACTTAGCTAGGACGTGCTTTTAGTGGAGATGTCCTCTCCCTGACACCCATTCAATAATATTACTTTATTTTAACTGATAAGCTAAACACCATGTCTTAGTGCTGGGATGTAATTACATGTATTAATTATTTCTGGTAGATTCCACGATTCTCTCGTCTTTTCACTTGATGAAAAAGTTAGTTATCGTCGCCTTTATTGATTGTTATTGTATAAATGTCATTCACGAATGAAAGACAAAATTGTTCTTTTGCCATGAAATGAAATAGCTTTGGCAGACTCGCTTGCAAATGCTAAATTCTATTGACTATTCCAGTAAGTTAGTAGATACCGGTAAAGCTTATTGACTTTAACTGGCTAATACACTGTTAAAATGGCCAGTGGCAGGTAACCTTAGTAAGAGACGTTAGTCAGTTTATAACTGTATCAGTGTCATTCATGAAAGGCCAATTAACTATTAAAACGGCCAGTGGCAAAAGAGGATTTGTTCAGGATAGAGACGAGGCTACACTGACACCCAGCCAACGTACAGCTCTCTGATGTAGTGGTTAACGACTTCATGTGGTTGACCCGGGTTCGAATCTTGAGGTGGCAACATATTCTATTGAGGGCCAGCTGAACTAGGCTTGCCTGGTTTCTTGTTTTTTAACATCTTACTTTTCCCCAGCAAATGAAGATGGACCGTATGAATCAGATGGATGGGAACATGCCTCCCCCTGGAGGCCCACAGGGACCCATGCCACCTTTCTCTGGCCAAGGAGGACCCATGGCCCCACCACCTCAGGGCTTCGCCCAGTCTATGCCCCCTCAGCAGATGCCTCACAACATGGGTCCTCCCATGGGCCCTGGCAACATGCATACACCATTTATGCCCCCTGGCCAAATGGGTCCCCCTCCGGGCTCCCAGCACCACCAGGGGCCTCCTCAGGGCATGATGGGTCCCCCGGACCTGCATGGACCCCAGGGCATGCAGAGGCATCCGGGACCACACAGAAACATGGGTCCCCAGGGACCTCACAGCATGCCTCCCGGACCTAGAGGGATGCCGGGACCGCCACCAGGAGGTATGATGGGGCCCCCTCCTCGCGGCCAGGGGCCTCCACCTCAGGGGGGCATGATGGGCCCACAGGGACCCATGCAGGGTGGGTTGGGTATGGGGCCTCCCATGCAGAACCCTCCCAGGACACATGGCAACATGGGGGGCATGCACGGCATGGGCAACATGCAGGGGCCTCCTCCAGGTGGGATGCATGGACCACCACCGGGTAACATGCAGGGTCCTCCCAACAACATGCAGGGTCCTCCCAACAACATGCAGGCCCCCCCCGGCAACATGCAGGCCCCCCCCGGCAACATGCAGGGCCCCCCTGGTAATATGCAGGGCCCCCCGTCGTACATGCAGCACCAGGTGAGAAATATAATGGCACGTTCGTTGTAGTGTCAGTGTGGTAAGAGCTTGTATTGAATGTTTGAAGGTTAATATTTACCAAGGCAAGGTAGTTTGGTTGCTGTCACTGTTGCAACATTTATCATATTCACACTAAGAGATTAAGACATTTTTCAGCTGTACATTTTGTAATAATTTAAGTAGGCAAAAATCCAACTGTTGTCATTCAACTACCTAGGTAATGAAGGACACTTGCTATGGATACCACCTACAGATCTCTGCATTACGAACATATTAGGTTGTCTTGTAGACACCTTGCTAATCTTGTTATTGACTTAGATAGCTAGCTGGCTAACTAGCTCTGGCACAAATGGCGTATTTGGCTTGTTAATTAAATTGTAAATATACGGTCTCAGAATTATCTGTTGTCTGCATGTTTTCCCAACAACCACTTTTGAACAGCAGTGCATATTACAGCAAGTGGCAGGAGGTGGCAGCAGCTGATGTGGGAAAACTAGCTAGTTACTAACTCAGCAACAGTTGGTTGTTAGATGTTAGTGTGATGTATTTAACACTAACCTGGCTTGCAGCATCCCTATCCCTATTCCCCTTTGCTTGCATGTTACTTTCCACAGCTGTAATACTTAGTGAAGAAGCCCAAGGCAATTTAACATTGTTTCTTTGAGTCTTTGCATGTCGAAGTTAACACGTTTAGCTTTAGTTTGTTACCTGGCTGGCAGCCAGCCTGAAAACCAAAGCCGGAAACTGTAGTCATTTTGAGTATTTTAGTAATCCATGTGACTAGTCCCTTCAGTTTATGAAAATAACTAGATAACTGGCCAACTACCTAGTCCGTTTCCAGAAGAAACAAAAAAATATTTTGCGTGATACACTTTTCAATTCCAATTTGCAACAGGAATGTATCTAAATACATAATATAGATTTTATTTAAATTGAAACATTGCAGATTCTAAAAAAAATATACATGTTTCACAGGCTGGCCAAAACTCTGGACCAATGATGCATGGCATGGGACAGCAAGGACCCAATGGCAAAGGTACGAGAATTTAAAGAGGCACTGTGTAGAATCCTGCCTCTAAACAATAATACGATATCCTCCTCATCTTCCCATTCAAAAGAGACAGATATAGTATTAGCTAGTCCAGGGTGCTTTAGGGTGGGAATGTCTAGTACTGTGAGTGTCTAAAGCAAGTATAAGGAGATTACATGTCAATGCAAACTGATAGATTCTGAACATAGATTTGTTTTTCTCCACAAAACAAGGGACTTGCATGCACATTTGGTTTCATTTACCTATTTTAGTCTGCGCATTTATTTCAGGGCCCTACATTTTTTTTGTCAGCATGTTACGTGCACAGTTGCCTTATTGTCTGCCTGTCTCTGATTCTCCTGAGGAGATACCAGAGGGCCTCCCAACCACCACATGGGACCTTTGCCCGGGGGCCAGGGGCAGGGCGGACCCGGGGGACAGGGCTCTAGTTCTTACTGGGGAGACTCCCAGCAGGTGCGCCGTGGACCTTCAGACTTCAATGAGGGGGGCCAGGACTTCCACGGACGAGGAGAGGAGAGCTGGAGGCGGGGATCCGGTCAGGAATACCAGGGAGGCCCCAGAGGAGGAGGGGTAGGGCCAGGAGGAGGGGGGAACGGGGGAAACTGGGGCCCATCTGAGGAAAGATTTCCCCGGGATGGTGGAGAGTTCAGAGGCCGCAGGGACGACAGGTGAGCTGGATTTTCTTTTGTCACATCAAACCCTGCGTCTGTCTTTTCTTTTGCCCCTGCCGCCATCTCAATCTGCTCTCTAAACTGCATCTAGGTGGCTTCTTAAATCTCACCCCTCATTAACCTCCCCACAGGGTTTCCATTAGCTGGTAATTGGTGGCAGTTAGCAAAATAAGTTTTTTATAGAATTAAACTGAGGACTGTACATGTTGTCATGTATCTCAGAGTAGCTCTTTACAGCCTCTGTTGGTAGTGATGATACAATGGCATCCTATAACTTTTAATGTAAACACTGGTGGGGGACTGTTGGGCCATGCAGATATTGTGACCAATCACGTAGTCCGACGCCACATTTTTCTAATGGAAACCCTGCCTCTGAACCACTCATACAATTTTCTCATTTTTCTCCACACTCAAATCTACTTTACCTTACAAAAAGATTGCAGCAAGAGTGCAGTATAACTGGAGTATGCTACATATACTGCATCCAAAATGCAACTATCAAATTTCATTGCAGTAATTCGTTTCTGCCATTGCTTCAGTTTCTGCAGTTAGTGCACTGTGCTGCATTTTCAAAACCGCAGGCTTTTTCTTTAGGGTTTAGTCTTACTTATTAGTGGCTCAATCATTTGCTTCCGCCTCAAAAATCTGGGCTTATGTGCGTGTGTGCATGTCAGGTTTGGTGGTTATGTTGGTCCAGGAGAAGAGTTTGACCAGAGGCAGAGAGACAGACGCCCTCCACCAAGGCTTGGCCAGGACTCAGACGACACGTGGGTCGAACTTTTCTACTAGCTTGGCGATTAAGTTTCGTATTGCTACCTAGCTTTTTTCGCGCCAATCACTTTTTCTACCTACTCTAACATGCTAACTCTTCAGAACTCACAACTTAATTGTTCTACAAACTTGCTTCCTGACTAACTTTGCTATTTATTATGTCCTGTCAAGCTTATTCAATACTGTACACTACTACTTTGTATTACACAATGTGAATCCTTCAATATAACTTGCAAAATACACAGGAAAAGGCTTACCTGCAGCTAATTTGAGGGAAAGGTTTGGTCGTTTTTAAAGTTGATGTAATTTCATTACATGATTAAATGAAACTGAAGCTAAGTTTCAAGTTACTGTGTTGACAAGTGTCTAAATAAACACTTTCCAGATGTTGGTTGCTACCATCTTGGAATATGTGATTTTACAAATGCCCATTAATTAATTTTAAAAGTTATTCTACTTGTGCAATCACAAACCTCTGGAAAAGTGTATTTAATTGGTGCATTTCCATCTGGTGAAATCTTCTATAATTCACTTGTATTGAATATTGTCCCGAATCATCATCTTAGTAGATGTTTCTGCTAAAACAAAACTCTCCCCTAGCTTTTACTTATTGTCCTGAGGTGTGAACCTCTATTTCTTTTCTGTAGTAAAGGATAAGCATGGACACTAGCGCATGTGGAGCCTATATCTGTATTGAAGTGGGGTTTCTTGTCTCTTCAGGTACAGAGGGGGTGGACAGGGTCGCCCTGGGGGGAGGGGCTTCCCTGATGAATTTGGTGGGCAGGAGGAGAACTTTGACGTCTCAAACGAGATGGGCGGAGGATGGGACAACGGAGGGAGGGGCAGACCTCCCCGAGGAGGTGGGCCTCCCAGAGGAGGAGGAGGAGGTAAGACCAGCTGAGATTGTGTTGTATTTTATGGTTCTGTCTGTCGATATATGTCCTATTTTTCTCTCGCCATTTCTTATTTCCGTTTTTCTCTGTACATCCCTTCGTCAATCCATACCTCTTTCTCGTCTGTCGGCCTCTTCATGTCTGTCCATCGTTCTTTGGGTTCTGTATTTCATTCCTCGGTTGTTACCTCAGGAGGTGGTGGAGGTGGACGACAGGGCTTGCTCCCCATCCCCGATGAGTTCCCCCCACACTATGAGGGAGGCAGAAGTCAGGAGTCCTGGGAGGGCGGGCGAGATCAAGGTAAAGGGGCTGTCGAACCAGGGGAGTCTGGTTAGCGTGGCACGTCCACAGCTCCAAATGGACAATGCTTACGCTGGCCGTCAGGAAAGAATAGCATAGTAGGCTAACCCTCAACTAGAAGCCAGTCTCCCTCGATGTAATGTTTATATTTCAAGGTAGTAAAAAGACTAGTCTACAAATATGGCAGCCCCCGAAGATCTTTAGTGGGACTACTGAGGAATAAAAATAATTGTGGGTTTCGTTTGGACAGCTGAGAAACAGGATAAGAAATCAATGCAGTCATATTGTAATGGGATCCATTCTATCCACATCAGTCCATGTTGACTCTAATTGAGCCCTGTGTGTTTGTGTGCACGAACGTGTTTGTTTGTGTTCCCAGGTCACGAAGCTTACCGAGAGGGCCAGCGCTCCGAGCACGGCCCACCACATGACAGCCCGTCCCCTGCTAGCCGGGAGCGCTCCTCCTCACTCCAGGGCATGGACATGGCCTCACTACCCCCCCGGAAACGGCCTTGGCATGACGGACCGGGCACCGGAGAGCCCCCGGGACCTGGGTCAGATGACCGGTCTGGAGGTACGGTGTGAGACCAGGGCGGAGGCCGCGGCCGGGAGTCATGTGACCAGTTCTCATCTTCTTCTCTCATATTGACCGACTTTTACGATATCTTTGTCATTTTTAGTGTTAAAGAGATGTTTTTTTTAAGTTAAAGAGATGTTATTGTTTTTTTGTCCAACCCCGGTCTCTTATTGATGTGCTTCCTCCAGGCCGACTGCCCCCGAGAGAGGAAGGAGGAGGCTACGGCCCCCCACCCCGTGGCGGAAGAGGAGGCTGGAGGGGGGCGCCCCGTGGGGCCCCCAGAGGAGTAGGGCGTGGCCGGTAGGACTGGATTAAGAACTCACCACCAGCCCCACACTGTCACCCCCACCCCCCCAATTCCCCCTTCCTCATACCTCCTGGCCTGACAGGGCAACAAGGACAGGAACCAATAACAGAGACACACCCCCAAAGCCATCTGCTCCTGCCCTCCAGGACCAGCAGGTTAGCTGTGGGCTCAGACTACACCTCTTCAGACCTGTTTGGACAGCTGGAAGAGGGCTTTTTTACTGTGTGTATCGGGCTTCTGTGGAAACGGAAAGGTCTCTGTCGGTAGCCATATGTCTCTCAATACGAGATGGACGAGTGGATATCTTTACATTTGGATTCTTTTGACACTGATTGGGTGCTGCGGGTGTTCTGGTGGCCCGATGGATCCCATGCAGAGATTGACGAGCTGAAGCAGTTCCTAACTGGCCACATAGATGAACGTTTTCTGGCAGAGTGGTTTGAACTCACAAGAAGCCTGGGGTTTATTCAAGAGGGCTACTTTTGAATGTTTCAGACAGGCATTGATGGATTGGTTGTTTGGCATTAAAAATAATATTCTGTCCTACTAGACATATATAATGCCGCACCCTGCTGAATAAACCCCCTAGACACTTGATTTCATAATGTGAACGGCCTATAGTTTCTCTCTGACATGCACTGTAATCACACGAGAGAGTCCAGGGTCTCACACAGTTGGTCAAAACATCAAGATGTACAAGTGGAAATGCACAGACCAGGCACCTCTTCTCTTTGAGAATGGACAACCATGTACATAAGGACATTTCTGTATGAAAGTTTTCTGACAGCAGTGGCCCCACATGGAATACACCCCTGTTTAAAGATTTCTTATTCCAAGTGAGGATTTGGTCCTGGACTCTAGGGCACCATATTCCCCATATACTGCAATACTTTTGATAATGGCCCCTAGTGGTATTGTTGAAAGTAGGGGACTATATAGGGAGATGAGATGTAATTTGTGAGGCTCGAATTTCTGTTTGTCACTGGTGGTTAATAAGCAGGTTATTGAATGTCATTCCCCTGTGACCTCAGCTCCATTTATTTAAGTTCATTTTTTGGTGTCTAATAATGGAGAACAGAGGCATCACTGCCTCACCAATCCCGACGGCCTTCCTCTCTTTCTAAATGTACAGTTTGTCATGAGATTGTCATTGTTTTTGTCCATTTTTTGTATGAGACTAATAGAAATTTGTGCAAAATTTCACCCTTGTTTGTTGTCTTTTTATTTGGGCTCTGGTGCAGGTACAGATGGCAGCAAAAAGTGTGTACTGAGCCATACCTGGACCAGGCTAGAAGTATGACACAGACCATTCCTTACTGGGTCACTTGGTTCTGATCTTTTTTTTATTATTATTATTATTAATTGTTGTTTTGAGCTGTCACATCAATCAAAAGAGCAAATGACTGTAAAAAAAAAATCTATCCATTGTCTACATGCACCAAATCCACCTCTACCATTCCTCTAATGGACTCAATGTTTCTCAATGTTTGAGTGTACACTGTTTTACTTCCCATCTGCAACAACTTGCTGCCCAACTACAATGATTTAGCTGAACATAAAGGGAACAGGTGTGCATGATATACAAGACAGAACCTGAAATCATAATTAGTTCCATTTTACATTTTGTAAAGTTAAGATAGAATTGTGATGTAGAAACTAAATGCATGTCCGTATAAAATTTGGAATATTTTTTGCTGTATTCAATACATTTCTTATCTGTACATGAACAGACCAGAGTGGCCCCCCAGGATCAAAGAGTAGCGGTGCCATCCAGCATTATTCACAGACAATGATCTGGTCCTAGAGAATCAAAACCACAATGTTTCATGGGAAATTGCAACTGACCCACAAATAATTTTTTGTTTGAGGCAATGGGATTTTTATATCCGTAAGTAAGCACTCTGCATCAGTCCTTTTTCATCAATGGCCTTAGGTCTTTACTTTTTACATTTCTATTGATGACTAAATGTTACTCATCTACAAATGGGCTATAATCTATTATGGTTGCAGAATTTCCACTCTGGGCCAATGGTATAAGCATTAGCTTGCGGTCAGAAATAAAAACAAACTTATGAATTTTGTACCATGGTACATTTTATTTGTCAAACATTTCTGGAAAATGAAAATACATGAGACTTCAGTTTTCTACAGGCCTGTCCACATAGTATAGTACAAGTATTATAATCTAAGACATAGGGCTTGTTGGTCCATAAGTAAATTGAGAGGAAATGCAGGAATAAAACCCTGACTTCAACTTAGTCGGTCCATTGCTGAATCTTTTGGTAGTATACAAGTGTGCAATCAGTGAGCTTGTCAGCCCAATTCACAAAAGGTCCGTTCGGATTCAATGAACGAGTGGTCAAATTGGCATCGTTTTACCCGTAACAGTCCTTTTGATAGCAGATGCTGCCATCCCTCCCATGAATCGAATCCCTGCGCTACCGCCCGGCAGCAAAGACACAGTGTACCCCACGATGACTGCGACTTGGACAATGGCTCCGAGGGCGGTGAGTAAGGTGCTGTGAAGGCTGAGCGCTGCGTAAAGTGTACCGCTAAGAGAGCACAGATATACCGCCGCAGTGGGAGTCGGCTTTGCTATGAGCTTGCTGGGTCCCCGCAATATCGCTGCTCCCAGGATAGCAAAAAGAGAGCCGAGAGACCAGAGAAGGGCGAATTTGCGCGCATACAACAGCAATAAAGGTGCGTACAAAGCGGACAGTCCAAAGCACAACGCCGAGAAAGCAATACAAACACCGAAAGCTACAAGTCGTTGTGAGCGACTCATTCCCGGTAAACATGGGTCTGGCTCCGTAGACCACGGCCAGGAAAAGCCGCTGCTCGATCCTTGGCCCGTCGAACCTCCATTGCGGCTGCTGCTGGAACCAGAACCAGAGAAGGGGCTCGACCAACTACCGAACCAGCTCCCAGCTACCAAAGGAGATTCATCGATGTCTATGGTAGTACTTGAGTTGGACTGCGATATCGTCTTGGCACTGCCTTTAGACTGGGCAAGATATTCTTGAAGACTTCGATTTAATTCAGCCATAACTTATCAAACTACGTGGTTTTTGTTGACAAATTTCAGCAAACGGGAAGTCGCAGATTAACTACGTCAACTGCTGTTTAAACGCGTTTTGATGATGCACGTTTTCTTCTAAAATGGCAGACCACTTCAACAGTAAATTTTTTGCTTGTGTGGTAACGGGTCACTACTGTACCTACAACAGCAGTCCAAGAGAGGGTAATCTGAAGACAAAATAAAAGCAGTATTGCTGTTTAAAAGCTTTGGATTAAGTACATATGTCATGTATCATCAAATAGCCAACTCTGACTTGAACAAACAACATAAGTCATTGTGGGTACCTCAAAGTTAAGCATAATCACATAATCCGTGTGTTTACTGTACACAGCTCTCACATTTTTCCGTTTTACGAGGAATAGTTCACTGTGAAAAGCAAAAGCTACGGGTCTGTTTCAAGAATTTTGCAGACCGTAGTTATTTCATTCATATTCAATAAAGACGTTTTAGTAGCCACCGTAATAAGGGACAGCTATCGATTATATCTGAATAAAAATAAATTTGCGAGATAATTAGATCATTTAATCATAAAAACAACATTAACGTTTTGTCTAGATCACGGAATAGATATTTAAAATGTGTGGCAACAGATTCCTCGGTGAAGCGAATATGTTTTTTTTTTTAAATTTCAATCAGGGAAAACCAGAAAGAAATTCATTATTTCTTACTCTGGAAGTTAGCCAATCAAGATATATTAAGGCGTAGGCATGAGTAGCTTTCCTGGAGCAGCAAAGCATTCCAAAACCACTGTAATGCTTGACTGTTGGAATGGGGCATTTACATAAAGAAAATATATTGCCCAAAACAAATATTGGACTGGGTAACGGTCTGTTGCCTAACAGCGTACTGTTCAGTCTTAAAACCGTGTCATTTGTCCTTTGTTTGCTGCAGTATATGATCAGCAATGAATGTGTATAATGTCTGTAGCTCAGTTATGTCAGTGTTGTTTTGACTACCTCTCCTGGAAATTCCATCAATAACGTAAGAATAAATCAGAATAAAGCAACCTTCTGCTTGGCTGCTGTCACAGTTGGACATTGCATCAGTGATACCCATCAGTGATACCTACATTTTTGAACAGCTGCGACTCGATGAATGTTTATAATGAACTCAAACTATCAATATTAATGTAATCCATATTATTTCTTAGAACTGTGGAGACTAACCATATGACTGAAGTTCATCCCATTTAGAAGTTACATACTGGACATTGTGTGTGGTGGGGTGGAAATGTGGGTGCACATAAAGTTTTTAGGAGCGGCTCCCCAGCTGCCGAGTTAGTCTAAAATTAATCTCTCTCTTCATTGGCCACCAGCCCCAAAGCCTTTTTAGGGGTGTGTGTTTATACTACACCAACTGGGCTTTGCTGCTCTTTGACCAGAAACAGTCTAGCCTGAAAGACAGACCCAGACAGAAGCAGTCTACAGTTTACTACTAAAGAGACCAGGTATGTTGACACACACCAAAGAGGCAGCAACTGTGATAGACAGTTTTACATCTCTTTTTGGAGTTCATATCGGTCGCTCCCTTGCATATAGACATGGCTTTTCAAATGCTCATTTTGAATCAAACCACATCTGTCTTCATCATTAATCTTGTTCTTGACACAGAAATTGCGTTTGGTTATCTCCATGATAAGGGCAACAGAACTTAAACACTTAATTCCCCACTGATTACATGTAAAGTGTTCAAGGTTAGAGTTCAAAGTTTGGGCAAGCCTCTAGTCGAACGTCCTCTCAGAGCATGCAGCATGGGATAAATGGACGCTCTGTATTGAAACAACCAATCACATTTCTTCTGCCTGAGGAGCTGTACTACCTCCAGAATAGGAGCCAGAATGAGAAATGTGAACCTCCACCTGCAGCAGCTATTGATGTGTACTAACAATAATATTCCATTTAAACAATCCCCTTCACTCCTGCTGTGCCGATTACTGGCAGGTACGACTATCCACAGTGGAAATAAGGGACGTGACGCCAGTCAGAAACATCATATTTCATGTTGCGGATGTGCTTCAAATAACAAAACAAAAAAATATCACAGTAAAGTTTTTGGAGAACCTTTTATGTTTCTTTTTTTTGTCTCTATTCTCCGAATGTTTGGTTTTGCAATCAAACATCTGAGTTTCTAAGAGGTTAAAATACAGATTCTCAGACTTTATTTTTAGGAGTGAGTGTTTGTGTAGACCTTAGTTTCAGAATTATGAAGAAACAATACTTTATTTTATATGGATATCCGGGGCACCAAAATTATTGGGACAGATTAACACTTACGTTTAGTCACATCTTTTACAGTCAGTTACTGCTTGAAGTCTGTAAACTATTGACCCCACCATACACTGGGTATATTCTCGGGTGAGTCTCTGCCAAAAGTTTAATTCAGGAGGTATTTTGTCTTTTGCATGTCACCTTCGATGAAACATGAACTCTTGCATGTGTCATAATTAGCCATGTCTATACATTATGCCGTGGTGTCAAATGGTAGTGTCAAGTGTAAACATGCAAGTGGAAGACATAAGGGTTTTCCAAACACCTGCAAGCCCTACTTTTTTTTTTTTAAGCAAACTGTAACTTGATAATTCTGTTACAGGCTAGCTACTGTTTTCCCCCTTGAAGGGTAGAGTTAGTATTTCTGCTACTGAAGTGTTCTGTGGATGGTAGTGGCTGACACACCTACATCACCTTCTGGAGAGTGGTCTGCTTCTCTGTTTTCTTCATTAGGGTAACCTTTATTTGGTTATCCACTGTAAATGTCTTCTTTGGCATACTGGGTTGTTTGTGATTGCCGAGCCAGCCAGTGCTGGTTTGGATCAAATGTCAAGGCAACAAGCTTGGTTATATTATGTTGTCATATTTGTTAATAAATGTGTGTGTATTGTTTAATGATGTTTGTCTGTGTTCCCCCGGCAGCCTGCCATGTCAGTGTCTCAGGTCACCCCCACCCTGTTCCTGAGTGGGGCCGATGCTCCTCTCAACCAGGCCCTAGTCTCCCGAAAGGGTATCACCCTCATTGTCAATGCCACACTCAACCACGCCTGTCCCATCTACCCGGGGGTGGAGTGCCTGCGCGTGCCCGTCTCGGACCTTCCAAGCGCACGCCTGGGCGACCACTTTGACCGCGTCGCCGAGCGGATTCACGGCAACCGGACGGGGGGTACACTGGTGCACTGTGCGGCGGGCATGAGCCGTTCTCCAGCCCTGATTATGGCGTACCTCATGCGTTACCGGGGTGTTACTCTGTGCCGTGCCCACAAATGGGTGCAGGAGTGTCGGCCGTACGTGCGGCTCAACGCAGGTTTCTGGGCTCAGCTGCTGGAGTACGAGAGGAGGCTCTACGGGAGGAATACGGTGAAGGTGGCCACACCCATGCCTCCACTGACCCAGTTGTCATGGCCACCGCGCTCACCGCTGACACAGCGGTCGCTGACACTGTTGGCTGGGTCACCGTCTTCGTCATCACAGGCCAAGGGGGTGAATAAGGATGGGCTTGTAAGGAAATGGTAGAGATGGAGTTTCTTTCTATGTGTGAATATGTAATTTAGCAGGCTAGGCAGTACTTTCTTATTTGTTGGTTCCCGTTCCATGATGCTTAGCCGAGATTGAGCTATAGATTTCACACCAGCTTGTCTCCCCAAAATCAACCAATGGTCACAACATTTTACCTTTATTACTTCTGGTAGAGTGACGATAAGTAGTCATGATAATTCAATACACTTTAAATGTTAGAATCGAAAAAAAACGTGCCCCTTGCTGATTTCATCTGCCCCCTCAATCATTATATCCTGCTCTTCAGGCACCAGGTTTCACACCTATCTAGGGTGTGTTTAAAGTACTTCTGTGGCTATAGTTTCCACTAACCCCAGAATGAGTACCAACATGCTATTTGGGACCATATTGTACATGCGCAGTATCCCCAAATTATTATGTTAAAGGTTTAATCTGTGGCATTTATAGTCAATACATTCTTTAAAATTGTCTGATTTTAAATGTGTAATGGTCTCAACACGTGCATTTTGTTTTGATGAATCACTGCTCTCCACATTCCTGTTAGATGTTAGCTAAAGAGATAAGTGGTCAACTGACATGTTTGGAAATGGGGTATTTCCGATTAGCAAATTCTGCAAAAGACGCACAGTTGCCTCAGCACTGTCCCGGTCCGTGAAGGATGGTTTCAGCCGGGGTTGTTTGCCTCATTGCAACTCCTTGCGGCAGCCTTGGTTTCTGCAAGCTGGTTGCCCCCGTCAGTTAAACAATCTCCAACACACACAACATATTGATACAACTGAACTTAGGGAACATCCTTACAGTGACTATCAAATATTTACCTCATAACTATTTACATCGCCACAAACACACTGAGTTACAAATAGAGGTTAAAGTAGGAGAGATTTCTACTTTTATGGTGGAGGGAGTGGTAATACGTGCAATCACCTGGATGTTTATGCATTCTTATTTTCAAGATACTTTAAACTCTATCAAGGTGTTAGGAATCATGACTAGATAGCAGTTCTTAAGTTTTTGATACCCCTGCCGATTTAGTTCAAAACTAACCTGGCCAGTGAGGAACATTTCATTTTTACTCTGTGACGAAATTCAGTATTGAGTTGGCCTGGTCTTAGAGGTTATTGTTCTGTTTAAAACTGAATTTCTCTCTGTGTCTGTTGTAAAGATTGTAGTAGCTTTTCCTTTAGGATTTTGCCTCTGCTTAGCCCCATCCTATCTCTAGTAATGGAATGGCTGCTTTTTCATTTTTAGTCTATCAAATCCAAGATCCCAAGCTTGCCAAAGCTTCTGCACACGTGCAGACAAAGTTCAACAGCAAGATGCCTAATTGGGAATGTGAACTACGGTTTCTTAATTGAAAGGTATCTCCTTGAATTCAAACAGATCCTGCACAAATGTTTAACATGCTGATCAATGGCAAAACATTACGAGTTGTTATATACAATTGTTGTGTTTTTATCTTACAGTGATGTTTTACTCCGCTATTCTACAGGTCTTGTTACATTATATGTGGCCTAGAATACAATAGTCATAATGCTATCTTGCAGGCATACATTCAAATTAAATTATTCAGAAAGGCATGTTCTCTACAAATACAAATGGATGCAACATATTTTTCCATTCATAACTACCTTCCCATATTAATGTTTTTTTTTTTTAAAGAAACAATACAGACCAAATAATCGTTTTTCTTCCCCCCCACTACATGCTTTTGGAGACCCTTCTTGCACATTCACCACATTGTGCCTATTTGTTCTGGGATGTATTCTTTAGATTCTTTATGGAAGAAAATATTACTATAAAAATGTATTGAAAAACTGTTTCGCATATGCCTTCCTCATGCACAGAAGTGTATTTTCACATAATGATATAGAATTTTACCTGTGTGAATGTCAAAGAGTTGTTTTGTAGTACAGGCTTATGTCCTTTTGGATTGTGTCGTGTGTATATAAAGAGAAAATGGAAATGGTAGTTCCTGTTCTTGTATTTTATTCAGGCTACCTGTAATTATGAAATCCTAAAATAATGGGCCTTTTGCTGGAGTGTATACAAGTGTCTGGTACAAACATTAATAGCAGTGGCGAACAGTGACTACTGGAGCTAGGCCGCCAGTAGCTGAAAAAGATCTGACGTCATACCTATAGACAGAGAACTCGGATACCTGCGTATACAGAGCATGACTTGAGACCTTTCCTTTGCAGACCTATGTAGGAGAAGCAATTCTTTGATGACATAGTCAAATGGTCCTAAACCATGCCTCGGCTGTGGCTCACAGAAGCAGCAGACGTACACAACGGTTGCAAATAACGATAGCAGGAACCAGGTTAGAAGAAAATATAGTTGTGTCGTTTCGAAGAAACTTTTCCCAAAACGTGTCACTCTGTATACTTAAGCCCTCTAGAGGGCTTTGAGGCATCATACAACTGTCCCACCTATTACAAGACAATTGGTGATTGGTTGATTCTAATACTCTTACTGAAGTCAGTGTTAATAGAATGGCTCGTGCCTTCTATTCAAAACCTGAGGGCCTAGCCAATGAGCGTTGAGCACAGCTAGATCATTTCTACCAAGATACTACCAAAGAAAAATTCTGATTGGATATTATTTCTCTTGGCAATTAACCCTTCTTTTCCCAACACAAACTGAAGAAATTCAATAGGAAGATCATTACAATTAAGATTAAATCAAAGAAAACAGAATTACAGATTTGTATCTATCCTCTCTGAGGGCGTACAGGGCCTTAAATTCTCGTTTTGTTATTCGGCTCTGAAAAATGTATTAACTTAACCGAACTGGATGGAAAATATTGCCACCTACTGGCTTTAAAGGGCACTTCACTGTAATACATTTTCAATGGCAACTGTTCAGGACTACCCACCTGAGACCTGAGGAATTTCAAACCACCTCTTAACCCCTGCCAACATGCTCAGACTACCCTCCAGTGTCACATGACAAAATCTGAGGTTGATCAACTACTCAATTGAGGATTTGAACGGTGGCAGGTTGGTCTAGTGGCCAGGAGTTTTGGATGTGGAAAATGAAAGTTTGCTAGTTCTTATTGTTGAGCCTACAACATGTAAAAAACCTGTTGTTCTGTCCCTGAGCCAGACAGTGTAACCTAATTACTCCCAGGCCTTTGCTTAAAATACGAATGTGTTCTTAGCATACTTACAGAACAAATGAACAGGAATAATTCTGACTAGTACCTGGGTGTAATTGCTCCCTTATGCTGTATCAGTACACATGAACTGGAGGCCACAAAGTTTTTTATTTTAAATAAATGCAGCATTTTCACCTGTATTGGTCACATTCTCCACAAAAAATCTGATTAAATAAATATGTTTAAATTAAATTCCAGAATCCTTTCATTGTTTTGTTGAAAAAGCTCAAATAAAATGTACATGGTATGTTTTCTGTCCAATAAATCACATTTTCCATCCAATTACCAATACGTTGTTATACAAGTAAGCGAGACATTTCTAAAATATTCAAAAAGAAATAATGAAGCACCCTTTAAAGTCCATCAAAACTTACTGAATCAATAGCCTAAGAAAATGCATGCCTTTCCTAGTCTTAGAGGGAGACATAAGTTGAAAAGGACTTGATGGCGGAAAATGATATGCATAGATGATATCAAGACAGACAGAGAACTGTACCTGTTTATAGTAAATTGTGGGCTGACAGCTCAATAGGCCAAGCAATAAACTTGCACACTGTGTTCAGATGTGGACAGTAACTCAGTTTTGTGTGCGTATCTTTATGGTATGTTTCTCTGTGATTATAATGAGACCATTCTTTCACCAAGGCCATCGTGAGGTAAGTAGTCTGCCATTATGAAGTAGTCATTTTTCTCTCTGCATGTTGCTCGACAGACGGCACGCCTAATACGGTACCCCAGACTGAAAACCAGACGTTTTTTTTTTCCTTGGAAGGTATACCAGTGCTGTGTGTGTGTGTCTGTCTGTCTGTGTCTGTGTCTGTCTGTGTCTGTCTGTGTCTGTCTGTGTGTCTGTCTGTCTCTGTGTCTGTGTCTGTGTCTGTCTGTCTGTCTCTGTGTCTGTGTCTGGCACAAAGCCAAGCACAAGGCGCCACTTTACGAACATGATGATCTCACCCCAAATCCACCTCCAAAACAATGTGTATATTCATCGTCCTGTCAGAGTGCCCTTGTGCACGCACATACATAGAAGCCAAGCAGAAAACATATCTACAGATCTCTCTATGTAGCGTATAATTATCCTTGGAATTGAAATTGAAAACAGATTATTCCACATTTAAAAATCAAGACATCTGAGAGCATATACTAACCTTAATTGATAGAAGAAACATTTTATTAAAAGCAAAATTATAAAAAACAAACATACAAATTTTTCCGATATTCATTTCACATCCAAAAGCGAATAAATATTCTGAATAGTGACTTAAAGCAAATCATCAACAATGAAAGTAGGAGTATTAAAAATAAATCTATATCTACAAAATGGTGGTTTCTGAGTGTTAAAATGTTCCTGGGTCATCTTCCCCAGACCCCCAAAGGTATTTTTGGAACAAGTAGGCACAAACTACATCTGTACAATAAAAAACATATATTTTTTTATTGTGAATTGATTTACGTTGCAAAATGTTTTGCTACATTGTGCCTCAACGAATTTGACTCTGTTGTCTTAGCAATGCTGTTATGGATAATTGAAATGGTTGCTATGTGTCTGTCAATGGTGATGACACACTCCTCCCACCACCAGGTACCAGTGAAAGGCTTTCCTGTGCTCTCTGCCATTAGTAGTGTTTTTTTTGCCATAGCTTTTTAGTGCAACCTGCATTCTGTATGTACGCACAAAGACGGGCAGTAAATCTTAAATGCATATTTCAGTCTTTGTGCTTTTTATAGGACAGAAATACCATGTAATTGATTTTGAAAAATTATTTTCTTATTCACTTTCAGAAGTCTTGTGACTGCATTATAAAGCCCTGAACATTGTTAATGGGTCAGTTGTAGGTGCAAGGATACGCTTTCAGAGGGAAGATAATACAGTAAATGTGGTTTTTATTGGAACACTGTCAGAACATGAATTCAAAGTGACCTTTTTGTGAAACACTTTCAAACGTCTTCAGTATTCACCCTGCACACCAACGACTGTTTGAGCTGGTACCCAAAGTTGACGTCGGAAGACACAGTAATCAGGGACGTAAGCAACTCAGAGGGCATTCTCCGGGCTGAAATCCACAGGTTATGGTGTAGCCAGAACCTCAACGTGACCAAAACTAAAGACATGGTAATAGATTTCAAGACCAACCTATTATCCTAGCTATGGAAATCAATTGCCAGATCACAGGACGAGTAGAGGATTATGAATAACTGAGGACATCATTGACTATAAGGTCTCTATCAACGGAAATTCAGAAGGTTTAATGTCTGATCCATGTTTCAAACATTTTTTAAATAAGTGGGAACATCATTATAGAAAACCAGAAACCCCTCATTGACATTATAAAAAAAAAGCAAGCAAGGAAGAATGAACTAGTAGTCAGGGACATTAAGCCCCCGAGTACAACCACCTCAGTATATGTTTTTAATGAATGTATTAATTTCGATATGTGTGTGCGCACATCTGTGTTTGTGTCTAAGCATATTTGTGTGCGGGTGCGTTTGCGTCTGCACGCGCGCCCGCGCGCACTTCCACGCGTACATCTTCACACTCCCAGGAGTATCCCAGAAAACAACGTGTCCCGGAGGACTGTGAGCGCTGAGCCCGTGCCGTTGTCAACAAACACGGAGACGTACTCCCCCGCCTGCAAGCCAGAGCACAGAGGATTAGACGGCATCAGTCACTCCACGCTCCTCTCAGGCCTGTCATGAAAAGGCCTGGTAATACTCATTAATCACTCTGACTGCCTCTCTCATAGGTAATTGCACATAATTGTTGAAGTATACATGTACGTCGTTATCTAAAGATAAGTGTTGATGGACTGTCTCTGTAGATATGAGGTAGTTGGGAATGAGTGGCCGACACACATGTAACTATATACTGTGTGTGTGTGTGTGGGGGCGGGGGGGGGGGGGGTACCTGCAGGTAAAGGGTCCCTGTCAGTAAGATGTTGAAGACTCCTCCTGAAGTACCCACCCCTGTCACCGACTCCAGAGACCTGGAACATTCAAAGGTTATGTGTGGGTGTGTTTGAATATGCGTTGAGATAGATCCCTCCAGCTCCCATAGGAACATGGTATATTAGGTGTCTATCAATGTGGGCAAAACCTCTGTTCATGGATCCCAAATGACATGCAAAAAAAAAAAAATTCGCAAGCATGCATTTGCAATATCTCACAAAAGTGAGTACACCCCTCACATTTTTGTAAATATTTGATTATATCTGTTCATGTGACAAAATTAAGAAATGACACTTTGCTACAATGTAAAGTAGTGAGTGTACAGCTTGTATAACTGTACATTTGCCGACCCCTCAAAATAGCAATTTTCCCTCCCCAGTGTCATGTGACTCATTAGTGTTACAAGGTCTCAGATGTGAATTGGGAGCAGGTGTGTTAAATTTGGTGTCATCGCTCTCACAATCCCTCCTACTGTTCACTGGAAGTTCAACATGGCACCTCATGGCAAAAAACTCTCGGAGGATCTGAAAAAAATAATTGTTGCTCTACATACATAAAGATGGAAAACCTTTTTTATAATTTTAACCTGAAACTGAGCTGCAGCACGGTGGCCAAGACCATACAGCGGTTTAACAGGACAGGTTTCCACTCAGAACTCGCCATGGTTGACCAAAGAAGTTGAGTGCACATGCTCGGCGTCATATCCAGAGGTTGTCTTAGGCAAATAGACATATGAGTGCTGCCAGCATTGCTGCAGAGTTTTAAGGGGTGGGGGGTCAGCCTGTCAGTGCTCAGACCACACGCCGCACACTGCATCAAATTGGTCTGCATGGCTGTCGTCCCAGAAGGAAGCCTCTTCTAAAGATGATGCACAAGAAAGCCTGCAAACAGTTTGCTGAAGACAAGCAGAGGACATGGATTACTGAAACCATGTCCCTTGGTCTGATGAGACCAAGATAAATGTATTTGGTTCAGATGGTGTCAAGCATGTGTGGCGGTAACCAGGTGAGGAGTACAAAGACAAGTGTGTCTTGCCTACAGTCAAGCATGGTGGTGGGAGTGTCATGGTCTGGGGCTGCATGAGTGCTGCCAGCACTGGGGAGCTACAGTTCATTGAGGGAACCATGAATGCCAACATGTACTGTGACATACTGAAGCAGAGCATGATCCCCTCCCTTTGGAGACTGGGCCGCAGGGCAATATTCCAACATGATAATAACCCCAAGGACACATCCAAGACGACCACTGCCTTGCTAAAGAAGCTGAGGGTAAAGGTGATGAACTAGCCAAGCATGTCTCCAGACCTAAATACTATTGAGCATCTGTGGGGCATCCTTAAATGGAAGGAGCGCAAGGTCACTAACATCCACCAGCTCTGTGAAGTCATCATGGAAGAGTGGAAGAGGACTCCTGTGGCAACCTGTGAAGCTCTGGTGAACTCCATGCCCAAGAGGGTTAAGGGAGTGCTGGAAAATAATGGTGGCCACACAAAATATTGACACTTTGGGCCCAATTTGGACATTTTCACTTAGGGGTGTACTCACTTTGGTTGCCAGGGGTTTAGACATTCATCGCTGTGTGTTGAGTTATTTTGAGGGGATGGCAAATGTACACTGTTATACAAGCTGTACACTCACTACTTTACATTGTAATAAAGTGTCATTTCTTCAGTGTTGTCACATGAACAGATATAATCAAATCTTTACAAAAATGTGATGGGTGTACTCACTTTTGTGAGATACTGTATGTTGAAAGTGTCATTTGAGTAAGTCTTATTGTACCATTTAACATCTAGCTAAAGTGTTTTGTATGTGGAATTTCTAAAGTCTGACAATCTCACAAACATGAGCGTTATTTCCCAGCATTACCAAACCTTCCTATTGCAGCTGAACTAGCTAATCATGCCTTTTAGGAAACAAAGGGGAAGATGTATTCAGCTAACCAGTGCACCAGTGTATGTATATACTGTGCATGTACTTATACTCACACATTGCTCTGACACAGAGACTCAATGCAGATGGAAGCCTTCACACTGTCCCTCATCCTGGCCTGGGACCTCTCATTGGGCTCTGAAGACCGACACACAAACACAAACACACACACGTTGCCTTATACTCATACATATTATACTCATACAGTTGGTGTGGGGAGGTTTCTCTATGGGCAGACATTCTGAGAAAGGACCCCACCCCTGTTCCTGAGAACTGCCTTGTCTTCACACCATCTTAACACTGATTGGCTAGGGCACTGCCTGAGCCACTTCTGAAGTATATGACACACCCAACAAATTCAAAAGTATTTTTAGGTTTTCTGGCAGCGACTCCATTTGGAGTTTTTATTGACTGCTATTTGATCTATTGTGTAGATGTGTTTGCATTGTGTAGTTTTTCTGTTACTCCTTGATAGGCTCACCCTCCCATTGATCCAATCGCTCCCTAACTGCTATCCTCCCCCAGCTTCCTGCTTCCTCATTTTCCCCGCCAGAAATTGTCATTGTATTTAATTTAATATTTTCCAGGACTCAGTGTACTGCCAGAACCCCCCCCCCTCACGCCCGTCTCCCCTCCCCAAAAGTCTCACCTATGAGGAGGCTGGCAGTGAGTTGGTAGAACCCAGATATGGAGGCCGTGTAGCGGCCGCTGCTGGTGTTGAATCCCTGGCCCCTCTGGAGGCTCCGTTCTGTGTCTGAGGGCTGGAGGGGCCACAAAGGAAGACAAAAGTCACATTTCAAGTGATTCTAGCAAATGGACCAATGAAGCCCAGTCACATTTCACCTCTCGATCCAGGGACGGGTGGTGGGATGGAAGGAGTTCCAGATCAAATGTCGGTGCGAAAGTGCGCGCGTGATCACGTGTTCATTTTAACACGTGTGTGTGTGTGTGTGTGTGTGTGTGAAACAACAGCCAACACCTTAAGGGGTTTGCGACACGTTTCGAAGGTGACCCGGCGGGTCTGTGTCCTTGAGAACCAACTCACATGACCGGCAGCATCATCCATCCGCCTTCAGGGGGGGGGGGAGGACGGCCTGCAGAGAGAAACGCAGCACTGACAACTACAACTGGGCCGTCCCTCTGCCGGCAGACCGAAACAACGGATTTAGGATGAGCGGAAGACCCAACCGCATTGACACACACGGGATAGGCACCGCCTCCTCTGATCGGTCTAGGGTTGTGGATGGCAGAGCATCGCCGGGCGTGGTGGCGGACATGTCAGTTGCTGTCATTTGCCGAAACGGCCTCCGCGGGACAGACCTTTAAACGCACGGTCTGTGGTTGGCAGTGTGAATCCCACGTCGGACAATGAAGCCAGGAACCAAACCCCGAGGACTCATGCGAGTCCTCCACGGGTATGATGGGTGTTAATGCCGGTGAGGTAAGTGTGTGTCTCGGTGTTTCGTGTATGTTTGGGTGTAGGAGCGTGTTGCAACTGTTTTTTACTTGACAGTTGGATGTATCCCCATAGAGAAGGCTTCAGCAACGGAAGGCACACCGAGGTTTTGAATACGTTCTTTCCTGAATGGCTTTTGGTTGGGACCTGACAACATTTGAGTGTCATTCACCCCTCACCCGTGTATGAAGGTAATCTGTTAGGAATTTATAATGAAAACGTATGTGTTGAGTAAGACAGGGAAGTGTGGCTAAGACGCCCAAGGCATGTCTTTCTCCAGGATCAGCTCACTCCACTCAATCCCTGAGTGTTCATTGTTTTATAACAGTGAAGCGGAGTGATCTGTTTGTCAGAGTCTATTAACTCCCCCAGAAAAATCATATATTTATGATTGGAGCCTCAAACTCGTTGACCACAAAACTAATTGTTAGCTCTGAATATTATCGGGCTGACAACTCAAATTTCACCTGGAAGATTAGACTCTCAACGGGCTTTAGAGTGAGACGTTGATTAAAATTGAAATAATATGCCAGCTGTTAATTACAGTTAAACGACGGTGCCTAAACAAGTCTGCACAAACCTGAACCCTTCTTCGCATTCCACCATGTCTCAGAGCTCCATGTGTCTACATCTTACATCGACACACGGCCGCATCGCATGCTGCTGCGAGGGAATCACGCGCTCGTGTGCTTTGGTCAACCGTGTCACTCACACTGCCGAACGGCTGCAGCTCCAGCAGGCTTCGGCGCGGCACTGCGAGGGGGTGATGCAGCCGGCCGTGGAAGGCCGTGGCCACGCGATGCGGCCGCTCACAAAGCAGACAAGTACTGACCGCCATCTCTGAGGGGGAGGGAGAGAGGGAGGGAGGGAGGGAGAGAGGGAGGGGGGAGGAAGAAACAGGTTAGAGAGCGAGAGGGGAAAGAGGGGTGAGATATGTGTAGAGAGAGTTTCTGCGATGATTTATTGTACTTTATAATTCACCCAGTTTCCTAGTGTACAATTTATATTTTGCATTATTTTACCAGGTAAGTTGACGGCGAACAGATTCCCTTTTACAGCAGTGCCCTGTGAAACAGTTAAGGTGGAGAAGAGATGAATGAACCGTCTGGAATCTAGGGGGGATAAGGTCGCCATGATAGTACGAGGATCTGATTGGAAATATGGCCATGACAGCCTACTATTAAGATCAGTGCCGTGGATTATTTTGTGAACACGTGGAGTCAGGGCTCCAGTTAAACATGTTATACGAAACACTGCACCCCATGCGGTGCAATGTCCCCTTCACTGCTCTGGGGCACTCGGATGGAGCTTTACACCCGAGGGAAGAACCCCCACTACTGCTCCTCCAACACCACTTTCTTTCCAACTGTCTTACAACACGTTTTGAAATATAAATGAGATATGGGTTTGTTTGAATAAGAGCAACGTGTGTGTCTGTGTGTGTGTGTGTCTGTGTGTGTATAAGTTGTACTGAGTGTTTTTGAGTGTGGTTTAGTTTCTGTGTAAGTGTGTGTATAAGTTGTACTGAGTATTTAAGAGTGTGGTTTAGTTTCTGTGTTAGTGTGTGTGTAAGTTGTACTGAGTATTTAAGAGTGTGGTTTAGTTTCTGTGTTAGTGTGTGTATAAGTTGTACTGAGTGTTTTTGAGTGTGGTTTAGTTTCTGTGTTAGTGTGTGTATAAGTTGTACTGAGTGTTTTTGAGTGTGGTTTAGTTTCTGTGTTAGTGTGTGTATAAGTTGTACTGAGTATTTAAGAGTGTGGTTTAGTTTCTGTGTTAGTGTGTGTATAAGTTGTACTGAGTATTTAAGAGTGTGGTTTAGTTTCTGTGTTTGTGTGTGTGTAAGTTGTACTGAGTATTTAAGAGTGTGGTTTAGTTTCTGTGTTTGTGTGTGTGTAAGTTGTACTGAGTATTTAAGAGTGTGGTTTAGTTTCTGTGTTTGTGTGTGTATAAGTTGTACTGAGTATTTAAGAGTGTGGTTTAGTTTCTGTGTTAGTGTGTGTGTAAGTTGTACTGAGTATTTAAGAGTGTGGTTTAGTTTCTGTGTTTGTGTGTGTATAAGTTGTACTGAGTATTTAAGAGTGTGGTTTAGTTTCTGTGTTAGTGTGTGTGTAAGTTGTACTGAGTATTTAAGAGTGTGGTTTAGTTTCTGTGTTAGTGTGTGTATAAGTTGTACTGAGGATTTAAGAGTGTGGTTTAGTTTCTGTGTTAGTGTGTGTATAAGTTGTACTGAGTATTTAAGAGTGTGGTTTAGTTTCTGTGTTAGTGTGTGTGTAAGTTGTACTGAGTATTTAAGAGTGTGGTTTAGTTTCTGTGTTAGTGTGTGTGTAAGTTGTACTGAGTATTTAAGAGTGTGGTTTAGTTTCTGTGTTAGTGTGTGTATAAGTTGTACTGAGTATTTAAGAGTGTGGTTTAGTTTCTGTGTTAGTGTGTGTGTAAGTTGTACTGAGTATTTAAGAGTGTGGTTTAGTTTCTGTGTTAGTGTGTGTGTGTAGTGTGTCAGTGTTGTATGTGTGCAGCGTCACCCTGCCCGGCTGTGTGAATAAAAGTATTTTTGTTTTAGAATGCTGTCAGAACAGCCTGCAGCTCCTGGAGAGCACAAACAGACCTGTGTCTACTCACATGGCCGCCTGCCAGCTCCCATTCCTCACCCCCCAGACATACACGCACAGCAAATCACACACACACACACAAACACACACACACATGCGGCAAAGTAACAAAGACACACTAGCGAGTCTGAAGGAATCTGCGGAATTCAAAGGCAGAGCCAAGTCACATACACGTTCTGGAAAATGACCTCTATTAAGGGATCAGACCAGCCCACAAAGAGACATGCAGACCCCCCAACAAATGATCAAGACACCCAAAACAAAGCTCCGCAGACACAAACAAACCACATATAGACACACAGATTACCGCTCAAATGCTCATAGTATTAAACATATATACACACAGACTACCGCTCAAACGCTCATAATATTAAACATATATACACACAGACTACCGCTCAAACGCTCATAATATTAAACATATATACACACAGACTACCGCTCAAACGCTCATAGTATTAAACATATATACACACAGATTATCGCTCAAACCCTCATAGTATTAAACATATTTACACACAGACTACCACTCAAACACTCATAGTATTAAACATATATACACACAGACTACCGCTCAAACACTCATAATATTAAACATATTTACACACAGACTACCACTCAAACACTCATAGTATTAAACATATACACACAGACAACCACTCAAACACTCATAGTATTAAACATATACACACAGACTACCACTCAAACACTCATAGTATTAAACATATTTACACACAGACTACCACTCAAACACTCATAGTATTAAACATATATACACACAGACTACCACTCAAACACTCATAGTATTAAACATATATACACACAGACTACCGCTCAAACGCTCATAGTATTAAACATATATACACACAGACTACCACTCAAACACTCATAGTATTAAACATATATACACACAGACTACCACTCAAACACTCATAGTATTAAACATATATACACACAGACTACCGCTCAAACGCTCATAGTATTAAACATATATACACACAGACTACCACTCAAACGCTCATAGTATTAAACATATATACACACAGACTACCACTCAAACACTCATAGTATTAAACATATATAAACACAGATTATCGCACAAACCCTCATTGTATTAAACATATATACACACAGACTACCACTCAAACACTCATAGTATTAAACATATATACACACAGACTACCACTCAAACACACATAGTATTGAACATATATACACACAGATTATCGCTCAAACCCTCATTGTATTAAACATATATACACACAGACTACCACTCAAACACTCATAGTATTAAACATATATACACACAGATTATCGCTCACACCCTCATAGTATTAAACATATATAAACACAGACTACCACTCAAACACTCATAGTATTAAACATATATAAACACAGACTACCGCTCAAACACTCATCGTTTTATATGTATTTACATACAGACAACTGCTTAAACACTCATAGTTTTAAATGTATATACACAGACTACCGCTCAAACGCTCATAATATTGAACTAAAAAACACACAAACTACCACTCAATATAACTCATATAGTATGACACATACACTCACACAAAGACAAACTACCACTTATACCCAGTATTAACGTTACATGTTTACATTTCATTAATCACCAAAACTATACAACCAGAAAGTGTAGTTGCAGTACATAAAAACAATACTCTTCCAAAGCTGCCTGATCCCACAGGCTTACATTTAAACACTACATGAATCCATGAAGAGTTTAAACATGAGCTTGCAGGATCAGGGACTTTGCAAGGCTAAAATACATGAAACAGAAATATGTTTCATTATAAAATAAATTGTGCAATACATTTTTTGTATATATTTGTACCCCATTTTCCCAAACCTCATCATGTACAATTAGTAGTGCATTGTCCCATCGCAGCAACTCTGGCTTAGGAGAGTCAAAGATTTGGTATGCATCCTCCAATACATGCTGTTTCTTATCACAGTGCTATCTAACCGAGTCAGTCAAGGCTGTGCTGTGTACAGGGCCGGTTCTAGGCATAAGTGACACAAGTGGCTGCTTAGGGCCCCAGACCACTAGGGTGCCCCAGACCGCTAGAGAGCCCCAGACCGCTAGGTGGTCCCCAACCGCTAGGTGAGCATTTTAAAATTTTACTTAGGGCCCCCAAACGGCTAAAGCCGACACTGACTGGGTGACATACAGTGCCCTTATGGGATACCCAGCCACACAAGGAGAGAACAAAAAACAGACAACACAAGCAACCACAAAGAAATGGCTTATCTACTATCCCACCAAGATCCACCCAAACAAGCACACATCTAAAACTGACAATCATGATGATCAGTCTTCAGGAGTGTTTTTCGGAGTGACTTCAAAGCTTTCCTTCCTAGACAAGATCAAGGTCCCAGCACAGCCTGTTTTGCCCATCAGGTAAGGAATTCTTTATGATTAATTCTGATACCTCCAGATTTTTGCCACACTGTTGGTGACCTTGTGTTAAATAGCTTTATGAGTGGAAGATGGCACAATAAACATATACTAATTAAAACACATGGTTTTAAGGAAAACATTAAAAATTCTTATCTGCATTCCAGCCATGTATTTGATCTGTGCACGTTTTAGCACCAGCCAAATGAGCGTCCCATGTATGAGTGACTGAGTTGGGAACACACTGAACCTTGAAGAAGTCATTTTAACAGACATACTTTACAAACGAAAGCTGGATTGAACATGAAAGAATTAGACAGACAATCGTTCCCATATTTGTGATTGTCTGTGATTGATAACGAAGATGTAAGCCCCCCTGTAACACTCATGCTGATCTCTGATTCAAACTCCCAGTGTCACATCAGTCTAATCTAAAGAGCCACTGTTGACGCCAAACTACATTATCTCTGACGATTTTAGTACTAGTATGCCCAAATACATTATCTCTGATGATTTTAATACCAGTACGCCAACTACATTGTCTCTGATGATTTTAGTACTAATACGCCCAACTACATTATCTCTGTTGATTTTAATACCAGTTCGCCAACTACATTGTCTCTGGTGATTTTAGTACTAGTACGCCCAACTATATTATCTCTGATGATTTTGCAGTACTAGATTCAAAGAGAATGACGTTTGGCGGGGTCATACTTTCTTTCTTTGCTACCTGAAAAGAATTGTTAACATCTCATACTGTAGATATCTTAAATCAGGTGCTCTCCATTTAATCTCAACCAGCTCGTTAACACACTGCTGTCATATAGAGAGTGTTCTACCTTTTTGTTCCCGGGCCAATCATGGTGGGCTGTTCATTGAAAACAAGCTCAGTGGGCTGCATGGCGGAGGGCTTCAGGGCCTTCATGGTAAATAGGCCAAGTGCATCATAGAGGACCCCGCACACAACTAAGCTTTTAACTGCTGCCTTCTGGGAGGAGACACAAGGTCCCACTGTTCAGCATTAAAAGGAGTTCCACCAGCCATCCGGCTGCTGAAGACGTAGGACTGATGTAGGCCCATACTTGGTCAGAGAGTAGACCGCAGGGACTGACTGATTATGGGTAATTGTCGGCGCCCGGTGAGGCAGCCACAGTGTTTTGGATATTGCTCATGTGTTTACGTGTTGTTTGGTAAACTTTGAAACACAACATGAATCAGGGTTTCTTTAACCCCGGACTGCCTTATTTAAAATTAGAGTTGACTTAAAGGAGCCATTTCTAAACATTTACAAACACATGAAGACAAAAGCTAATTATATTATAAAGGGTATTGGAGAAAGATGTCATTTGAAATGTAATACTTCATAAATAGTTTGTTATTATCTGTGAATTTACGCTCATAGATTTGGCAACTTCCCAGTCATTTTATTTTGTGTATTTTGGTTTGATCATTGTGTAGTGCCAGTATCAAAGAAACTGGGATGAAGCTCTGAATGCCAAGCTACTAAGTTGTTATCTAGTTAGATTCTAATGCTAGGGCATTACACATAGAGAGCGCCTCAAACCAAACTGAAATGTTGTAGCTAGATAGTTGTTATATGGTTCACTGCTAAGGCTATTTAGAGTTGTAAATACATTGTTTCTGTTATTCCCTTTATAGACACTAGTGGGAGGAAATCACCAATATCTTCCTTAAGTCAACAAATTGGCCAGCCTTGCCTAAGGACAGGGTTGGCATTGAGAGCAGGGATTTCCTGGTCTTATCACACATTAGCAACTCTCTCAGGTGGTTTGGGCGAATGCTAAAAGCCAACCGAAGTCAGTAGATGAGTAAGCATGCTCTATCATTTCCTGTTTTGAAGTACCATATATACAATAAGATATGAGAAAAATTTGGAAATGCAAAAAAACAAAGGTATACATAAAGAATGATACATTAATATGATGTGAAGAACAAATATATTAATGGGCTGTGAAAGTCATTTACAATTTTAATGCTTGGGAATTTTGTTTCTTTGTCCATGGCTCGTGATGAAAATAACGGAAAAACATTCCAGGTTTATCCAACGGCCATTTTAATGCAGCCACAGATATGGCTTTCTAACTGACATCCAGATCTGCCCCTTAATAACTTCAGAGTCTGTTGTTAGTCTCTGTGCTTACGTACCTCTCAGTCGTAATTGGAACTCCTGCATTAGTTCTTCCTGCTCAGGTAACAGCAGGGCAGGGGGGCCCGGTGGCCCTTGGGGACCCGGTGGTCCGGGGGGCCCTGGTAGACCATGCTACAGACACAGAGATGCTGATGAAATGCAGTCCTCAATGATCAGTCCTCAAAGTGTTCAGATAAACATTCAATCTAAAGCTTAAGGGAACCATTTTGGATATATGTGTACCCTCTAAAAAAAAATTTTTTTAAACAATATTCCGCTATATAACATGAGCATCAAGTCGTTTCACTAGGCCCCCTAGCCAACATGTTGATAGATTTTGTTAGATCCTGCATTCAAGTATCCCCGGGCCCAGAATGCAAAGCTGCCAGCAGAATGTACTCATGATGTTCAGTGTGAACATTTGGGGACAAGACTGGTGTGCAAGAGCATGCAGGACCTTGTCTACAAATATCTGCCTGCAAATATCTAGCGGTTCTGGCATTACCCATTCAGCAGGGTCCTTTTGGGCCCCCTCCCCATGACTGTGGGCCCTCACTCTGCTTGCACTGCTTGTTCCCACACCCCTGGTGGGATGCCTCACTTTTTCCTGAACGGGTGTCCTAAACTCACAGTGCTCAGACCGCACATATTGCCTGTGTGTTTGCATTTTAACTTAGCTGGAACATAAGGAGACCTGCCTTGGCTTGGTGGAAACTAACAGTGAAAGCCCGTTCACTCACCGGCTGACAAGTCACAGTTGTAAGTCGGCCTGTATGTGATGCGTCTCGTTATACTACACACACCTTCATTACTGTGGGCATGCATTGTTTTTTTGGCACAGTAAACGCAGTCTTTCTGTAGCTAGAGTGTTCCTCTAACCCGTGTCCAACTGTTTGTTGCTACAAGCCAGTACTGTATGTTTATTTACACCTGCTGCTAACCATAAGCCTGGACGAGTCCACACAGAGCCTGTTGCTCGGTATGTTTTAAACTGTGTTAAGTTTCATTTAACATTGCTGTCATTATAGGAAAATCTGTTATTCCAGAACGGCTTACAGGAGCAATCAGGCTTATGTATCTTGCTCAAAGCCACAACAGCAGATTCAAAATGATATTATTGACTCAGGGATTCAAACCTGCGATCATTTGGATGCTGGCCCAACCCTCTAACCAACAAGCAACTGTATCTTCAGCCTCTGTTCCACCAACGCTTCATGCTCATGATTGTTACTAGGTGGTCTGGTTTTGGCTCAGCAAATAACTATTAACTAAGTTATCTTAGAGACTAAGCCTATGTCATCTGCGCCTTAGGCCTGCTCATGTCCGATTAGCTAGAGTGTCAATGTTAACAAGCTCATGCCTGTTTTGGTTAGGCTTGTGCTAGCCAACTGTGTAGATCTGTGTGTGTTTCCAAGTGTACCTTAGATGGCCTCTTCTGTGGCTTGGTCTTCTTGTTCTCGCCTTTGTTAGAGTTGCGTCTGAACACCAACCAGGAGTTGCGAGGACTGACGATGGCCACATCTGAGGAGACAGTCTCCTGCAATTACAATGAGTTGCCATTACTGTATCTGGAGAAATGTATTGCAGTGCACCATGCTGACAGTAACCACTTGGCACCTTACACTGTACAGCAATGTTACAATATTTACTACAGCCATTACCTCAGATTTATTACCTCACACCCTCCGTTAGTCGTTCATCATGTCACAGTAAGTGAGAGACGCTTTAGTAGTGTATATGTGCGTGTGTGTGTGTGTGTGTGCGCATGAGAGGGAAGACAGAGACGTACCGGGCTCTCTGTACTGACAGTATTATTCTCTTCCTGGTTCTCCTGACTTGTCTCACTCTCTGCAGCACAAAAGGTCACCAGCAGCCCAAGGATGAGAGGCACCAGCAGGAGCCTGCTTGGGGTGCCCCTTTCTTGGGGTGTCCTGGGCAGCATGCTGTGGGCGCTGGAGGCCTGGCGGTGCTCCTTCTGGGGACTCAGATCTTCAGCTTGCCTGTTTTAGGCACCCATCCTGTGGATGTGATAAATCCTTAGTATAGTGGCTTTGCTTCCCTGACGGCTGATGGGGGTGTAAGGCAGACAGTGTAGAAGGCTGGTAATTCTTTTCTGAGGTTAAGTTGTTCCTCAGGTGTGTTTTCCCCAGAGTTCCCTGGTCCTGTCAAGGCCCTGTGATGCCACAGTGTGTCTCTGTTCCTAGTAATCTCAAGCCATACGATGCTCTAATGTCTCTCCATTCCTCTGTTCATAGTCTTCGTCTCTCCATTTCTGTTGATATAAACATTTGGATTTCAGCGTGTCAAATACTTACTGCATATGTTGCATGCAAAAGTATGTTTGAAACTCAGTGTGTATGGTATTGCCACTGTGTGAGACATAAATACTGTGTGTGTGGCACTGGCAGGGTTTTTGTCTCTCCGAATGTGTGTGTGTGTATGTTTGTCTGTCTGTCTGTGTAACAATTTTACTCTGTGTGTGGTATTGGCACAGTGGGTGGGATTACAGCTATTTCGTTTGCCCTCCTCTGTCTAGCCAACTCTAGTTTTTGCTTAGTCTTTCACAGCCCTACTCTATTTATCGTACTTGCTCCTACTGTCTGTCTGCCCATCTGCCTGTCAGTTGATCTCTCAGTGTCTGTCTGCCTGTCAGTTGATCTCAGTGTCTGCCTGTCAGTTGATCTCTCAGTGTCTGTATGCCTGTCATTTAATCTCCCAGTGTGAGCCCGTCAGTTGATCTCTCAGTGTCTGTCTGCCAGTCAATTAATCTCTGTGTGTGCCTGTCAGTTGATCTCTCAGTGTCTCTCTGCCTGTCAGTTGATCTCTCAGTGTTTGTCTGCCTGTCAATTGATCTCTCAGTGTCTGCTTGTCAGTCGTTCGGTCTGGCTCCCCACCACAGCTTCTGTTCCTTTGATTGCTGGCTGAATGAAGGTGTCCTATTTCCGGATAGATTTCCAACCTGCCTTGACTTTAATCCATGTTCCTTGGTCTCAGAATGCTGCTCCAGTGTTGTGGCTGTGTCTGGAGGGGGTTCTGCTTTCAGACCTCTCTCTCCTTTTCTTTTATCTTCCTCCAGTCCCGTAAGACTCCTCCTCCTCCCCTCCTTCACGGGCTCCTCCTTCACTCTCACTCTCTATCAGTCTCTTGATCTGGGGCTGTCATTCCGTCCATCCACTGTTCACCTCGTCTGCCCTGCGCCCACCATGTCTCTCCCTATCTCCCCTCCTCCTCCTCCTCGTATTGTCTGGATCAGATCTCTGTTTGTGGTTTCGCTCTCCCTCCCCCCCCCCACCCCCTCTCTCCCTCACTCTTGTTTCTCCTTCTCTTCTGCATGTTCTCTTGCACTGACTCACAAAGCAGCCCACATTACCGTGTTGCCTGCTGGGTCCTAGTGCCAACAAGGTAGCCATTACTCCTTGACTGATCCAGTGGCGTTTATTCGAGTGTGTATCAGTCAGACAAAAATCTAAACGTGTGCATTATGGCGAACACTAAGCAGTCGCAGAGAGAGGGAGAAAGCTTTCAGCCGTTCCCCTTGACTGGTCTTATTCGCAAATGTGTTTCCGTGAGTTCAAAGGCAACCACCATTTACAGACCAAATGAACATACATAACAACAAATGGTCACGAAGGTCGATAGAGCCGACAGCAACTCTGGCTGTTGAACGGAGGTTCAGTGAAAAAAAAAGAGAGAGAGAGAGAGAGAGAGAGAGAATGGTGGAACAGTTAGCGGGACAGACGGAGGAAGAGTGAGAGACACAGCGTAGATAAGGGAGAGGAGTAGTCTCACATTGTAACTCTGCTGCCAATATGACGCCATTCGTCAGGGAAGTTGGTGCATGAGATAGCAATACCAGGATGATGACATGTTATTAAGAAGTTGAGTGTACGGTTTCCGAGGAAATGCATTTCCCCAAAATGCCTGTGCACTATCCTATTCGACAGGGCTGGTGAAGGGGAGTGGTTTGGTGTGATAATTAATTGGTTGAAATGTATGGAGACTTTGTTCATTTTAAAGAAACGTATTGATACACCATATGGTTCAGGAGAAATGCATTTGTTTGAAAATGCCAAAGCAGAAAGTGAACTGCAGATTCTGGATCCCAACATCCAGATGTGATACAGTAAACATCCAATATGAACTATTTCCTGGACAATGTTGGAATTACTGCTAATATATAATATATATATGTATCAGAAGCCTTAATGAATCATCTAGAAATAATGGTTAACACAGTATGTTATGAACCTGTTCGTTCCTTTTATTCTTGCTATGTTACAAGATTCACTGAAAAAAAATATCCAGTTTCTTGAAAGTAGAGTATATATACTCTTATTCGCATAGGATAACTTATTTGGGGAACTGGAGGCTTTTTAATATGAATCTTTTAATAAAGCCACAACAGATGTATCAGCTCTGTTGAAAAGGGGTGAGTATTCTTGGTGAGTATTCTTGGTGGGGTATTCATGGTGACTATTATTGGTGAGTATTCTTGGTGACTTTTCATGATGAGTATTCTTGGTGAGTATTCTTGGTGAGTATTCTTGGTGAATATCCTTGGTTACTATTCATGGTGAGTATTCATGGTGAGTATTCTTGGTGAGTATTCTTGGTGACTATTCATGTTGAGAATTCATGGTGAGTATTCTTGGTGAGTATTCTTGGTGAATATCCTTGGTTACTATTCATGGTGAGTATTCATGGTGAGTATTCTTGGTGAATATCCTTGGTGAATATTCATGGTGAGAATTCATGGTGAGAATTCATGGTGAGTATTCTTGGAGAGTATTCTTGGTGAATATTCATGGTGAGTATTCATAGTGAGTGTGTTTGGTGACTATTCATGGTTTTTCTCATGGGGACTGGCTAAATGTGGCTGAATCACATTTTCCTTGTTTTTTGGTCCTTACAGTTATCTAATGTAAACAAAGTTTTCCTGCTTGGGTTGAATAAAAAAAAAGTATATATATATATATATATATATATATATATATATATATATATATATATATATATAAAATGACATCAAGATGCCTAAAACTTTGCAAATAGTAACTACTCAGTCTTTAGTTACAGACACTTTAACTCAATGAGCATTATCAAGCCATTCAATCGCTATTCATAGAACATTGCAGGTTCCTGCTGCAGGTAAAGAAAGTGTCGCCCCTGGTACTTAGTCCTGTCTAATAGGATTGAAGATTCCCCGGCTTTACACACACACACACACCAGCTGGAAAGGGTGTATAAGTCAACCAAGCCTCAGAGATCTGATTTTAACGAAAGTAGGAAGACCTGGGTTGGTAGAGGAGGATAGCGAAGGTGAAAAAGATAGTGTACAGAAAGGAGCTGAAATGAGAGAGTGTACGGGTGCGTAAACAGATGATCTAATGGATGAAGAAATTATATTTGGCCATGATTCAGGGCGAAAAAGTGTTGTCATTTGTTGTCCAGCAGCTATGAAAACTTACCCAGAACCTCTGTGAAGTGTTCACTAACTACTTTCCACAGCCAAGGTACTGTCTGACTGTTTTTATGTGTGTAGGTGTGTGTGTGTGTGTGTGTGTGTGGGCCTATGTGTTACCAGTGTGTCTGCCTGCTTGTCAATCTGTGTTCATGTAAACACTGTGTATAGGACGTTGAAATGGATCCTGGGGACTCCTCACCTCTCATGCATTTTGTGGTGGCAAAGAGGACAATCAACGGCATCTTCGATCAGCTGCTGGACTATGTCAAGGAGGGGTCAGAGTTTGTGGAGGGTAAGAAAAGTCTGTATCATTTCTTTACTTGAACCTGAGATCCACATTAGGGGAAACAGGCCCACTGGCTGCCCAGCCTGGCACACTGGTTTTTGTTGTTGTTGTGACTATTAAAATTGAAAAGAGCATCCAGCATGGTGATTTTCTTTTAGTAGAAGTCAACCCTTTTGTCTATTAGTAGAAGTCTAATCTGATGCTCTATTAGCAGAAGTCTACACTGCTGTTCTATTAGTGGACGTCTATTCTCCTGTTCTATTAGCAGAAGTCTACACTGCTGTTCTATTAGTGGACGTCTATTCTCCTGTTCTATTAGTGGACGTCTATTCTCCTGTTCTATTAGTGGACGTCTACTCTCCTGTTCTACTGGTGGACATCTACTCTCCTGTTCTATTAGTGGACATCTACTCTTCTGTTCTATTAGTGGACGTCTACTCTCCTGTTCTATTAGTGGACGTCTACTCTCCTGTTCTATTAGTGGATGTCTACTCTGCTGTTCTATTAGTAGAAGTCTTCTCTGCTGTTCTATTAGTAGAAGTATACTTTGCTGTTCTATTAGTTGACATCTACTCTGCTGTTCTATTAGTTGACATCTACTCTGCTGTTCTATTAGTGGACGACTGCTCTGATGTTTTATGGGTAGAAGTCTACTCTACTGTTTCCATTAGTATAAGTCTACTCTGCTGCTCTATTAGTAGCACTCTGCTGTTCTTTCAGAATGAGGTTTGAATTTATCTGTTGTGGTTTGATGTAATATTTGTTATTGTAGTACTTTAGTAAGTTTTAATAGAGATGCAAACCTCACGCTGGCCAGGTATGCAACTTCTATTGCCTTTATTGCATATTCAATAATAGGTCCTATTAACAGGCCTTTTTAACTATTGCATGGCCAGCTATGATGATGGCCATGTATTATCATCTATGGCCATAAGATCTTTTCTTGTCTATTTCTATGCTGCCCAGAGACGTGGCACTGTGCGGATCTGGAGCAGGTCGCAGTTGAGGAGCAGTGCCTTGAGATCAAGACCTGTGCTAGGAAACTGGCCACCATTCGGGATGTGTTAGCTCGCAGGCAAATGAAGGTGGCCTTTTTTGGGAGGTAAGAGCCAATAGCCTGAGGGACATCGACTTCAATCAACAAGGGACCAATGAGCATCCACATGTAAATTAGGGACGCTTAAAATTGTACAGAAACTTGCCGGTTTGGTTTAATTCTTCTCACTGTCAGTCAAGTTGTTTTGACGTGATCACCTTGGTAACAGGGTTCACCCTGTTGAGACAGCAAACACCCCTGTCATTCACACAGAAGCCCTGCCAACGTGGTGTCGAACATGTTTGTCAAGGGAGTGAAGCGAACATTGCCTGTTCCTCTCGCCGGCAGGACGAGCAACGGTAAGAGCACGGTGATCAACGCCATGCTGAGAGACAGGGTGCTGCCCAGTGGCATCGGCCACACCACCAACTGCTTCCTGAGGGTGGAGGGCACGGATGCAGATGAGGCCTTCCTCACCACTGAGGGCTCTGATGACCGGAAGAGCGTCAAGGTCTCGGGTCAAACCGGGCGGGTCGCAAAACGGGTATATAGTTCAATGGGGTTCCAGTTTATTGCCACTACATTGAATGTGTTCTCCCTCTCCTTCCTCTTCTGCTTCAGACAGTCAATCAGCTGGCCCACGCCTTGCATATGGAGCGCAATCTGGACTCGGGGTGTCTGGTGAAGGTGTTCTGGCCCAAGTCCAAGTGTGCCCTGCTGAGAGATGACCTTGTTATTATGGACAGGTACACACACACACACACACACACACTAACACACACACTAACACACAAAAAAAGACTCTATGTCCAGTGGAAGAGATGGCAGTGTTAAACACACACATATTTTACCTTGTGTGGTCCCCGAAAAACCATTCCTGTTCAAAATCAACTTTTCCCTAACCCTCAAAGAACACTAAAAGGGCTCGGGCTGCTCACATGGGCCTTTGAGCTATAATTTTATCACCTGGCATTGGGGCAAGTCTTTTTTACATTACATTTACTGTAGGAATTACACAAAATCTTTCTTTTGGTTGTCCATTTAGCCACTTGGAAATTTGGACCCAATTTGGCCAAGGACATCAGTGCACACAATTAATCTTTGTCGCTTAAACCTAACGGGACTTCTGAGTCTACTGAATTAATATATTGTACACATTGACTGGAAGAATAACTTGGAAAACATGTACAGACACTCACACACCAACCTACCAACCAAGACATCTACCGTTCATACTACCTTTCACTCCATAACATCTACAATATCCAACACAGGCAGGGAAAATCAGGCTTGTCTTTTCTTGTCTGCGGAGCATTTGTAACGTTTGTATAAAATGAAGGCATGTGCTCATTTTCTGTTGTAACGTTTTACTTTGTGTTGTCGATCAATTCCACGTGGACTCATTCAGTCCAGGGACAGACGTGACCTCTTACCTGGACAGCTGGATAGACAAGTTCTGCCTGGATGCTGACGTGTTTGTGTTGGTGGGCAATGCAGAGTCCACACTGATGAACACAGTAAGAAATCAAACCTGGAACTATTCTGCTATTCAATCATATATCCATCAATCATATACATTATCTCACGGTTTCTGATCATTCAGAAGGTATGTTTTAGGTAATGACATGTTGATTAGCAACATAAAACCCCAAAAATTCAAATGTCGGGGGTGCGTCTATGGGCACCAATAGGAATGAACTCAATGAAAAGCATAATAAACGAATTTACAATAATTATGTATGTTCTAGTTCAGTGAATGCCATTATGCTCCTCTTGTCCTACTGTATATTTAGTGTCTGCATGTCTCTGTGTGTCTGCTACTCGTTTAAAGGAGAAGCTGTTTTTCCACAAAGTGAGCGAGCGCATATCCAAGCCAAACATCTTCATTCTGCTCAACCGCTGGGACGCCTCTGTGTGGGAGCCCGAGTACATAGACGAAGTGAGTCCGAATGTGAAACAACCCTGCAAGCATAGTGCAGGAGGTCCGTAACCGTTGTGTTTGGCACGCGCCACCCCAGGGGCAGCGGGCCAATGCATCAGTCAATAGTTCAAGCCACTTTGTCAGTCGACGACACTTCAGAAGCACGAGTAAAACATATGTAGACACTTCGGCGGCCCCTCACTCACACTCCGCTTGCAAGGCTGTAGTAGCGTATCTCTGTGTTCACACTGGCTCTGTTTCACCCACACTTGGCCTTGTGTGCTCTATGCTTAAGTTACATGCTTGGTGCAGTTGGGCTAAGGACTACTTTGTTCTCGCTTGTTGGGTCTTATTACATGCGCACTTTGTCGAGCCCTCCGTCCGTTTCCCCTCCTTTTTTAACTACCAAAATATAACGGGCGATGACCTCTGCCCAGGTGCGTAAGCAACACATGGAGCGCTGTGTGAGTTTCCTGGCGGAGGAGCTGAGGGTGGTCAGTCAGGCAGAGGCGCCGGGGAGGATCTTCTTCGTGTCGGCCAAGGAGGTGCTTAGCTCCAGGATCGACTCAGCCCATGGCGTGCCCGAGACAGGTGAGACCAGTGAGTCAAGGTTGCATGATGTTGGCTCGCTGCCCCTGTAAGACAAGCCAGGTTTTACCTGGAACCTAAAAGCGTTCTGCCTGGAACCAAAAAGTGTTCTCCCTGGAAACAAGAAAAGGGTTGTGTTACAGGGACAGCCAAAGCACCCTTCTTCTATTTTCTTTTCTGGCAAACAAAACTAGACTTGATGCAAAACAACTGTGGCATTTTTGCTAGGTGGTGCCTTAGCAGAAGGATTTCATGAGAGACTGAGGGAGTTCCAGAGATTTGAGAGAACGTTTGAGGCAAGCATTGTCCATAGCACAAAAAAAGAAGCAACAGTAGATTTCACGTGGCTCTGAAACTAACCTAACTACATTCACGACTGTGCAGGAGTTCATCTCACACTCCGCAGTGAAGACCAAGTTTGAGCAGCACACACTCAGGGCATGGCAGATCACAGAATCGGTCAAGTCAATCATGGACGCCATTAATATTGGATCCGCTGAAAAGAAGTGAGTTCCCTTTGTTTTATTATAGAGCTATTGTTGATTCTCACAATTGTCTTTCACGAGACTTAGTGATGTGCCACTACCACACTCCCCCTAAACTGTATTGGTCAATTACGTCGGAACAAGCAGGAAACTGTGTTCAGATATCTACATGGTTTCGGACCCAGTCTACAGATACCCAGCAGGTATCATTCACTATGTATCTCAGCATAGGACTCTAGCTCTGAAGGAGAGAAGCTCTCCGATTTGCTCTTACCTATGACAAACGTTTTTTTTTCCCATTGGACATCTCCCTGTGTAGGATCTGTTCCTTGGAGAATCGGGAGGACCAGAAGGACCGGCTGGAGTTTGTCAGGGGCCAGCTAAACTGCTTGACGGACAACATGAACGAGAAGATCAAGGTCATAACAGAAGAGGTGGCCGCCAAGGTAAATGACAAAGGAGATGATCCTGGTATACATTATTGGAAATAAAACACAAATGATGATAGCAAATGATGACTTACTCTGGGCATAATTTACAGTTGATTATGCACATATTTCACTCAGCCATTAATTCAGGCCAATGAATTTACAAATGATTGGTTGTGAAAGGCAAGGTCAAGAGGCCTTTTAGTCTCCTATTACTACACAATTACAATAAGTAATAAATGTGTTGTCCTTAGTCAGGCAGACAAGACATTGTTTTCTCTTCATGGTTTTGTGCATTTTACTTAACGTTTTCCTCAGGTAACCATGGATATGGCAGAACAGATTCACAGTCTCTCTGCACTGGTTGATGAGTTCAACGCCGACTTCATACCAACACCACATGCACTGACGTTATACAAAACAGTAAGTCTTAGACTACTAAGCCCATTGGACTGTTTGACCACTTTGGTGGGACATTTAACCTTTATATACCCAACAACTTCATAAACACACTTCCAGTGTATCCTATCAGAACAGCTGGCTATGAGCCAAGGCTGTGAATGGGAATAAAAGGAAAGCCTCTGGTTCTGTTGGTCACTTAATGATGTGAGTACTGCTGGGACGCAACAGGCTTTGGGGTCAATAGGGCATTGTTGTGTGTTCATATTTGTATGGGTACTTGTGTGTGTGTATATTGATGGTTTTACTAAGGTCCAGGGGACAGCAACACCTTGTGCTTCACAAAAATATGGTAATTCACCTTGTCAGCTCAAGGATTAGATGCTCTTGACCACTGGGCTACCTTGCCACCCCTGACATCAAACCATATCTGACAGTTGACCTCTTTACAAACTCCAGAGAGAACTATCATCTGTTATTATCACCTACGTTTACATGTTAGCGATCAAGGAACTACACACAGCATACAGGATTTCAAACAAGAAGCCTCCCATCAAAACGACACATTTGTCATGGCTGCTGAACAAAGGAAATCTAAAACCAAGCACAGCCAAAATTTTACGGACACATCTTCTGTCTTACGTGAGACTACAGGACATTGGATAGCGGTAACACCCCTTTAATGCATCCGTTCTGCATCTCACCATCTACAGACACAATCTGAAGCAGGAAACGCCTGTGGTAAGAACTGTTCGACGTTAATCTGACCGAAAAGAATTCATTCTATTAAGGACTGTTTGATTCTGGAGAGCAGGAAACCAACTGATGACAGCACCAACTGAGATATGGTGTTCTTCAGGAATAGTGGACGTTGCTTCAACTGTGACAATCAAGTTCCCTGGGAAAAAGAGCAGACCAGTGCATTCACTTGAAGTCTGATGTCCGCAGATATGAGCACCTACAAGACTGCTCGTTATGACTTCCAAAGACCAATAGTGAAAGTATCCCAACTGATCAAAGATTATGAAGGGAAAGCTAGATGCAAGATGAACACTGATGCCTCTCTCCCTGAAAAAGCTAACAACTTTAATGCTTGCTTTGAGATAACATTGATCATGTTACAAGGGACGTATTGATCAAGATCTCTGTGTCCGCCGTTAATAAGACATTTGATTATGTGAATACTTGCAAAGTAGCCGGCACAGGTGATTTGGAATTCAACTAGCTGGAATATTTATTGACACAGTCACCCTCTCCCACTCACAGTCTGTAGTTCCCACATGCTTCATGGTGTTCAGTATTGTTTTTGGATCCAAGCAAACATTGTATCTTGAAGCCTGGATACAATGGAATCCCCACATCATCCAAACACATCCACGGGCCACATATTTTCAATAGGCCGGATAACCAACAAGGCATCCCGCAGGGAAATGGCTAGAGTCTGGCTAGAGTGGATTACTGGGAGGGGCTTGCCCCCATCCGCATCGACAGGGTCAAAACCCTCTATGGTTTCTCAGTGTGGACATCAGTGAAGACCTGACACCGACCCGCCAATACGAAGACGAAGGCACACCAAGCATTTGCCATGGTCCCTTGAGTTGGGTAGATGCCACTGAAAGGCTCTTGTATAACTGCATCAAAGCCATGTACGGCAATTGAACCGCCCTTACCTTCAAGGCTCTACAGGGGGTGATGTAGACGACCCAATAAATCACTAAAAGAGTGTCAAGGACTCCAGTCACCTGAATAATATAATGTTCACCATGCTACCATCCATCTAACGGTACTGGAGCATTGTCTCCGAAAGCACTGCTACCACCAGGCCATCATACAGCCCACACAGTCAACACTGCTGTTCCATCCATTCAACAAATACATTCTAACTATACACTTTAATTGAATTGAGTGACAATGACACTATCCACTTTATGTTGAATAAATAAGGCATGAGCGGGTGTGGTATATGGTTAATATATGACGGCTAAGGCTGTTCTTATGCACGATGGGTCACTGAGCGCCTGGATCCAGCACTTAGACATGGTATATTGCCAATATACCAAAAATTCCTGAGAGCCTCCGGTTACAAACACAGTTTGAAAAGTAATATGTTGTGATGTCATATGTACATGTGGCACACAGTCTCATATACCACAGTGTTTAGCAAATCAGCATTCAGGATTCAAACTACCCATTTGTTACATAAATATTTACTATACAACATACACAGCTTAACATACAGTCTTACTTGACATGTCGCAATCATAATTTTCACTGAATATTGTATATGTACCAGTGTACATACCTTTTTGCATGGTTACTATGTATTCCACTTGATTAAAATGATATTGATCCTTTGTACTCAAATGTTGCTGGAGCAAAACAGTTGCAACAGGAGCTAGTTGTATGTCATTAGCATTTGGTTGTGTATGTTTCTATAAATATTGTCATATAGAAACTATATTAATTATGTCGCACAAAAGCTTCACTGACAAACCTTTGATTGTTTAAGCATGTGCTGAAATAAAGGGTTTTAGTGTGTGACTGACAAACCAGATTCAAACCCAGGTGATTACAACCTGGGTTTGTTTCATTGAGCTAAAGCCTCTCCAGAGCCCAGGGTCTAGCATAGGAATCCAGGTCTAAGGTAAAATAATTGACTGCGTGTTGCTGAACCACTTCTGTTATCTCTTCCTCTGTTCTACCCGCAGCAGCTTATGAAGCATGTGGAAGAGAGGATTAGTAAATCTCTGACCTTCCGTTGTTCAACTGGGATCGTTGGCAGTGTGCAGTCATTCCAGAAATACATGATTGGTAGGTACAGGGTAAAATGTTTCCTGTACTGAAAAGTCTGTTGATTATGGGCATGATGTTATTATTATTTTATAGCCTACGGTGAGAGCAGGAATAGGAACCAGGTCACTCCTGTTAAAGATATGTCCACCTGCTGGACTACCTTTCCCATCATGCAGCATGTCAGCATATGTATGGACCAGAATGGCGCTATCTTTAAACTCTTACATTAATGTAACTAAATTAGGGATGAAAAATATTACCCAGGTGGGGCAAGGCTAACACACTATAGTCTATACATTGCTCCAATAGCAGTAACCACTTAAAAAATATATTTTAATGTGCTCATTGGTGAGGATCACTCTACAATTAATTTGAGAATTTAATGTTAACCTTTTTTACAACCAAATTTTACTTTGAGAAAGGTATCCCAAGCAGTTTCAGGGGATCTCTTACTATCACGATGCAGGTATTTAGATGTTGTACACAAACTGTACATTCACAGCTTCATCCATTAAGGTATATTACATTTTTAAAGTGACTCATTGTCTCTTATCCAACGGTCTTTCTCTCTGTGTAGACTGCCTTCGAGATCACATCAAGATTGACTTCACCATTTACTGACATCTGCAGGACGTTGAGATAGTTAGGTTGGCCACTCTGATCCGTTTACTGTTCCCACTATACAAAGGGCTGCATCCAGAGACAGACTGACACTTATTTTGCCTGTGAGATGTCTCGCTCTGGGCAGCCATTCCACGAGGCAGGGGCAATTAGCATGCTAGAGTTATTGTTGTTCGCAGGGCTTTCTCTCTTCATGTGCTGTCTGCTGCTTGATCCCTGACAGTGATTCTGTATGGTTTTCCAGAGAGCGTTCAGCCACTGCTGCCCCCTGCTGTGCAGGAACAGCTCCATGTCCACCTACCCAGCAGGAAGTTTGACCTGACCTATGACCTTAACCTGGCCACGCTCTGCAATGACTTCAAAGAGAATATTGACTTCCAGTTTTCCCTTGGCTGGTCTTCCCTTGTCACCCGTTTCATTGGGCCCAGAAATGCCAAGCGAGCTCTGACCTCCATAAACCAAGAATTTCAGGTTAGCCATGGACAGATCCCGTATTCACAGGCTTTCAGGAAGTAGGAGTTTCGATATAAGATACGGTCAGCACTTCTTCTTTGATATGTTTTCTTAATATAGTCCCTTGAAGATACTGTATGTTGATTACTGTAGGATGAATAAGTGATATGCCAGGCATGATAAACCCTCATCTTGGGCTACTGACATTTTGCTCCAATGCTACTCTTAAAACATCAGATTTGTGTTCAAGGTCTTGGAGAAGCTGTGTAGTTTTAGCATGGTTGGAGCAAAAGTTGGACAGTCAGTAGCCCTCTGTGAAGAGGAATGGAGTTGGAGTTGAAAGCTGTCATATTACCTCTCCAGAATACATCTCCTACTGCATTCCAGGCTCAGAATGGGTCCAGCCTACAGAACCACTTGGTCTTTTCCATGGCAACAGGTGTTCTGTCACTCACCTCCAGAGCCTCCATGACTGTTCTTGTCATTGGCGGAGTGGTATGTGCAATTAATTTTCTGCTCAAACCAAGCATATCTCTATATAATAAAAAAATCTGCTTACAGCTACTGCTCTTAAAACTAATATGTGCATGTAGTGCTTCTGCTAGCACTGGCGTATTGCTAGCTGTTGTTTCTTGACACACTACGGCTAACCTGTCTGTTACAAGGCTAATGGCTGACAGCTAACTCAAAAGCAGCAGCGGTCTCATCCCCCCCCTGTGTGGCAGGTGTGGCGCTCAATGGGCTGGAGGATTGTCGCTCTCTCTGCAACACTCTATGGCCTGCTATACCTGTATGAGAAGCTGACATGGACCAACGCCTCCAGGGAGAAAGCTCTGAAGCAGCAGTTTGTGGAGGTCGCTACCCAACGACTGCGAGGAATCATCCCTTTCACCAGCGGGAACTGCAGCCAGCAGGTTCACCAGTAAGAGGATATGCTTTCATTTTGGTTTCTGTGGCGAATAATGTTGTGTGTGTGTTTGTACATTCACTCTGGACTGTCAGAGCTTGCCAAATTCAGACTGCTGCTCAACTGACCATTCTGTATATCTGAAAATGTTCTGTGTTCAGAGTGCGCACAGGACAATGTTTGATCTTAACAGTAGACATGCTAACTGGCTGAAGTTGCCTATCTTCTTTTAGACGTATATGAGTTTACACCTTACTTTGAGCCTTTTACTTGCCAAAAATATCTGCTTTATTTAGTTTTATGTTGTCTTAATGGTTAATAGCTCAAACTCTGTTACTGGCAGTAGATTTTTGTTTTGCTGACACCTGTACCAAGTGATAGGGCGTTCATAATTTCAACCATTGTTCTGAATGCTAGCTCTCTAAAACCAGAGTAGTTTTAGAGTGAATTTACAAACATAATCTTATTGTAGATCAGTGTATCTTGTAGCCTTTTTAACACTCACCTCTTCTAAAAGTTGATCTCAACTTATATCCGGTTCACAGCACCAGTGAAACAAACATCAAATGTTATGTTGTTAACAGTTCAGCCTCCTCCATTGACAGTTTGCCTGGGTCTACACTGGCCGTGAAACCCGTGGTCCTCTACATTGCAACAAATGTCCCCCCCTCTCCTTGACAACGTTCCAAGCGTTTTAGTTAGACAAACGGTACTATCGCCAACATTTTCCTATCGCTAACATTTTCAGCTTGCTGTGGAGTGAACTAACAGTACGATCTTAACTCTGTTACACTAGTGTTCTCTCTACAATACAGTCATTTTGATTGTTTTAGTTTACACCGTGTTTAATCTAAATGCGTAGCCCATGTAGCTGATGTGAAATCACTATTACATACGTTTTGTGGTTGTAGCGGCAATCGTGCAAGTAATATCACTGACTCTAAGTGGGTGACATTGCTTAGAGATGGTGTCAGTCTTGCCAAATTCAAGACCATGTTTTTGTAGCTTGATAGGTTAGATTGTTGCTTTAGTGATGAGTGTCATGTACTAAGGGCTGCACTGAGACAGAAGCTATGCTTTTATATACGTATAATACTGCATGCTTATTTTGCAACTCTTTTGTGCCCCCTCTTTACACTTCATCAGGGAGTTGGCAACCACCTTTGCCCGCCTATGCCAGCGGGTTGACCTGAGTGAGGTGGAGCTGGAGGGGCACATCCGACTGCTGAGCGGCAGAATCCAGAAACTGGAGAACGTCCAGAGACGCTCCAAAAGTCTCAGGTTAGCTAGCCACTCTACCTTGCTTTGTCCATCTGATTGCACTGCTACAGTAGAGCCATGGAGTCTCCGGTGTTGCTATCAGCCATCAGCCCATCTTTGAAGTCAATAACTGCTGCTATACCACTCGCGTTGCATAACATCCAATTGCAGTGCCCATGTTTCAAGAATCGCTGAGATTCAATTCTCAATAGCTGATGCGCTTGGTCACTCTGTCTTGTGAATGGAAATGAAGTGGGTTTCTGGTGTAGCAGGTAGAACATGACAAACAATGCCAATCGCAAGGCAACAGCATACGTGTGGTGGATCAGAAGTATAAGTGAAAATAAATATTTTGTGGAAAATGTTCTGTTTCCCACAGACACAGAGCCACAGATCTGGAGTCTCAGCTGGGGGCGTTTTCTGCCCAGTATCTGCAAAATCAGCGCTGATTGAATGGAACATCACAAAGACAACATCTGAATTTTTTGGTTGCCAATGGAACTAGTTCTAAAATTATCTGCAGTATCAGGATATAATATAGTAGTGTGTAAGAATGTCCAGGATGTCGCTGATTAAAACCTCATTAAAAAAGTGCTCTTTCCTTTTTTTCTTCTTTTTGCCACTGTGTATTAACTCTTGTTTCTTGCTCTTTGGGGTTTCAGGATGGGTACCTGTCAAAGAACTTTGTGACAAATTGTGACAAATCCCATGTTAGGAGGGTTCATCCAATGAAATTGAAAATGGACCATTCAAAGCGTTTCTGCTTGCATGTGAAACAACATCCTGTTGGATAATAGTCACAAACATAGCACAGAAAATGTACGTGTGGGCGTGTCTGTGTGTGTATGTGTCTGTGTGTCTGTGTGTGTGGTGGGGAGGTTCTTGTTCTGTAACATCCATTTATAATGTTGCTATATTTTTGCAGCTAATCTGTTTGATTTAGACTAATTTAGTAAAGTTTTATTGCTTGTGTTACCTGGTAATACATAACATTTATGGTAACACTTTACAATAAGGATACAGTAATAATCATTATTAAATGCATTAATTGACATGGATTCATGACATATTAATGCATCTTTAAAGCCTTGATTATGTGTGCATGTGTTAATAAACATATTAACTAATTATTAGTTAACTGTTGGAACACATATCAGAAAACATTAACTAATACATTAAAACATATTGTAAACTAATAGTTAATTAATGCATCTACAAATAATTAACTGTGTGTGGTTGTGTCAATAAACATGTAAAATGAAAAGGTAACTAATAATGCACATGTTAAAAAACATAAATCAATACATTAATATATTGCAATCCAAATCTTAATTGATGCAAATTAACATTGGTGTGCATGTGTTATTAAACATGAATATATCTAGCTAACTGTTGAATGGCCCAATAACAAACATGAATTCATATATTAATTTAAATGATTTCATGATGACATAATGCAACTACAGATTCATGATTTGGGGTCTTCATCATAGCAAAAACAATTAAATGTGTATTATTGAACATAATTGACAACAGCTATTATTGTTCATGATGGACACAAGAAAAAGCAAGTAAGTAAGCAACAGGTCACTAAGTCACAAGTAAGGTAATGTTCACGAAGGACAAAAACCTGGCTTCTGTGACTGGACAGTATTTAGCAACAAATGACAGTAGTTGGGGGAAAGGTGTTGTTTGTTAAAGGAATTAGGGTTATTCTATATGTTGCCTTCTAAGAAATGACTTCATTTGAACTGATTATGTTCAATAATAAACGTTTAATTGTATTTGCTATGATGAAGACCCCAAATAATGAATCTGTAGTTGCATTATGTCATCATGAAATCATTTAAATTAATGTATGAATTAATGTTTGTTATTGGGCCAATCAACAGTTAGCTAGATATATTCATGTTTAATAACACATGCACACCAATGATCATTTGCATGAATTAAGATTTGGATTGCAATATATTAATGTATTGATTTATGTTTTTTAACATGTCCTTTATTAGTTACCTATTCATTTGGTAACATGTTTATTGACACAACCACACACAGTTAATTATTTGAGATGTATTAATTAACTATTAGTTTACAATATGTTTTAATGTATTAGTTAATGTTCTCTGATATGTGTTCCAACAGTTAACTAAGAATTAGTTAATATGTTTATTAACACATGCACACATAATCAAGGCTTTAAAGATGCATTAATAGGTCATGAATACATGTCAATTAATGCATTTAATAATGATTAGTACTGTATCCTTATTGTAAAGTGTTACCACATTTATGAAATGTATTTTGTCAAAAAGACAGAACTGCAATTCCAACTGAAATATAGAGTATATAGAGTAATATATATACAAATCACAAGTAGGGAACACATGGCAATTTTAAGTGTTTGCCTTTTAGGGAACCAATTTATAATGTAGTAATCAGAGACATTTTAATCCCAGGATGGAGGATGGAAAAGGAAAAAGTATCCAAGAGCCTTCATTGTTGAGGATTGGCGATTCAAGAGAAAATCTGAATTATTGCTGTATGTTGACAATGTTGCTTCTAAATCACTGTTGATTTCTAATCTCTTAATTTGACTAGTTCAGATGTTTTAGCTAATAATTAAATGGCCATAATGAACATGTATGGTGACAGAGGGCAACCTTGTTTTGAACAGTTCAAACCTCTCAGGAAAATAAGCATTTTTTATTATTTATTACTTTCACCCACCTTCAATATTTTATGAGCAATATAGTTTGTCAACTTATTTGCACCATCACACTGAATAGTTTTCAAATATACATGGTCTTTGTTTTGTGAACCAGACTCCTGATCAGACCCTCTTTGTGTTTATCAGACAGTAAAGAACATAAAATACGTTCAATGAGCTGCTCCTTATTTGGGCTTATATTTCAAAGATGCTCCCATCGGCTTGTGGCCTAGAGTTTGCATTTATGTTTCCTTTTACTGTAGAAATTAATATTGCCCAACACACAAAGATCACATTTAAAACCAGTTGATCAAATATTGCAATAATTGCCACTACCTTGTTTTATTTACCCATGTGAAATGGGTACCATTTTCTTACACTAGAGGGCAATATAGGAAGATAAAATAATGTCGGAAGGACTGAGTTTATAATTAATCAAACAGGGTTGTTTTCCATGTGCAAAACTTTATTGTTCATCATTCAAAACTATCTTCCTAACCCTAAAGAAATGTACAAGATTTGAGTATTTCTGAATCTGAAAAAGAGACAAATGTGCCTGTTTTAAGATGGCTTTCTTTCATTGCTAATATTCAGAACATTTTCTACATGTATTCTAGTAAGCCTGAAGAAATAATACGAATTATAGGTGAACAACATTGGTTTTAGATGTAATAGTAATTTACTGAAAACTCTATTTAAATCTATTGGCCTGCAAGTGGGAGGGTTTTCAGCAGTTTAATTGCATTCATTTAAATTGTGGAAAGAACCACACTTGCAGAGCCGGTTGAGCATTTACTGCCTGCCAACTACTGAGAAGTGGCGTCCTTTAGGCATGAATTCACCAACCTGGAATTGGGCCCTAACCCTTTAAGGCTTGTTGAACTAAATGGTCTCAGCTATCATAAGCAATGTCACGATGGACCATTCACCATCGCTAATGCCTTACAGATCCACAAAAGTGTAAGAGTCATTCCAATTGCTGTGAAATACACTGCTCCAAAAAAAGATTACGGGAACACATATTCATCACAGTATAACACCAGGTCAATTAAACTTCTTGGATACCAATTTGTCCAGTTAGGAAGCATAAGGTATTGTGAATCTGTCACCTGTTTTGGTGCAAGTGACAATGACAACAGGTGCACTGGGGGGCAACAGCATGTTTTGCAGGTGGTGGCCACAGACGATTGCTCTCTCTTTATCCTTCCTGACTGATATTTCTCTAGTTTAGCATTTTGCTTGTGTCGTTGTCACTACTGGTAGCATGAGGCGGTACCTGCAGGCCATTCAGGTTGCACAGGTAGTCCAGCTTTTCCATAATGGCACATCTGTACATGCCGCCGCAAGAAGGTTTGCTGTGTCTCCCAGTACAGTCTCAAGAGCATGGAGGAGATACCAGGAGACGGGTCGTTACACAAGGAGTGCTGGACAGGGACGTAGAAGGGCATCAACCCAGCAGCAGAAACAGTATCGGCTCCTTTGTGCGAGGAGGAACAGGAGGAGCACTGCCAGAGCCCTACAAAATGACCTCCAGCGGGCTACTGCCTGTGATTTCAATTGTTTACTTCACTTTTCAGTGTGAGTTTGAATCCAGCCCTCAATCGGTTGGTGATTTCGTTTTCCACTGAACGTTGTTACGTCCTTTTGTTCTCAATGACTTACACAATGTACAGTAAAGATTTTGATCATTAATATATTTGCGTATATTTCCGATGTGTAATTTAAGTGTTCCCTTAAGGTTTATTGAGTAGTGTATACACATGTTGAATATATGATAATGTTGAATATGATATGATAGCTGCATATTCAGGAACTTTTGTCATCCCATATGTTTTATTACAATCAAGAATTTGCTAACAAATCCTATATAGGTTTGTCACTAACAGATGGGATTAATGATATGTAGCAGTTCTTTAATTTCAAAAATATTATTTTAGATATTGACTACTCGTGGTTCATTCATCTTTACAGAAAGACTGTGTAGACTACACAGTGGCATAAACATTGGGAAGGATAAGTTACAATTAATGATAAATACTTACAAAGGATATATGACTTCACAACATACATGCAAAACATTATGCATATTAATCAGTACAGCTATATTCATTTAGGTTTACTTAAAGAAAATTAGTAGATGTTTCAATACTTCCTTTGGTTAAAAAGACAACTATCTATGTATATGGCTAGCTCATAGATCGCTATCACGATAAGAAAACATCACATTTATTTTGTAATTTGGGCAAACTATTCCTTTAATTAGTGTCATTGCAGTCAGATTTAAGTTGAATACTTGTGGTTACAGGCGGTTTGTGAATTGTGTCTTTCAAAATATATTCAGTTCCTTATACATGAACCAATCTTTCCTAGAAATGCATATAGTATATTGGTATTAACTTGTAAATATAATATTTGATATAGGTTTGGATAAATGTGCCCAAAACTTTCATTTACACTGTGCAATCTATTTACAGTGTAGAAACAGTTGGGAAACATGTGAACATTGCAATGTACATACAAATTGAATGAGCACTGCTAGACAACATTACACAAGCAAACATTCTCAAATTCCAAAGGTGACATTCAATGTATTGATAACCTGAGAAGGTTAAAACACCTAAAGCAAGTTCTTAGGAAATGGGGGACTCGTTAGTCTGAATCAGTGTTCTGCAACTCCAATGTCAGAGGGCAGAGGCTGTTTCAACACAGCACCAACCATGTTGATTTCTAATAATCAAGGGTCTTTAGCCAGATGTTCAAAACTGCAAAGAAACAATGATTTTGGGCAATTCAATATTAAACAATCATATAATCATAAATTCATGATGGATACCAACACCCCCCCCACACACCCCTCCCCAGTTCATTATAATAATAATAAATTAAAGATGGTAGTTGTGTCCTGTAAAACAAGTACTTAAAAAACATAAACATGAAAAATCTGATGATTTATACTCAGAAACATTATTTACTCATAAACCCATGAGTTTCCATGTGTCCTTTCAGTGCATTTTCCTCACTGTTATTTCTGCAGTTGAATTAATCGGTCCTTTGAACATGATGTGTTTTTGGAAGGATTTCATTTTCAGAGATTGATGCCTCTCTTTGAAGCCATGTGATATAAAACAATGTTTGAAAATTGGCAGTCCCTATTGAGAGGAAAGTAGGGATTGGAGACAGACATCCTTTCATGTGACGGATGTAACAGAAACCTATAAAACAGGTGTCCCAAACAGGTGTGTGTGTGTGCTACCATTTGCAACCTCTCTTTCAAATTATTACTTGAGTAGTAGGTGGGTATTGAGATATTGTGGGAAAATACTACACTTACAGTATTTGTTGTAGAGATTGGTAGAAATCAAGCCACACACACAACTGGCGTAACAGACACTCCAGCCAGTCCACACAAGCTGGGTGTTTTTGAAAGTGTTTGGGACAGTTAATCGCCTGAACAGGCAAAGTTGGATCACAAGTAGAGGGATGGACACATACACACACAGTTGATACTGTTTGAATGCATCTCTGGCCTTTTCCTCAGCTTCTTCATTTAATTAGCTGTCAAGTAAAGCAAAGAAAAACTAAACAGCACTTCAAAACAATTTTTCCAAGTTTTACATCCAAGGAAATACAGCTCTGCGTTGTTGCACTTCCTTCTGGCAATGACTGAATCAGACTGAGTCTCTGTTCTCTTTTTGCTTCCTTGATTTAGTGTTAATGTCCCACCCAACACTCGTGGGGTCCAGACAAACGGCCCTACAGCAGTGACCCACAAATGCTTGGAAGGTGTCCGGCTATGAACTTCCTGAATCGGGTTGGCCTTAATAAGAGACTGTTAGAGTTATTGACAGCAGAGATGTAAAGTTACCAAGTACTTGGCTGTACTCACCAGTTTTGGGAAGTTCCTAATTAAGACTGAAATTACCAGGTGAAAGTAGTTGGTGACTGACCAGTGACTTAAAATAATAATCTTTCACTCTTCCTTTTTAATGTATTACCCACTGGTTAATTATGAACTCCCTTTACCTGGTAATTTAGGTCTTAATTACAAACTTAGGTCTTAATTACAAAGTGTTGAACACAGCCGAACACAGCAGAGTACTTTCACTTTGTACTTTTCATACCTCTGATTGACAGATATAGACAAACATGATATAAAATGACAGCATTTTATGTCTTGCCAAAACAAATGAACAGAAAAGGCTAGAGAGCAAAGAGATACTGCTATACACCAGTCACACACACACACACACACACACACAGACACAGTCTCCGAATGGTTAAGTGGTTTAGCCAGAGGCAGTCTGTGTACCAGCAGACATGAGGCATACATCTAGTGTGTGTGTTTGTGTGAGTGTGTGTGTGTGTTTGTGTGTGTTTGTGTGTGTGTTTGTGTGGGTGTGTGTTTGTGTGAGTTTGTGTTTGTGTGTTTGGTTGTTTGTGTGTTTGTGTGTGTGTGTGTGTGTGTGTGTGTGTGTGTGTGTGTGTGTGTGTGTGTAGTCAGGTTAGACTACGACTGGGTGGAGAGGATCATCATCTACAGGAACACAAATGTATTTCCAAGGAGATTTCAGAACTCTGTGACATCACACTGGGTGTTTGTTTCAATATCTGTGTGTGTGTGTGTGTGTGTGTGTCTGTGTTCCCTTAATCCAACTGAGTCACAAATTACATACTGCACTAAAAGCATTGTACAGAACTGATATACCAAATAAATAAACAGAAGACAAGTCAAACTGCGCACAACTCTTAAAGTGATTACGACTTGTGCATTTTATGTAAGGCTTCAGTTCTCTCCCAATAAGATTGCCAGTCATGGCTTGCTTTTCCTCTATTTTAAAGCAAACTAAGTCAGCGTTGTGCTCTTCAGGGGTCATAAATAGAGTAGAGTCCTACCGCAGTGTTGCACATATTTTTGAAGTACTTTAAAACGTTCCCATCCACTTCCAGTACATTGCATCTGTCCATACAGAGGGACGTTTTATATGTTGCCATACCAAACCAGTTGGGGGTCAGGGTAAAGTGTCCACACGTCTATGGCCTAATTTCAGCTGTATAAGATTAGAGGTTCTTCCATTATATATTCCATTATTCAAACTGTCCTAGGATTCCACCATTCTTCTAAATAATATGCCTATTTTCCCAGTCAATACCATGAATAGTCTTTCCCATAGAGAAGCCATTCCTGTTCACCGACCAGGCAACCCACTAACCAATTAACAAACTGCTCAGCAACCCGAGGGTCCCAGGTAGAACTAGTCACATAGCCCCCCCATTTGGAACACCTTCATGAGACGGTCAAGGTCTTCAAGGTTAGCAGCCTGGAAGAGCTCGGGCCGGTCCATCATGGAGAGGGCGATCCGCAGGGCCGCCCAGATGTTAGCCGACATGACCTGGTGACTGTGGTTCTGCCTCTGCTGGTTCAGGGCAGTCAGGAAGTTACTGGCCGCCTCCCTGATCAATTGGGGGGAAAGAGAAACAGTTTCTACAAGAACAAGAGGGGATAGTGTTTTCAACTATTACAACACGGATTCATTTAATGGGTAAATGAAAAGCATAGCATAGACTGAGAGATTTGGTGACCAGAGATTAGGGTTTGTTTAATAACTCTAAAACAATGGGTGATTAGGAACATGTTGGTGTTTCTAAAACCCCTAATAGCACAGCTTGATATTCATTGCAACCTGAGGGAATATTGTTCAGCTAAATAAAAAATTATATACCCTTACTTTGAAAGCAGTCAATGAACAAGGAAAGACTGTAATTGACACTTCAGGGTTTTTATCAGAGTAGCCGGACTCAGCAGTCAATTTCTCTTTACACTCACTTTTAATTCGATTGATTTTGACCTCAAGAATACCTCAGTCCCAATACATTAGTCGTGCAGCTGAACAATCCTTCTAACCATGTTACTTTATAATACAGTAGATAATATTCCTACGCCCATAGGAAAGTAAGCCTTCAATCTTATATCACTCCACTCTCCCCATATCTGACCTGCTCTCTCACTCATCCACTCAGCTCACCTCCCAACCCGCACACACACACACACACACACACACACAGAGAGCCACACACAGACAGACACACACTCCTGCCTACTTGTGCGCTCCCAGGTTGATGCAGCTGATGCCCAGGTTGTAGCGGGACCTGATGAAGCCCGGCTGGAGCTCCAGGGCCCGGGTGTAGGCCTCCACCGCCTCCTCACTGCGGTCCCCGTTAGCCAGTGTGGCTCCCAGGCGATTCCAGAGCAGGTAGTCCTGACAGGACAAATGAACTTGTTTGGCAGTGTGTTTGTGTGTGAAGGCGTGTAAGTGTTTGTCTCCAAGCTATAAAACGATACCTTGGGTCTGACAGACAGGGCTGAGTTGAAGGCCTCCACAGCCTTGTCGAACTCAGAGCTGAGGTTGAACAGAACCCCAAGGCCTGTCTGGAGGTCCGGGTCCACGGCCTCTGTGTTCAGCCGAGCAGCATCCTGGTACAACCCTTTCACCTCTGCCAGCTGGCTGCTGCAAGCACACACACACATACACACATACACACATACACGCATACACACACATACACACACACACATACACACACATACACACACACATACAGTATCTCACAAAAGTGAATACACCCCTCACATTTTTACTAATACTTGATTATATCTTTTCATGTGACAACCCTGAAGAGATGACACTTTGCTACAATGTAAAGTAGTGAGTGTACAGCTTGTATAACAGTGTACATTTGCTGTCCCTTCAAAATAACACAACACACAGCCATTAAGGTATAAACCGCTGAGTACACCCCTAAGGGAACGTGTCCACATTTATAAAATATCATGTTTTTCTGGCTACATTTACATTTCAGTCATTTAGCCGACAGTCTTAGTGGCGCTTAAGGCAATCTGGTCATTTTTATAGCATAAATGGTTAGATGTGTACGTTTTATACACACCGACTCAAAACAAGTGAACATGAAACCAAGTGGATTGGGAATAGGGGATTACTATATCTATTCCAAAAATAAGTTGAGGTGCAAAATCATGTCTGCAGCCCCTTTACAGAAAGCGAGTCTGTAGTTGCTGTACTAGTCAGAAACCAGTACGATCATGGTGACCTTTAACACACTGCACTGTGTGTGCTCCAAGGCCATTACTGAAGGGCATGGAAGTGGAACTGAACAGTGGTTCTTCTTCATAAAGATAAAGATGAGGTAAAGGCTGTTACAACGGGGCTGTCCAAACACGTTCACAGTACATTAGTGAAATGCTAAATGAAGGCTAACATGCTTACGAAAGGTGATGAAGTCATATACTCTGTCTACAGGCGTACCGGGAGGTTGGCGTGTGTGGGCGGCCCCTGCGCGGTGTGGCAGGGGACCCCAGCGGAGGCGGGCTCCGGCTCCCCAGCAGCAGGTGTTTGTAACGGGGGTTGTGGCAGAGCCAGCGGTGCAGGGCCTCACAGGCATCCTGCTGCATGCCAATGTTAGTCAGACTCACCGCCAGGGCCATGAGGGCCGGCAGGTTGTTGTGGTGGAGGTCTAGACACCTGTAATGCAATGTTGATGTTCTCTTATTATCCGTGTGGGACGTGCTCGACCAGTGGAGGTCAAACCAGTGGAGGTCAAACCAGTGGAGGTCAATCAAGAGGAGGTCACACCAAAGGAGGTCCCATCAGGTAAGCTGGAGAATAACGGATCTCCCTTGTACATTTTAGCAAAATGTCACTAATAAAACAGGGGGAAAAGCCTCCTTGTAATTTAATATATTTTCAAAAACAGGATTTGCACATTAATTTGGATTACAGTGTTTAAGAGAATTGAAAACAGAAAAACGCAGTATTCGACAACGTTATGTAACAGTGCTGTTGAAAAGATTAAAGTCACTAAGAGAGACAGTAATCCTTCAAAGATGCTTTTATAAATGGTATCATATACACACTGTGTTTTCTCACAGCCGGGACTGTATCAGTTTTCGTAGATCTTGTTGAGGGACTCTTTTGCTAATGCACTTGACACCAAGTTAATTCAATTATCTGAGGATGGAAAAGGCTAAGAAATCATGAATTCTGACTTAAATGGTTCTCTTTGTTGTTATTGCTATATAGTTAAACAAAACAGTTATGCTGTAATAGCAAGTTCACAATCAGTGACACAATCTATACAGGAGTAAATTTTCATAGGAGTTAAGTTGCTGATTTCCCTCGCCTAGAGACTGTGGTTCAGATCATATCTCTGATTGTATATTAACTGTGTAGCATAAACAGCAATATTCTAATTTTCTAAATGGAAACAACTAAAAGTCGATACCTCTGGAGCGACACGATAGCTGCCTGCTCATTCTCGTTCTCCGCCTGTGTGGTGCCAAGAACCTGCCAAGCCTGGAGAGACAGAGAGGGTTTCAACCATTAGCTCCAACTAACACAATCACACAATATCACTCAATCTGTACTTTCCATCGAACCAGAGAAAATGTTACCTAAAGTATTCAATCAACCACTCAGCGTAATCCCAGAACAAACTAATCAGATTTGGTAAAGATCAATTTTATACTTTCAAACCTCCTATGGTAATGACAGTTCAACCACCTGCTAACCCAAGACACCTAAAGAGTAAAGGTTTTTACCTCTGAGTCCGAAGGGTCCTGCAAAATGGCTGCCTCCAGCAGCAAGACAGCATTGTTCAGGTCTCCCTCTCTAGCCTTCTGCTGCCCTTCCTCAAAAGCATTTGGACAATCTTTGTAGGGGTTGTTGGTGTGAAAGAAGTAGCCCTGCAAATTTTACAGTCAATCATTTAAAAAAAAGGCAGCAGAAAGGCATGAACTGTATTCAAGAAACATTTATTAAGTCTTACATGGTGTTATGAATATGCTTTAAGTACATGGTCGATGTCATACATAATTCACTGGTTTCAAAATGTATAGAGCTACTTCACAACGTGTAGCATCGTTTAAAATTAGTACCAGATCGGAAGAGTATTGGCATGTCCCGAATGGTTTAGGATGGGTGGGATAGTCCAAACGAGGCTTCATTAGCATTATTTTAGCAGCAGGATATTATGCTGGCAGCAATGAGATTTTCTTTATCACAATAAAAGCCATCATTGAAATTTATAAGGCAATATAGTTAACAATTTAGTCTGTAAAAAACAACAGACACAAACAATATTGGAACGGACATTAAAAATAAAATGTACAGACTAGATTGCTAACTATATTGCCTTTGTATATTTCAATTATGGCTTTTATTTAGAAAAATAAATTCCCAGTTAGCGCTGCTAGCATAATATCCTGCTGCTAGAAGAATGGTAATGAAGCCTTGTATGGCCATCACTAATTGTGACTGTCTAAAGCCAGTATTAGGGACTAAAAATTATTGCGAACTGATAAACGGACTGAGAATATATCAGGCACTCAGAACAATTTTGTAGAAAAGAATATCTGAAACATTAACTTAAAACATTAACTGCAGATGTCTTCTGGTCATTTATACTGGTATTTATGCAAATAGTAAAGGAGAAATCTTACATATTACTTTAAGGATTCCTCTCCCATAATACAACATTATAGAGCAATTTAATATCAGCTCCAATTTAGCTGACCTAGGTTGAAATATCCATTAATTGTATTTCAAATGAAAGACATTAAAGTAAATATTTGTATCAACTTTCAAAATAAGTAATTCATATTCATTCTGAAATTTTACACATACTTGTAAATGTATATAAATCCAGTTTTTGCAACACAACCAAAGGTTAGTGGTTTACCTTTGTTAACCGTGCATTCTGCACTCATAAAGTACAGATACACCCAGGTAAACCTACGACATACCGTACATCGGCCCCATACATAAATTATTTACAGTAGCAACTACAGTACAGCTAGCAGGCCCATGATGGTCTAGCTGAATTGGAGTTTAACATAAAGCAATAACCAGCCTCAATGTGGGTCATGAAGGTTACAGCCCTGTTGGATGCTGTTGACAGCAGCCGTATGTTCAATGGAGATTTCAAGGACAATGGCAACCATCTGACATATGGAGGTCATCACCATATGGAGGGTATACAGTAGAACCAATAAACAAATCGACTATTACACATCGCTTATGTAAGTTCAGGGGCGTAATCATTTTGCATCAAACAATATATTTTTGAAGATGATGGTCTGAGATTGATTGGGAAACAATGGATTACATCAATTAGCTCAATAACTGATCTCAACCGAGTCCGCCCAACCCTGTTCCTGGAGTGCCACATTCCTGTAGGTTCTCTCCAATCCTAAGTCAGTACCCATGATAATTAACCGGATGAACAGTCACAACTTGGGTTTGAGAGGGAACAGTTGTCTCGGATAATTCAGATTTGCTCAGAGCAGGACTACAGTTTAAGTGATGTGGGATCTCACCTTCTCGATCAGCGAGACGCTGGGAGGTAGCAGGCCTTCGTTCTCTTCGTCGAGCCAGTTCCTGCGAGCCAGCTCCTCCCATTCGGCCTGCATTTTATCCCAGAACTCTGTGTCCGACTGAGGGGAAAATGCGTGGAAGAGATGGAATTGATTCCTCCTTCACATTAGCAAAATGACGTATTCGTCCGAATGGACATATCACATTCCCCTGGGCCTTGGATACATCCTGATATTCTCTAATAGGAGCCATGTTCATTTGAGATAGCAGTTGTTAATAATGATAGTAATTACTCAGGAGTCTTGTTCAGATGTGATTCCCTGATTACTGGGCTGTATTTTATTAAAGATATTTAATATTAAAATAATATTAAAGAAAACAATAAATATGTAATAAATATGGTGTTTTCTTGATACAAGCTAACTCTCCCCAACATCCCAGAAACAAAGCATGTGAAGTAAATTTTTTTATCTTAAATTGTATCATTATCTGATCATTAAATGCTTGCATTGAAAGTGTTATATACTGGGAAATTCACAACAGATTGGTTTTAGCACCAATCCAATTGTTAAACAGAACCCAAACAGGTTTCTATCTTTTCAGGCGATCCTGTCAACAGGACATCAGATTACATGCCAACAAATAAAAACAATTGTAATCTCATAAAAAGTTTGTGGTCTCATTCACAGTAATAAGCGAAGGCTTTAAATAAAGCGACAAAGGATAGAGGACATATAGGATGATCGTCACATTGATTGATTTGCTCCCACTGGCCTCTTTCCAAGACCACACACTGAGATTTGGAAATTGGCAATTGGACAAAAATGAAAATCCATAATTTTACCTCTGAACTGAAGCATACTTGTCCTGCTTCAAGTGAGTCTTGTCAGATCAAATTAGCTTCAGTAGATAAGCTATATTTGGAACGAAGCAATCCATGATGGGAACAGAAACAAGACAAAGCCAAGACTTACACTGCTAAATCTCCATATGTACAGTATGACATGGTTGAAATGAGAAGAAGATGTCTACCAAGGCAGGCCTAGTGGGCTCACCATTGTCTGCTTTTCTCCTCATCATTGAGGTAAGTGGATTTGAATTGTTTGGGATGACTCGAAACGGATCGACGACAATCTCTAGCATTTAAAACATACCCAACAAGAGCTGGAACCCACTGGTTTTCTTTTCAACTCTACACTTCTTTGTAAACATCTGGTGTCACAGGTCTTAATCACTCATGATTAATAATTTGGCACTGTACAATTGTAAACCACTTTCAGTAAGCAAAGATAACTTCAAAGTGCCAGAAATAAATCTCTCTCTCTCTAGGAATATATATATATATTCAAATCTATATTATCGTGTCAGAAAAACAACAGTCAAAGTCTAGGAGGAAATAAAGGCGAGCTGACATGGTTCAGGGGAGAAACCAGTACCCCACTGATTGAAGTCTTGATCGTGCTGCAGGAAGCAGCTTGTCAATGCTTGCCTGTAGGGCGCATACAGGTTCATATGGGGAGACTAGATCAAGGCTTGGTAGACCAGAAGGAGAATTGGAAAGATAATTATTTGAGGGACGGGTAGCCAACGAAGATGAGCGAGAAGGTGGGCAGTTTATTTTTTGTGTTTGCAAAATTTGTGCAGCACTCCTTTAAATGAGGTGTAATTTATACATTTACTCTGCTGACAGGCCCTGAAGTAATACATGCCCATAATAAATTACTGTGAAAATAAATGCTTGCTTTTCTGTGTCAGAATTGATGATGAATGGCCTTGCAAAGCTAAGAGATGTCCCACCGGTGAGAGAATTATGCATGTCAGACGTGACTAAGGTGGGCATTAAAGGATAAAGCAGGCTCAAATTCTGCAGACTTGTAGTGCCGACCGAGGCAGAGTAGAGGCTGTTGCAATCTGTTGGGGGTGTCTGTCAACTCTGTTTCTGACTTCTTGCTGCTGTTGACTTTGAAGATGTTATTCTAGATTTGTATAGCCGAGGAACTGAACTGTGCTGTCTGAAGATCTGGAGAGGGGCCATATAAAGCTGTTGAACGGGTCCTAGCAAAAACCGTTGTCTGACAGCTCACTAATGTTGGGCATTACTGCGAGTGGAGACAGGAGGGTTTAGGGCAGTACTACAGATGGCAATGCTCTCTCTAAGGTACTGTAGTTGAACGGTGGCATCTACTGTCAGGAAATCTGCAGAATCAGGATGGCAGGGGAACTTGAACCCATGAGCAGGTCAATAATTTCCTTCATTGTTTGCAACATACAGTATCCTCCTTCCAATATCATTAAGGTGGCGTCACAATCAGTGATTGGAATGCCAGTGGCTCTTAACCCACACGTGTGTTCTGGCTCTGGTTCAACCCATTATGGTTTCTGGATCCAACCAACTTTAGAAATGTGAGGATGTAAATAGGCTTGTAGTTTTAGAGGAGGATTGATTCAATGCATGTTTGTTTTTAAACAAGGGAGTAATTAGAGGGATGGTTTCTTGAGTCAGTAGGTGAAGGCATCAACTAGAATAGAAATGGTACCAGCCCAAATTGGTTCCAAACTGGATGAGAGTGTCTGAGTATGTTTCCTTCAGAGATGTTGGAACAGGATCAATGTGGCCAATGGTAGTTTTCATATTGGTTTGTTCTATTTTTTGGGCATTACTGCAAGTTACTTAGTGATAGGCCTAGATTAATGTCAGTAAAATGATGACAGACAGATGGGGAACAAAAATACATTTGATTGAAGATCCTGAAAAGTATTTAAGGCTTTAACAATGCAGCTGTTTTACAAATGGAAGCCCAATACGGACATGGATATCAGTAGGGATGGGAATTCCTTGCTAACATTAGTCAATACTATTCTACAGTAGTTCTGTAACAACAAGAGGTGGCAATTTGTTGTCTTTGCCTAGGACAGAATTAAGTCCAGTGGCTGGCCTGTATATTTGTTTGTTTTTACTTGTGGAGACAAAGCCTATAAATACAAATCTCTAACCCTTTGCCAAACCACTGACAGATAACCTTATAAACGAAACCTCGCCTCTTGTGAAGACCCGCAAAATGACCCCTCAAGATGGAACTACCCTTTCAGGGATTTCTGGTCCCCATAGGTTTAATTATATCTGTACACACATATAGATGAGAGTTAGGGGATATTATGACCTGGTCAAATTAAAACTACTGTTAATGTATTAAGAGACAAAGTCAACTCTGTTAACAGTTTCACTGACTGTGGACTGATCCAATGGGAAGAAACAACACCTGCAGAAAGCATATCAGTTTTATAGCAAATAGAAAGGGTCAGCATATTTACAGTGCTGTACATATGGTATTGCAGAACTGATATTATGCACCGATTGAACTGAAAGGGGAGAAGCAAGGTGGTTCACTTGAAGGGAAAGAAGGAGGAGGCCAGGAGGAAGTAGAGGCGGAGGAAGGTGAAGACTGTGTGCTGAACATGGAAATCCAATACTTTGATGACGTGCATTCTGTTTTGTTTAAGCTCCGATTCCCAAACCTCCATAACATTTTCCAGTTATTGGCTGTTGCAAACTGTTTCTGACTGGAAATCTCCTCACTGGCTTTTGGCCTTTGTTGTTGTTGCTGTTGTCGCCATTATTCTCTCAGGATTATGTTTCCCATTTCCATACAGATTGAGAATGGATGAACCCCGTACATTTAATTCACCCAACCTGGGTTCAAATAGTTTTCAGAGTTGCTTGAAAAACTATTTCCATTACTATCCAGATTTGACATTTACACATGAATAAATTAGGTACACATTAGTAACAGTATGCTGTGCCATGCTTATTTTGAGCTAACATGAGCTCATTTTTATGTAGTGCAAATCTATTTGCTTCTGAATGTTGTGTCAGATGTGTCCAGGCTAAAAAACATTGTGGTGAATCTGCCAGTCGGATTAGGAGAAACCCATTGTTGGTCTATACTATATTTAGTCTACTAGAACAGTGTTGAAGTCTTTTCCTGCCCCATGACTGTACCATCTCATCCTGGTCTTCTCATCTGTCTTCTCTTCCTTTTTCACTCTCAGTCAACTGGCCCTGGACACCAGTTTAACACTGCTCCGTCTTCACCCAGCTTTATGCCTGGCATCACGGCTCTTCTCTCTTCAAACATCTCCCTTCGGGGTAAAGAGCTCCTCAAGTCTGCATCTGTGTTTGTGTGTTTGTGCGTTTGTGCCCATGTTTGTGTATGTTAGTTTCTGTCAACTTTTTTCATTCACAGTCTTCTTTCAATCTTTTCTCCGATCTCTTTTTCACAGTTTTTGTCTTATTTACTATATCATTCATTGTCTCTCTCTTTCCTCCTCTGTCTTCTTCAGTGATTCTTATGTCCTCTTCCTTTCAGCCTCTCATATTCCTCAACATCCATTACAATCAGAGTGGTTTGAATCCTGAATGCTGATTGGCTGAAGGCTGAAGACCTAATAGTAGACCTAATAGTATGACATCACTTAACGTTTTACACCTCAAATTTAATTGGTAACCAGTTTATAACCAGGGTTAGAGTTACATAACCATAGGGGTCCATTGCAACGATTAGATTTTATGGCTGAAAAAACATTTCTTTGTGGATTTGGATTGGCGCTTGAGGTTCCTATCTTTCTGGCATATTTCCTATCTTTCTGACTCTTTAAAAGAGGCAACCAGGTTTTGTAGTAAATAAAAACATACTTGCTAGTTTAGACTGCCGTTGTTCCAATGTGTATAAGTATACTCTTGAATAGGATTAATTCACAACCAGTGTCATAAATCTTATCACAGTTCCCTAATAGAACACAGAAGAACCACAGTCTCAAATTACAGATAACAGCTGCATCCTGTCGGAGTGGAAGATTGTGCATAAGTATGCTTTCAATGCAGGATGGCTGATTCCAAAAAAAAACATCTTAATTTTTCTTGAACCTTTTGGTTTTGGGCATCACCTCTGAGTGACTCCCAGGAAATGTTTGTGAAGTGTTGGGTGTGTAGTAACCCCTCACCTCTACAGCAGCCTTGGCCCTTACAAACTCCTCATCCTGGGAATGACGTCTGACCAACACGTGACGTAGACTGGGACGCACTTGTCGAGGTACTGGGTCCTGTCGAGCAGAGAGGGCAATGCACATGAAATGAACACAAACAAAAATGCAAGGCAGGCCAAAATCATAACAGATTTACAGATCTCACTAATAATCTCAGAAGGCGGTAGAGACATCTTTATATAAATCTTTTTTTAAAACTTTTTTTGCTATCTCTGTGACAGCTTTTGATTACATAAGACTTTGTCGCCAAAATGTACCTCTCTGTGGTATTTTCAAACTTGGCACCCTAACTTTGTGTTCACCTGTGGAGCTGATATGCGGTCCTCCCCATCGAGGCTGTTAACCTCAAAGGAGTTCTTCATGGATGGATCTGTTTTAAACTCTGCTGACCTGGGGAGAAATAACTGGCTTAAAATTAACGTCTTACTACAGTTAAAGGTGTAATATACTTCTTCAGCAGATTAAACATAAAAATCTGCTCCCAATAACTGTTAATATTTTAGACTACTTTTTGCTTCCTTTCTCTGACCTATAATACATAGCCAGTTGAATTAATATATTTCTTCTGTTTCAGTGCTTTATATTTAATGTAATGTACAAGGGTGGTAGAGTATCCATTTCCTGGCTTAGATGGTTCAGAATGCCTTTTTACCAAAGTAATTCGCTGGAGGAATGGTGCGAGGTGCACCTTGTCTCATATCTTCTCCTCCTTGTGCCATTCAGGGAGCCTTCAGCGTGAAGATTCGCCTCCTCCCATTTCTCCAAAGGAGAGGAGGAACTGACTGAGAGGAAGGAAAGGGCATAGAAAATATGTTAGTGTTTTGCAATCTTGCTGTAAACACTAGTATACTGAACAGTTAGCATATTCCTATCCGACTTGGAACAATCCTACATTTTCCCCGACTCCCACATCTGCACCTGGGTAGATCTCAATAAACTGGACAGGTAAATGTTATCATACCTATACAATCTTGAGCAAGACCGATAACACTAACTCAGATGGAGATCTACCATCCTTTACGCTTTCAGCTCAACCCCAATTTACCAGCCCTATTTATTAGCAGCTGAAGCAGGTGTTCTATATTAGGATATGAATGAAAACATCCTGGTTGGTAGATCTCCAGCACTAGGACTGTGCAGCCCTGCCCTAACTGCTCCTATAAGTCACTCTGGATCAGAGTGTCTGCTAAATGACGAATATGTACACTCACCTAAAGGATTATTAGGAACACCTGTTAAATTCCTCATTAATGCAATTATCTAATCAACCAATCACATGGCAGTTACTTCAATGCATTTAGGGGTGTGGTCCTGGTCAAGACAATCTCCTGAACTCCAAACTGAATGTCAGAATGGGAAAGAAAGGAGATTTATGCAATTTTGAGTGTGGCATGGTTGTTGGTGCCAGACGGGCCGGTCTGAGTATTTCACAATCTGCTCAGTTACTGGGATTTTCACGCACAACCATTTCTAGGGTTTACAAAGAATGGTGTGAAAAGGGAAAAACATCCAGTATGCGGCAGAATTGTGGGCGAAAATGCCTTGTTGATGCTAGAGGTCAGAGGAGAATGGGCCGACTGATTCAAGCTGATTGAAGAGCAACTTTGACTGAAATAACCACTCGTTACAACCGAGGTATGCAGCAAAGCATTTGTGAAGCCACAACACGCACAATCTTGAGGCGGATGGGCTACAACAGCAGAAGACCCCACCGGGTACCACTCATCTACACTATAAATAGGAAAAAGAGGCTACAATTTGCACGAGCTCACCAAAATTGGACGAATGTTGCCTGGTCTGATGAGTCTCGATTTCTGTTGAGACATTCAGATGGTAGAGTCAAAATTTGGCGTAAACAGAATAAGAACATGGATCCATCATGCCTTGTTACCACTGTGCAGGCTGGTGGTGGTGGTGTAATGGTGTGGGGGATGTTTTCTTGGCACACTTTAGGCCCCTTAGTGACCAATTGGGCATCGTTTAAATGCCACGGCCTACCTGCACATTGTTTCTGACCATGTCCATCCCTTTATAACCACCATGTACCCATCCTCTGATGGCTACTTCCAGCAGGATAATGCTCCATGTCACAAAGCTCGAATCATTTCAAATTGGTTTCTTGAACATGACAATGAGTTCACTGTACTGAAATGGCCCCCACAGTCACCAGATCTCAACCCAATAGAGCATCTTTGGGATGTGGTGGAACGGGAGCTTCGTGCCCTGGATGTGCATCCCACAAATCTCCATCAACTGCAAGATGCTATCCTATTAATATGGGCCAACATTTCTAAAGAATGCTTTCAGCACCTTGTTGAATCAATGCCACGTAGAATTAAGGCAGTTCTGAAGGCGAAAGGGGGTCAAACACAGTATTAGTATGGTGTTCCTAATAATCCTTAAGGTGAGTGTAAATTGTAAAAGAACTATTACCATAATGGTATCAACTTTGGACGCAGACCAAAATAAGGAATTACTTATGCACTTGTTAGTCTTCCAGCTTGTTTATACAAGCAATTATAAAATCAATTTTCCATAAACATTCTCTTTGCCAGTGACTTCTCCAAAGTGGGTAGAAATATGTTCACGATCTCAGTCTGGCCCACACAAGCACAATGTCTCTGAGCCCTGTCAGTGACCATCCAAGGGAATCCACCTGTCCCATCCCTTCTCCAGATTGCGAGACAGGATGATGTGAAGGTAATTTTAGGGTTAAGTGTCCTACAATTTACTGAGCAGGTTGACACCTTGTGAAACATGAAAGGACACAGCGAGGTAAGGGAACAATTAAATGTTACCTCATCCGGCTAAGAGCTGACATTACAATCAGCCAGCAACAGAGTTTCATTTCATCACTGCACAAATCAAATAACAGCATAATGAAAACAGAGCAGTTGGGTGGCTTTTGAAGGCTTTACAAGGCTCAAAAGAAGCCTATTGAAATGATTAAATATGGGATAATCTGCCGGCTTCAATAGTCTTCTCTGAGTATGTAAATAATGTTGTAATTTCGGTAAAAGCACTACCTGGCCTATTGTAAACCAATGGCAATTCAGGACACAGTAATTAAAGCCCATTTTTACTGAAAGCATTACTGTCTCCTTTTCATGGGTGACTGATGATATTGCTGTGGGAGTGATGGCAGCTCCATGTTCTAAGAATTAAACACACACACACACACACAACAGCCCAGGCCGGTCAGTACCCGAGTCCAGCGAGACTCTTTCAGGGGTGCGCGGGGTCCGAGGGCTGGATGAGCGCTCCACCTCCACCTGGATGAGCTCCGTCTCCTCCATCTTCCTCCCTCTCCGGGGGCTGTTTTTAGAACTCCCGTTGCGGGGCCTCGAGGGGCTCGGCCGTTCTCTGACGGTGCCCTTCCTGCCCCCGGTGTCACTGGGCTCGCTCAGGTCCACGAGGTCCAGGGCTGTGGACAGAACTAAGGAAACACACAGAAGGTCGGCCACTCGTAATACATTCCCCCGATAATACCGATGTCCGCCCCAACACTCGGCGGGGCACGCTCTATCAGACATCTGTAAATACACGTTAATAACTTAGGACAACAGATACTGATTAAATCACTACAGGAACAACAGACTGACACGGTTCGCAGTTTGACAACTGTGGACAGTGACATAACCAGGACAACTTAACCGAATTCTAACATCTTTATAAACCTTTGCCATTGCTTGGGGCGTGCTTGTTCCTCGGGTACATCGAGTGGAACTGGACGTGGCTACTGAAGAAGGTTTGGGACATATCTGCTTGGGGGAAGAGGTAGGGGACAAAAGGACACTGAGTGATGGAGTAAGACAGGAGAGGAGCAGATGTGTACGTTAATCAGCCGGGGGTGACGGGTGAAGGGCTACCTGCTGTGTTGGAGGTGACTGGCCGGACCACGGGGCCATCAACGCGGCTCTCTGACAGGAAATCATCGATGGACGGGCTTAGCAGCGGGCGGCTCTCTTGCTGCTCACCAACCAGCTGGGAGGTAAAGACGCAACGGTAAGGAATGTAAGGACTAAAGATAGAATGGAAATATAGAAAGAAGACAGGAACCTCTGGCTCGCAGGTAATATCCGGCCCACCAATTTAATTTTGCCCATGAACGTTGTCGTTTAGTGTTGCAGACTGTGTCCCTGGGCTAGAGGATGTTGTAGTTGGTTGCACAACAGTATTGTTGAATACTTTTCTTATTGGCCAGAGAGGATCTCTAGACTGCACAGTAAAATGTAATATACAAACAGTAAAATCTCACAAGCATAGATATACAAACCTGTTCCCCCAAAAAAAATTGGACACTGTGTTAAATGTAAAGAAAAACAGAATACAATGATGTGCAAATCATTTAAACCCTATGTTCAACAGAAAATAGTAGCAAGACAACATTTCAAATGTTGAAACTGAGAAATATTATTGTTTCACTTTGAATTTGATACCAGTAACACATTTCAAAAAACCTGGGACAACTTTTCTTAAAGACTGTAAAAGTTGTGTAAGGCTAAAGAAAAAAACCTGGTGGAGTACCACACAACTAATTACGTTAATTGGCAAAAGGTCAGTAACATGATTAGGAATTTTAAAAATCCCAGAGAGGATGAGTCCTTCAGAAGTAAAGATGGGGAAATGTTCACCATTCTGTGAAAGACTGCACAGGTAAATAGTGCAACAATTTAAGAATAACGTTTCTCAACGTATAATTACAAAGAGTTTGGGGATTTGGTACATGATATTATGAAAAGGGTTCAGGGAATCCAGAGAATTCACTGTATGAAAGGGACAAGGCCAAAAATCAATATTGGATGGCCTTGATCTTCGGGCCTACAGATGGCACTGCATTAAAAACAGATACGATTCTGTAGTGGATATCAATGCATGGGCTCAGGAACACCCCCGAAAACCATTGTCTTTGAACACAGTACATCGCTGCATCCTCAAATGCATGTTAAAATTCTACCATACAAAGGAGAAAACATATACGAACAACATCCAGAAACATTGTTGCTATATCAGGGCCTGAGCTCATTTAAGATGGACTGATGTGAAGTGGAAAACTCCTGGGGTCTGATGAATCCAAATTGTAAATTATTTTTGGGAATCATGGACGCCGCGTCCTTCCGGGCTAAATAGGAGAGGGACCATTTCAAAAACCGAGTATCCGTGATGGTATGGGGGTGCATTAGTACACATGGCATACAGAGTGTTGTAAAAAAAAGTGATGCAACTTAGTGGTAAACATGCCCTTGTCCCAACTTTTTTGAAACGTGTTGCTAGCATCAAATTCAAAATGGGCATGTATTTTTCCAAAAACAATAATATTTCTCAGTTTGGTCATTTGATACGTTGTCTTTGTCCTATATTCAATTAAAGGGTTACATGATTTGCACATCATTTCATTCTTTATTGATTGTTAACACTAATACTCCTTAAAAAACACAGCACAACCTACAGTAATACAATGTAATATAATATAAATATGTGAATTGCTTTCTAATGTTGATGGATGATATTCTGTATCTCACATGGCTGAGGCACAAAATATACAGATCCCATTCAGATGAGCTTGTGGGGATGTTATATAGACCCCTTATGGTCATAAACTATGTGACAGTGCATGGCCTTCAAACACATTGACAGCAGCAGGAAGATGCAGAGAGCAACACAATCTCTAGCATAGTCACTGACACCATTCATCATTATACTTCTGTGTGTGGGTCTGTGTGCAAGTGTGCAGGTGTGTGTGCATGTGTGTGGGCCAGTTTATTCTGTACACCCTCTATTCATGAAAATGGACCACTCCTACGTAAGTCACATGGCCATGGCTGTCTATATAAAGCAGGCAGACAGGCATCCAGGCATTCGGTTACTGTTCTGTTGAAGGTTACATTGGACAAAACAAGTGACCTAAACCACTTTGAGTGTGGGGAGATTGTCTGTGCCAATTGCAGTGTTCCAGTATTATAGAAACGACAATCTTCCCAGGCTTTTCAGGCACAACAGGGACTAGGGGTTTATTGAGATTGGTACGACAAAACCAAAAGACATCCAATCAGTGGCAATTCTGTTGATGATAGGTTGAAGCAGAAAGGCGAGACGTGTGCTAACAGACAACAGTGGTGGTGCTGAGACTTGTAATTGTGGATAAAGCATAAATTAGAGGTATTGTTTTTATCTCAAACAGACTGTTAAAAAGTGCTCAGGAAGACGACATCGTCCTGAAGAGTTTTAACTAAGCAAGAGCAAGCTGAGCTCAGTCTCTGGCCTTGAATCCAACTGAAAGCCTGTGTTTTAAATTGAAGTGGGCCCATTAGCACAAAAGGCCCAATATTGGCCCTATTTTGAAATGTATTTGCTGTTTCTACTAAGCTAACAAATAGAATTGTGGACACACAATATGCAGGTATAAAAAGTGTTGTGAAATAATGATAATTAAAAGTGAAGTTGTTCTTTCCTGCTAAGGTGCATAGAGGCACATTGTTAAACAAAAACATAAGATTATTTTGTAATTACATATTTATTTCTCTTTTTTTTTTTTTTACTCAAACAAACATTGCATTCCGCAAGCTCTATGCAATTCAACACACGAACACCTTATACCCATGGATACACAAGAGTCAGACGGATCCTTAAACAAACACACACAGAGCTATTTAGAACAGAATGTAATCACATCACACGGACTTGCAGCCAAGACAACCTGTCGACCAGCAAATCATCCTGAAGCGTGAGTGTCCTAGTCGGGTGCATTTGATGTTGGTTACATACGCTTTCACTGCCAGGCTGTCCATTTCAGCCTCTTGTCAAATTTGCATTTGTTGCTAGCTATTGAGAAAGTGAAACCTCTTTGTAGAGCCACATGGACAAGGGCTAATGAAGGGAGGGCTGTACCAAAACAAATATTCAAACCACACTTTTGCTTATAAGGAGGCCCATTATCAGATTTGGTAAGCCAAGTATTTTATTGTTTGTTGCTTGCAGCAATGATTTGTTACGGGTCTAATTCTGTTACGGGTCATCAATCAAATATACTTTACTACTCCTTACTTGCAGCTGTCAGGTGCTTATACACACATGCCCAGCTTACACCTAAAAGAGCAAGCAACAACAGGAAGTCACAGTCACATTGTTTCCTTAGCCTTCTTCTGGCCTTCTAGCCAGTGCTCCTGTTATCACATTCAAAAATTAGGATTGGCTAGAATCCCAGGATGGCTAAAAAGGTTTCAGTTGTGTCCCCAATCAGAATCCTGGGAAATGAAGTAGCCCATCTCTCTTCTAAATACTATTAAGTATGATTGGTGGGTAGACTTTTGGACATGACCAGGGAGAAGGTACAAGTAGCTGGTTGTGTGTGCGTGTGAGAGTATCCATAACACAAATACATTTAATGATTTTTATCTGTCAGTAAATTACAAGCTGTGATGGCTTATCAAGTATCAAATTCTAGTTATCTTCTTAAAGCTTGATCATGGCCTAATTCCTGGCTGTAAACATTGGCATTATCCCAGACAATATGTCTCCTCATCATAATTTCACATCAGAGCAGATTTATAGCCTATGGGGTCAACACCTATGTGAAGGGATGAATACACACCCACCATCATTGGGGTCAGTGCCATTTCAGTGCAGTCACTTCAATGTTTTTCACTGAGCATATGGAGCTGACAGAAAATGCATGAAAACACACAGTAATTATAGACTCTCAGAAATGTCCTGTTTTCCTAATCATCAGCAGGCAGCCTATGTGAGATAATGCTTATTATGTGATATAATGGTTATTATCTCACATTATCAGGCCAGATTACATGCCACCAGATAAACCTCAGGGGGAAACCCACTATATTTTTTTGTACTTTTTTAGTTGTTCAGATTACAAATCTAAACAAAATATTTTACAAAATGTTTGGTTTGAATTGGTTGAAATTAGCTTTAAAACATCCAAATAGTCTCTCTCTCTTACACTTGTCCATCAAGAGAAATCTGAACAGCCAGCCTCATAATGTGGGTTGCTGTGAGGCCAATTATTGCTGACTATTCCTTTTCCTGGTCGCAAGGGAATTAGCTAGGACATTAGGGTGACTAGACCTTCTCAGGTATGTAGCCATGATATTGGCTAAATATAGGTAACTGAGTCCTTTTGAATATAATTATAATGTAGAACTTATTTAACACTCACACAACTAGCGTTTGCTAATACACAGCACATGTAGTATGCTTCAGAGTATGCTTGGTAGTCAACAGCCAGACTTCATCTATATGTAAATATACAAAATTAGTCCCCAGAACACTGCATTCGTACATAGTGGAATATATTAATGAGACAAAATATTAAGAACTCTAAGTAGGACTTTGGGACAACTAAGATAGATTGCAAATATAGCATGTTCAGAAAAAATGTATGATGCATGAAAGCACATTTCATATGAACACAAAATAATATCCAACCAAAACAAGATTGCTTGGATTAATTTAATTCTAAATGTAATCCAGTACAGTCCTGTAAAACTAGAAAGACAGAGAGACACAGAGAGAGAGTGAGAAAGAAAAAGAGAGCGAGGAAGCAGAAAATGAAAGCTAAGCAGCTTATGACTTTGGCAAGTTACATTTAATTTGGCCTTCCCAAGTTATAAAGACAGAAATCTCCTTTTAAATGAAACTGTTGGAATAATATTCTGAATGATGAGAAAAGCTTTGGGAACAAGTTGGCAGCTAATAAGAGAGGTCCTTGATAATGTTTATCATGTAATTGAAAGAAATAATCCCAAGCACAATAAAATCTATTTATTTAGTGTAGAAAAATAGGCATTTTGGGATTGATTAGTGATTAACATCTGAATTTGATACATGATTTCATATGCATATTTAGCATTAACTAATCTGTGATGGAAGGGCCATAATGTTAGAACTGCCTGCTAGTTAGCTCAAATCTGACGTAACATAAAAATGAAACATAGATATCTCTGTTTTCACAAAATAAAAGCAAATAAAATATGTGCCGTTGACAAAACAAAGGTGTTAAATAATATGAAGAGATTGATAGGTGTAACGTTGGTGACAGTGACACCATCAGCACAAGGAGATTGATAGGCGTAACATTAGTGACAGTGACATCAGCAGCATGAGGAGATTGATAGGTGTAACATTAGTGACAGTGACATCAGCAGCATGAGGAGATTGATAGGTGTAACATTAGTGACAGTGACATCAGCAGCATGAGGAGATTGATAGGTGTAACATTAGTGACAGTGACATCAGCAGCATGAGGAGATTGATAGGTGTAACATTAGTGACAGTGACATCAGCAGCATGAGGAGATTGATACAGCAGGTGTAATGTTAGTGACAGTAGCAGCATGACAGTGTCAAGGGAGTAAGAAAGGGAAGACAATGGTGATCTAAATCTGACAGCAGCTGGCAGTGAGGCCTTGTAACTGCAGGGATGAATTTCCTTATAAGCTGTCAATACAAACCTCTGGTCAGTACAATCAACATGAATATAAATGCAATATGCAACAATTTCTGCCATATCTGTCAATTGGATAGATGTTTTTGGCAAAGGAGAAATACTCACTAACAGAATGCAAACAAATGTATGTGCAACATAACCTTTTTGTGCGTATAAATACTTTTCATGACTTTTCATGGATTCAACACCATGTTTCCTTACGATATTTGTTCAGAATAGATAAAACCTCCTTAAATTATTAGTAAATGGTATTTAAAAACAATATTCTTTGATGTGGGAAACCAGGTAGCAATCATAAGATGTTATGCACACGATGGGAGGGCTTAAACTATTTCATTTCTATGCTGAGAAGACAGACAGGATTTCTTGCTCTAAAAGAAAAAAAATGTATCTTTAGCTTCTCAACAAACTCAGCAATGTCTGTTTTAAAAGATAGATTTTCATGTTCCCAAATCCCAAGGCATTTGTGTGTCAAAACACATTCCATAACCGAACTGTCCAATGTAGAAATGTTGAAATCATCCAAACCTAGATTTCGGGACCTACATCCAGAAGGGAATTTACCCTGCATTTGTTCACTGACTATCAGGCTGTATAAAAATATGTGCAAACTTCTAAGCCACAAAAGTTACGTTGGCTTGCAGTTTCTGTTGTCTGCTAAGCAAAGAAATCAAAGCAAAAAAGCACAGTGATGTACAATATACCAAACCAGGAAGTGCTTGATTGCTGCTTCCTTTTGGTGGACATCATGCCCACCTTGGTTGTCACAGTGTTCCCTTCAGAGGATGCCTTTTTACCCGGAAGCTCCTTCAGCACCATGGCAACAGCCCTTTCCCCTTTCCCCTATAACAGTGAGATCAACAATGACTTGTGTCAGTGGTGACAAATAGTTTCTATTCCACTTCAGTCTGTTTTAACCATAGATTCTTAGACTAAAAACAAGCCCCTCAGACTAGCAGTTTGACTGTGCACGAATGGGTCCCCTTTCATAGCAGCTTGTACATGTGAAAAAGAACATTGATTTCAATGTAAATGACCATTCTAGTCATTCAATTCCTATGGTTTTAATGGAAATTGTAGGCTGCTGTTCCAAATAATTACATAGGCAATTTGAAATAACTTAAAATGTTGGTCCACCAAACAAATCTGAATGAATGTATGTCACCTTAAAGGAATTACTTAATATACTGTTCATGTTCAGATGATGACAGAAAAAAAGGCATATAGGGCAGGTTTATTCAAATCTTACCCTACAAGGTCCGGAGCCTGCTGGTTCTCTGCTCTACCTGATAATTAATTGCACCCCCCTGGTGTGCCAGTTCAAAGTCGGTCCCTGATTAGAGGAGAACAATGAAAAAAAGCAGTGGAACTGGCTTCGAGGTCCAGAGTTCAAAGCTTATTATAACTGGTTGGACTGACCCTTTCATCCTAAGATGAATTAGGCAACCATGTAAGAAACAACTTAATTTGTCAGGATTGATTTGATAATCCATCATTCAGTGTAGTACCTATCTTGTACTTTTATTTACCTTTGAATCCAGCTTGGTTCAAGGTAATATCATTTCCAGAATATTTTTTGTGTAATACCTGGATAGTGTGGTATTCAGGTGTATCAGTAGATCAATAAGCAAAGTCATCCAAAACAGATAACCAAAATCCAACTGGGTTTTTTGCAACCTCATTACTAGATCATCTTCCTTTATGTGTGAGTACCTGAGAGGAAGGCATCAGTAACCACATCTGTACGTTCTGGCTCTATGATATTCTGATTCATCTGTTTATCACCACCAGTATAAGTTTATAAGTATAACCAACAGTTTAAGTTATGCCAACAGCTCCCCAAAAAATTCTACACAGACCATTTGATTTGGTCTATTAAACTTTATGCAACCAGTTTAAACATATTAAATAATATATATGTTATGCCAGACTGAGGCATTTATCAAGTTACAACTTGTATTTCAGAGTAGATATATTTCTTCATACATACACACATGGCACGAACACACACACATACACACAGTTATGAGCACTTAAAAGAATGGGGATGTCATAATCACCATGGGACAAAGGAAAAATGGCCTGGAAGCAATTTGGCAAGTCTGTTGAGCCCTAAATTCACCTCAACAAACTAGTGCAGTTGTTCAGTAAAATTGTTGCATTCCAAGCGGCCTCAAATTTGGTAGGAAATAAAGTATTGTGTTAGAAGTAGTTATAGATAGCAAAATAAACAAAGTAAAGGTGGTTTTACCTAGTTCAAGAGCTACCCTTGGTGTATCAAGTACTAACCAATCCTGTGATCTTGTGCTATAATAAATATTTTCACATAAAGAAGTTATGCGAGATATGCTGGATGTTTCTGTAAGACTGTGAAATACTGCACTAACAATATTACTCCTCTCCTCAACTGTTCAAAGTTATCTTACTTTGGACTTTAAAAGTCTTCTGCAGTTTTGCTGGCTCAGGCCTGGGTCGCAGGGCCGACTCCAGGCATAAGCGACATAAGCAGTCCCTTAGGGCCCTTGACCGCTAGGGGGCCTCCGACTGCCTGGGAGCCCTCGACCGATAGGGGAGAGGGGGCCCCAATACACATTTGGCTCAAGGGCCCTAAAAGACTAGAGCCGGCACTAATGGGTCGTCTCCATGTGAACTTTAGGCTTGTGATGAGTGAGCATCCTAAATATAGTCAAAACTTTTTCGGGGGGATGGATATTTGGCTTTCGTCTTATATGCCTCTCTGTTTGTCTACAGTGTGTGACTTACCCTTTTTATCTCACTCTCCAACTGTCTTACCCTTGCATTCATCTGATGCATCGGTGAAGCACTTCAGTATTGTTTTGGTTTGGGAGCAGCCGTCGCACCTCAGACCTAAAAATAAACCTGCCGTGTGCTGATCTAACATTCTAGCTCCAACCGTTGAGACTCCCAGTAGTGCTGAGTCAAGCTGATCTTTTTTTCCATCAGCATCTGATTAGACCCAAATGAAACACACCCGTAAAATGATGCATCACTTTTGCAACTCAACCGTATCATAGGTCCCAATAGCAATGGCTGAGTCAGAATTACATGCAGACTGGATAGCAAATCCGCCAATCAAATAATCTGCATTTGATTGGAAGTCCTGACCTCAAGTTATTTAAACAACGTTACTGAATTACTACAAATTTATACTCCATTTTATTGTGTACCGGGCACTGCAAACACATGCTTATCATCACTGCTGCTAAGTCTGCTAATGATGTAAATTAAACTCTTAACTGCATGTTAGTGTTGTTAGCATTTACACTTACAATTACTTTTTACCAGACACTGTCATCCAGAGTGACCTGTAGTTATTGCTTTCATCTGATGCTTGCTAGGTGGGATTACCACACAACTCATTCATAGTTAATAAAGTTTCAAGTACATTTTTTGTCCTTTCTAGCTACAGTACATCCCCCGTATCCGTGAGGGATCGGTTCTGCCAACCCTCGCGGACGTGGAAAATCGTGGATAAGTGACGCACCCCTGTAATGGTGCAGTTTACTTTATATATATATATATTTTTTTTTTTTTTCTTTATATTTTTCACTTTATAACTTTTTTGATTAGCATATATAAGATATAAAACACGTATAAATACATTAAATGTATATAAAATAATATACATAAAATATACATAAAAACATGCAATTAACCAGATTTGCGCGCTTTTAGAATTTCGGACTTCTTGAAACATTTCCCCAGATACTTGAGTTCACGAATGTGGAACCAAGGATAGCTGGGGGTTTACTGTATATTCAGAAAAGCAGGGGTTAGGATTCTAAGAGACCAGAGGTGGTTTTTGTATTGGCATGGGTAGGGATCTGTTAGGGAATGTAACTTACGTTACTTGCTGTAGAAAATAATGCATTAAGTTACTTAGTTACTTTAAGATAAGTCTTTAAGATAAGTTACGTTTTGATTCAATATTCACGTGTTGGTCACTTGTGCCCAGAAGGCACACATTTAATGGGATATCGTATAATTCCATAGTCAGGTATTGCATAGTCAGTGTCAGTCAATTATTAATCATCAATCATTTAAAGCAAGAGTGACCAATCCTATTATCTCAAGTAATCATATCCCATAATGAGAAACAATATCTGGATTTAGTTCTTTAATCAAGAATCTCTTAAATCCACAGATTATTTTGTATTGCAAGGGCCTCCACATTTTCAGGCCAGGCTTATTCACCAGTGTATATGTACAGACTTCAATACTAGATAGATCAATTGCAGTGAACAATGAAGAACAAAAAAACTGTTGTGGCCTTGTACACTGATAAACATATCTTCTCAAAAAAGAAGCACCAGGTGCTTAGGGCCCTCAACTGCTAGGGTGCCTCCAAATGCTAGGGAGCCATCGACCAATAGGGCAGCGTGGGCCCAAATTAAATTTTGCTTGGGGCCCCCAAAAGGCTAGAGCCGGCAGTGATGTGTATAATCCAATAATGTTTCATGATTTTAGTCAGAGGTGAATAATTACTAAATCTGTTTTGTAATTATTCAGAATACTCACATTTAGAAACAGAACATGTATTTAGATGTTCATTTGTGATCAACTCTGGTTGTCCAACAGAGGATGATTTGTGATCAACTCTGGTTGTCCTACAGAGGATGATTTGGGATAGAACTTTGGTTGTCCAACGGGCAAGAGATTGCAGCAAAACATAACAGCAACCTCGGTGATTGATAATATGCAAGGGTAGTAATAACAGTCAAAATAGTAAACTGCTTCCCAAGCCTGAATCACGCAGCTCAGCCTTCCGCTGCACTTGTCGACGCTACTTATTGATTTGAAATGAATGGGAGCTGGGCACGTGGCTTTGGTGTATCATAAACTTTAGCTGGAAGTGCTGGTGCTGCCATTTTTTCATTACCCCCATAAATGGTAGGCATGTAGGGTTTGGCCTAAGTGTAGGCATTTATATGCCCTTCAAAGGCAGGTTGGTGGGCCAAGATTAAAAGGGCGGATTAGGAAAAAGGCAGCAATGTTTTCCAGATTGCTTCTTGGGAACTGTATATTTAATACATCGTTGAAGTTGGTTGTTAAGCATATAAATGGTTTGTGTCCAGAGTGTACAGTTGATGAAACATTTGGGCATCTGTTGTCATATTGTAGGGAATATATTAAACAGAGGGGGATGTTTAAAGATAAGGGAATTTTAATTCAGTTGCTGTGCATTTCCTGCAAGGCCAAATGATGGAGTAAGATGGACATTTCCCTCAAGGAATTTTAGACATTGAAAGGTTCTATGGTTTTATGAATTATGGGAGAAATTAATAATTGAAATTGATATAAATTATTCTTCATTACGCTTTTCAACACTTTGCTCTTAAGCATGTTTATAAGAGGCAATGGTTTCCAACAACCTGAAAACAAGCCAAGATCAACAGTAGACGTTGGGACACTTCTCTTCATTGTGTCGGGTGAAAAAATGTTGATTTAAAATGTTTTATCCCAAAGGTTTTATGTATTTATAACCAGCAGTAAACTGGCAGCACTCATTCTAATTAATCTTGTATGAGAGCATCCCTCCTGTGGTTATTTCTGCCTGATTCTCTGTGAATGTAACTACAGTACAGATGCCCTAGAGGAGATTGGAGAGGACATTTTCCTAGCTAAACACTGAGGCTCTTTTTTCAGGGTCGTGTTCAGAATACACAAAACTGAAGTAAACAGGGAGAAATAAACACTATCCCCCCAAAAAATATCCCTGATTAGTGTTGTTGTTAAGTGCGTCCTAATCGAGATCGTAGGCAGCACAATCACAGGCCGAAGACCAGCCCTTTATGTGTCCTCACTATCCACAATCAAATGTTAATTGACGTGGTTTAGGTCAATGATTATGACAGCGGTTACTTGTGATAGCATAAAGCTTTCTTCAAAGGTAGCAATTTTTGAATCTGCAAATGCAGGATTTTAATAAGAAAAAGTTCAACCACCTTGAGGCATTTTCCAATTCACCATCCACTGTAGATCATACAATCTTACATAAATAATTTTTTTATGTCAAAGAAAGATTTGCTTATCCACATGTGCACTCAACTGCATCATCCGTTATTCCCAGTGTTGGCCAATGCGTTGAGCTCAATGGACTGAAAGCCAGGGTTGAAATCCCAGATAAATTGCAGGCCTGCGACAGCACTTTAACTCAATTCATCTCCGTTAACACCCAGTGATTACATCTGCTCAAGGAAATTACATTGAAGATTAATTCCGAAGATTATTTTCAAGTTCAAATAATTCATTACCATTAAGCAATAATGATCAAATTAATAAAATAGTTACAAAATCAGGATAAAAATACAAATCTTATTAAAATGGTGGAACATTAGGCATGCAATAGTCTACTGATGTGTTTTCTGTCTGCTCCTCCAAAATTCCTGAAATGTAAGTATGTGAATTTTGAAGAAAAATAATTTTAATTTGCCAGTATTTGTTTGTGGAGCCCTCTTTGAAACATACAAGACTATCTTTCATTTCCTAAGGCCAGCAGGGCAGACAAAACAAAGGGCAACGTTTTTACTTTGATAAAGCCTGGCCTACAAGGCCTGGTTTCATCACCACTGTCTCTTGAGCCTGACTTCACAGAGTCTAAAACTTCATCCAGAACAGAGCTCTGTCCCAGGAGGTTCTATGATTGAGATTCAGATCCAAAAAGGGTCTGAAACAGTCTTGGTGCAAGCAACACAAATGAGAGGTTTAGAGTTGCTGACAAACTGGCAGAAATCAGATTTGTTGCCCCTAAACAAATCCAGGGACACTGAAATAGCTTGCATACTCTATGTCGAAAACGTTTGGGTAAATGTTCCCTCTTTTTTTTTTAATAAGACTGAATGAGATTTAAATAGATGGGCAAAGTCACCATTATATTTCCGGTCTCGCATTTCTGTAATTAAAATAACTGCATTGCCTTGTATTCACTTTGGAATTTCTATGATTCCTCCATATCCAATATCAGAATACTGGGACACACTGGGTGCAACATCTAGTAATATTTGTAAAAGACCAAGAATCAAACAATTGGCTTTACAAAGACCCTGGTGGGTGGGCTGTTCTGAGTTTTATAACACTATTGTGTGGGGGACAACTGTTATATGAATGAATTCTAATGACAGTCTGGTGCTCAGTGAAGAAGAAACTTGTTTTCTCTCACATATTAAAGTATGTAATATACCCTGATATCCCCTTAAAACTAGCTGGACATTATGACTCATGATCTGTGATGTTTTGTCTGCATGGAAATAAGTTGTTTTGCTGATTATTTTTTTGTAATTGCGTTTAATTAGCAGTGAGAAACACTGCTCTAACCAATACTACAGGTGCTGGTCATAAAATTAGAATATCATCAAAAAGTTGATTTATTTCAGTAATTTCATTCAAAAAGTTAAACTTGTATATTATATTCATTCATTACACACCGACTGATATATTTCTTTTAATTGTGATGATTATAACTGACAACTAATGAAACTCCCAAATTCCGTATCTCAGAAAATTTGAATATTACTTAAGACCAATACAAAAAAATTTTTTTTTGAAATGTTGGCCAACTGAATAGTATGAACAGGAAAAGTATGAGCATGTACAGCACTCAATACTTAGTCGGGGCTCCTTTTGCCTGAATTACTGCAGCAATGCGGCGTGGCATGGAGTCGATCTGTCTGTGGCACTGCTCAGGTGTTATGAGAGCCCAGGTTGCTCTGATAGTGGCCTTCAGCTCTTCTGCATTGTTGGGTCTGGCGTATCGCATTCCTCTTCACAATACCCCATAGATTTTCTATAGGGTTAAGGTCAGGCGAGTTTGCTGGCCAATTAAGAACAGGGATACCATGGTCCTTAAACCAGGTACTGGAAGCTATGGCACTGTGTGCAGGTGCCAAGTCCTGTTGGAAAATGAAATCTGCATCTCCATAAAGTTGGTCAGCAGCAGGAAGCATGAAGTGCTCTGAAACTTCCTGGTAGACGGCTGCGTTGACCTTGGACCTCTGAAAACACAGTAGACCAACACCAGCAGATGACATGGCACCCCAAACCACTGACTGTGGAAACTTTACACTGGACTTCAAGCAACGTGGATTCTGTGCCTCTCCTCTCTTCCTCCAGACTCTGGGACCTTGATTTCCAAAGCAAATGCAAAATGTACTTTCATCAGAGAACATAACTCAGCAGTAGTCCAATCCTTTTTGTCTTTAGCCTAGGCGAGATGCTTCTGACGCTGTGTCTTGTTCAAGAGTGGCTTGACACAAGGAATGCGACAGCTGAAACCCATGTCTTGTATATGTCTGTGCGTGATGGTTCTTGAAGTACTGACTCCAGCTGCAGTCCACTCTCCCCCACATTTTTGAATGGGTTTTGTTTCACAATCCTCTCCAGGGTGCGGTTATCCCTATTGCTTGTACACTTTTTTCTACCACATCTTTTCCTTCCCTTCGCCTCTCTATTGATGTGCTTGGACACAGAGCTCTGTGAACAGCCAGCCTCTTTAGCTATGACCTTTTCTGTCTTGCCCTCCTTGTGCACAGTGTCAATGGTCGTCTTTTGGATAGCTGTCAAGTCAGCAGTCTTCCCCATGATTGTGTTGCCTACAGAACTAGACTGAGAAACCATTTAAAGGCCTTTGCAGGTGTTTTGGGTTAATTAGCTGATTAGAGTGTGGCACCAGGTGTCTTCAATATTGAACCTTTTCACAATATTCAAATTTTCTGAGATACTGAATTTGGGGTTTTCATTAGTTGTCAGTTATAATCATCAAAATAAAAAGAAATAAACACTTGAAATATATCAGTCTGTGTGGAATGAATGTATACATTATACAAGTTTCACTTTTTGAATGGAATAAATAAATAAACTTTTTGATGATATTCTAATTTTATGACCAGCACCTGTATATGCCGATGACATTGTCTTTTATGAAAACAAACCTAGCGACTAGTAACCCAGCTACTGTATACTTCATTTAAATGATCTGTTTGGTACAATTTCTGTCTGTAGAACAAATTGTATTTACATGTGAATTGATGGCTGTTTGCAAGACCACACAGAGTAACATTAATTTACAACCCCTTTTCCAAAAATGTGTGACGCTGCTTAAAATGTAAATAAAAACAGAATGCAATGATGCGCAAATTATCTAAACCCTGTAATCAATAGAAAATAGTACAAAGACAACATATCAAATGTTGAAACTGAGACATTTTATTGTTTCTGGAAAAATATATGCCCACTTTGAATTTGATGCCAGCAACACGTTTCAAAAAATTTGGGACAGAGGCAACAAAAGACTGAAAATGTTGTGTAATGCTAAAAAACTAAATCTGATGGAATATCACACAACTAATTAGGTTAATTGGCAACAGTGTTGTAACCTTATTGTGTATTAAAAGAGCATCCCAGAGAGTATGGGTCTGTCAGACGTGAGGATGGGAAGGGGTTCACCATTCTGTGAAAGACTGGATGGGCAAATAGTTCAAGCAATTTAAGAATAACATTTCTCAATGAAAAATTGCTAAACTTTTTGGGATCTCAACACCTGTGGTACATGATATTATTAAACGATTCAGAGAATCTGGAGAAATCTCTGTATGCAAGGGACAAGCCCGAAAAACAATATTGGATGGCCGTGATCTTCGGGCCCTCAGACAGCACTGCATTAAAAATAGACAAAATTCTGTAATGGACATCAATGCATGGGCTCAAGAACACTTCCGAAAACCATTGTCTTTGAACACAGTACATCGCTGCATCCACAAATGCAAGTTAGAACTCTAACATGCAAAGAAGAAGCCATACATAATCAAGATCCAGAAACACTGTCACTTTATCTGGGCCCGAGCTCATGAATTGAAGTGAAGTGGAAAACTCTCCTGTGGTCTGACAAATCAAAATGTGAAATTATTTTTGGGAATCATGACACTGCGTCCTCCGGGTTAAAGAGGAGAGAGCTTGTTATCAGCGCACAGTTCAAAAGCCAGCATCCATGATGGTATGGGGGTGCATTAGTGCACATGGCATGGGTGACTTGAACATCTGTGAAGGCACCATTAATGCTGAACGATATATACAGGTTTTGGAGCAGCATATGCTGCCATCCACGTGCCGTTTTTTTCAAGGAAGGCCTTGCTTATTTCAGCAAGTCAATGCCAAACCACATTCTGCATGTATCACAACAGCATGGCTCCTTAGTAAAAAAGTATGGGTGCTAAACTGGCCTGCCTGCAGTTCAGACCTGTTCCCTATTGAAAACAATGGAAAACATCGACATCGAACTGTTAAACAGCTGCAATCCTATATCAAGCAAGAGTGGGAATACATTTCACTTGCAAAACAACAGCAATTGGTCTCCTCAGTTCCAAAACACTTACAGAGTATTGTTAAAAGAACAGGTGATGCAACACAGTGCCATTGTACCAACTGTATACAGTATTGTACCAACGTGTTGCTGGCATCAAATTCAAAATGAAATTCTTCCAAAACAATAACATTTGTCAGTTTCAAACTTTGATATGTTGTCTTTGTACTATTTTCAATTAAATATAGGGATACATGATTTGCTCTTTTTATTTGTATTTTACTCGTAATTTGGAAACAAACTTACGTATCAAAAACGTTTTTTTCTGCTGCAGTCTTGATGTATAAAACTTTAATTGGTTTATGTAACATGAACTGTGTCTGCTCTCCTGCTATTCATAAATAAATCTGCCTTTGTTTGGCGTGCCCCTTGCTTTGTCAAAGTCCTGTCAGAGAGAGCAGCGGTTAAAGTAAATCAGAACATACAGTCCAGTACAGCATCTTGGTAAAACAAACAGTGAGCAAAACCGTAATGGTATTTTTTTTTATTCCAATAACAAAGGAGGAAAGGCCAAGAAAATTATAGACAACTAACTACACAAACATTTAAAATGACGAAGATGTAAACCGACAGTTAATTGAAACGGCAGTACACATTGAAACGTATAATGATGTCTACTCCTTTTCTCAGCAGGTACACATTCATATGATGCAAGCCAGCACGTTTTTATTATCAATTAATCATATATTACGTACAGTATTACCTATATTACATACAGTCTAACCCATATTTATTTAGTAGCCTATGATCTCCAAGGGCCTAGGTCATACAACTGCTACTATGTATTACCTCACCATGTGCCATAAACACAGTGATTGACTGATTATCAAACAGTCACTTAAAAAGCAGCACACTTTTGTCTACTCTCAAAATAATACCAGAAACTTAAGAGTGGAGTATGCACCTGCCATTATATGATTGGAAAGAGTCTGTTACAAATAAACTGTGTGATGACCTACACCAACTGTCAATAGGACCACAACAATTATAGCCTGAATTGATGGGTTCACTGATGCATTGAATCCAGCCCTAAGCCCTTAAATCCATTATTTCTGGAGACAAAGTACTATATTGCAAATAGCATAGTCCTACAGGGATACTCTTCTCCTCACACAGCCTCTTGAGAAAAGACATTTTAGCCTCAAGCCTTCAGTGTCTTGCATTCATTTCAGCACCAAGGTCATATTTGCCCCATTCTGGTCACACTAGCTGCTCATTAGAAATCCCCACTCATGCCAAAGAAGCGTCTAAAACATACAGTATAAAGCCCAGTGTGTGGTCCAAATCTATCATTTATACTTCTTATCTCAAGCGAGTTCCGTAGGTATGTAATTTTCCGTTGATGCGGTCGATATGAAGTATGGCCATGAAGGATGAGTGCTTCATTTGAAGGGCACACACACAGCCGGCAGACCACCTGGGAGGTGACTCTGTGACATTTTGATCCCAAGTCAGAAGCTCTTCGGCTCACTGCTGCAAAAACATTCTATTTGTCCATCAATGCCACAGGTATTTACATTTGTCTAACCAATTAACTACCACAACAGCACTGTCCACAACAACACTGTCCACAATACTGCCCACAATACTGTCTACAATACTGTCCCCAACAAAACTGCCCACAACAATACTTTCCACAATACTGCCCACAATACTGTCTACAACACTGTCCACAACAAAACTGTCCACAACAATACTGTCCACAATACTGTCCAAAACAACACTGTCCACAACACTCTCCACAATACTGTCCACAACACTGCTGTCCACAATACTGTCCACAACACTGCTGTCCACAATACTGTCCACAACACAGTACATTCGACAACAATACTGTCCACAACACAATACTGTCCATAATACTGTCCACAACACTGTCCCTAACACAATACTGTCAACAACAATCCTGTCCACAACACCACTGTCCACAATAATACTGTCCACAACAACACTGTCCACAATACTGTCCACAACTCTGTCCACAACACTGTCCACAATAATACTGTCCACTACAAAACTGTCCACAATACTGTCCAAACAACTCTGTCCACAACAATACTGTCCACAACAATACTGTCCACAATACTGTCCAAAACAACACTGTCCACAACACTCTCCACAATACTGTCCACAACACTGCTGTCCACAATACTGTCCACAACACTGCTGTCCACAATACTGTCCACAACACAGTACATTCGACAACAATACTGTCCACAACACAATACTGTCCATAATACTGTCCACAACACTGTCCCTAACACAATACTGTCAACAACAATCCTGTCCACAACACCACTGTCCACAATAATACTGTCCACAACAACACTGTCCACAATACTGTCCACAACTCTGTCCACAACACTGTCCACAATAATACTGTCCACTACAAAACTGTCCACAATACTGTCCAAACAACTCTGTCCACAACAATACTGTCCACAACATTATTCATGATAATGTCCACAACACTGTCCACAACACAATACTGTCCATAACACTGTCCACAACACTGTCCCTAACACAATACTGTCAACAACAATCCTGTCCACAACACCACTGTCCACAATAATACTGTCCACAACAAGACTGTCCACAATACTGTCCACAACATTGTTCATGAAAATGTCCACAACACTGTCCACAACACAGTACAGTCGACAACAATACTGTCCACAACACAATACTGTCCACAATACTCTCCACAACAATACTGTCCACAACAACACTGTCCACAACCATACTGTCCACAACAATACTGTCCACAACAACTCTGTCCACAACCATACTGTCCACAATACTGTCCACAACACTGTACATGATAATGTCCACAACACTGTCCACAACACTGTCCACAACACTGTCCACAACACAGTACAGTCGACAACAATACTGTCCACAACACTGTCCACAACACAATACTGTCCATAATACTGTCCACAACACTGTCCTTAACACAATACTGTCCACTACAACTCTGTCCACAACACCACTGTCCACAATAATACTGTCCACTGCAACACTGTCCACAATACTGTCCACAACAACACTGTCCACAACAACACTGTCCACAATAATACTGTGCACAACAACACGGTCCACAATAGGACAGTGTTTGGACAGTATTGTGGAGACTGTGGTGGACAGTCAACAACATCCCTGTCAACAACAGTACTCTCCACAATATTGTCCACAATACTGCCCACAACGCTGTCCACAACGCTGTCCACAATACTGTCCAAAACAATACTGTCCACAACGCTGTCCACAACGCTGTCCACAACGCTGTCCACAATACTGTCCAAAACAATACTGTCCACAACGCTGTCCACAACACTGTTAACAATATTGTCCGCAACAGGCAAATTCTTTACTTATTTTTCTCCAAAGAACCCACTAATCATAAATCATTTATTGTGTTTTAGGCTTTAGTGTGTCAGCTGAGAGGCTGACAGCTCTCCAACTCTATACCCTTCTGTCCAAAGACATGAAATAGATACAAACATACACATACACACACATTTTTGGTCTATCATTAGCTAATCCAAAGGGTAGTTAATGACTCTAATGAATGAAACCATTTATATTTTACATAGGACATCTCTGGCTGCCCTCTCCCTCCTCCTGCTCTGTCCGTCTGTCTGTCTAGACACACAACCAGAGACTGATACAAGTCTAGCCTGATTCTGTAATGACATATACATCTCTCAGGCTTTTTGTATGTTAAATCTCCTTTGTTGAAAGTGCGTTGTGGGGCATTTTAGTATGAACAGATTTCTTGCTGGAACAGCACTGGGTCGTTTTTCAAAGCCACACTGCAGCAACATATGCGTGCCGGAGGCATGGCTTAGAACGCTGCTCCAATGGAGGCCATAAATACGGAGTTTGGAATGATGTTGAGTCATTGGATTTGTATTCACATAGACTGAAACTACTGACAATGCTGCGCCAACGCCCCCATTAATGTGAATAGCAAACACTTCAATTCTATTTCAAAGGCCACAATGTTATTACTGGCACTAACATGCAGGTGTATCTCAGGCTTAAAGGCTTAATTGAATTCATATAACAGAAGTTCAAGGTTGTAGTGTGATTGAAATTTAAAGGCAGTGTTGACTGTAGCAGAGACTTCATTCATGGCCGCATATGTCAGCTTAATCGTAAATGTGCTTTTAAAGTGCATTGCGCAATCTGTACTTCTACAGCGACACAGTTTGAATGGAGCCTCAATGTTATCTTCTATTCGGGAGGGCTTGGTTACTGTGCAGAGACACAAACAGATTGCTTTAAAACAATTTAGCTCATCTCCATTACCATAACTTCCATCATTCCAAATTGAGCATTACAGATAACACTAGATTACTTACAGGCACTTCCCAGAAAACAGGCAGCATAATTCTAATTCATAACAATACAACAATCACAACAATACTGTCCGTAATACTGTCCATAATACTGTCCTCAACAGTGTCCACAACACAATACTGTCCATAATACTGTCCTCAACAGTGTCCACAACACAATACTGTCCATAATACTGTCCACAATAACACTGTCCACAATACTGTCCACAACAATACTCTCCACAATACTGTTCCCAACACTGTCCACAATACTAGTAATAGTTCAACAGCTACGAAACAGCCAAATACACAAGATGTATTCTCTCAAAAAGGAGGTGCCAGACCTGTCTGGATGCTTTTAGGTTGTATGAACGTTTTGTCTGAGAGTTTTTATGCTTTACTGGTTCAAATGGAATGTGGGTCCAAGGGATTTTTTCCTCAGCAAAGGTGTGAAAGTGTAAGCATTGGCTGAACAATCAAATGACAATGCATTGTATTGTCCTGACAATTTGGAAGATTGAGACCTCTGGGAATAAAATGAGTCCCAATGCACTTAACAGCATGTAGTTGTAAATGGGGTGTTTTCACTCTCCATTTCCTTCTCTGAACAAGGCTGAAAAGACTTCTGGTCATATTAGTGGTTTTTACTTAGAAGCAGTGTTCCACTTCCACATTGTAATATTCTTCTTATGGATGGAAACATTAACAGTTGGTTCACAGTTAGGATAGAAGCATACATATATGAGAATGTGAAAACAATCCTAGCAGGTAAGTGGTAGATTTTCTTTTTGGCAAATTGTCAGACGCTTCATTTACTGCTGTGAAGTTAGATCCTCTGCTAAATTTGTGTGATCAAATCAAGGTCGTATTATCTTTGACTACTGTGCCACCGACCTCCAGTCAAGTACCGGAAGTCGTTTTCACATTTAATTTTAGTAAATAATATGTCATTCATTTTTTATGGAAGCACCATTCCGAAAATGCATTCACTGTCAAAATGAAAAGGCATTTATTCTCTTGTGATCATTGTTTTAAAAACAGACAACATTGTTCCAAAAAAAATTTCTTCTTCAGCAACAACACCTTGACCTGACCATAAATGAACTATGAAGGCGCTTTCAAAAATCAAACTTGTTCCATAAACTGTAGATGGAAGGACATTAATGACAGCCTAGGCTTTGACATAGTTATGTCTGTCGGGCAGCAATGCAGGTTTTGAGATCGGTTGTCTTTGTCCACTAGCTAGCAATAACTTGTTCAAGTGACGCGCACACTCTCCTGTCCAAGTCAAACCTGAATGAGGTTGGGTTTTTGAAATTTCATTTACATGTTATTCAGCAGACTGATTATGTCAAATTTGCATGAAAATGATATTCATATTTACTGCTTGACTCAACCAGGTAGATTATAGGACAACAAAAACATAGATTATAGGACAACATGATAGGCCCATGGGCCCCCAGAGGTCCGGGACAAAGCCAACTTGCAGGGACTGCATGTGTCCTCTACACCAGTGAATCTGTATCATTATCTTCTACCCCCAAAAGCCTGGTCTTCAAGAAACAGTAGAGCAAACGTCAGATGTAGTGTTCTGCCCACCCTTTGTCGCCTCCTCTATACTGTACATCACCAAGCCTTAAAGGCCACAGTCTGACTTAGATGTTGAAAATAAAATGATTGTAGTCTTATTATAATTATTGTGTTCATTATAATTATACAGTGTAGGCCATGTATCAGACTCACCTCTAAACAGTTTGAAATGCAATTTTGTAAGAATTGTTCTATATAAATAAAGTTGGATTTGACAGTTATGCGTGCAAACATGACATGACAAAGTGTCCTGGAGGGGTGTGGGGGGGGGGGGGGGGGGGGTAATAGATAAATACACATTGCGTGGGCGTGATTGAGTTTGGTCATTGTGGGACTCCTAATTCTGTTGTGCTGGACGCACCATCTTTCTTTTACCTTGTTCAGCAGAATCTTGCACACCTGGCGATATAAGCCGATACGGTAAATGCATTACCAGAACACGTCATTTGTCGCCCTTTTGTGGTGGTGAGCTGCATTAACGAGACATCACTAATACAAAAGTGTGGTATACATCAATCAAAATGGTCGAGCCAGGCCCTGGTTGTCACCGTTTTCAGCTCAGAAAAACAGAGCCTTATGTACAGCCCACTCTCTCCAGAGTCGTCAGTGGCTGTTGTCTTGTCACGTGGACAATGGCCATGACCATATGGTTGGAGCTACAAACTAATAAGTAACTTCATTCAAATCTGGAGAGTCTCTGGCACAAGTGTATGGGCTTAGTTTTGCTGTAAGATGCCCACAAGCCATGCTGTCAAGCAAACGCTGAGATAAGGAGTCAGTGGACAAATCACCCTCATCACGTGCACTTACAAATACGATTGAAATCAGGGTCAAAAAAATATTTTCCTAAACAATAAAACAAATACAAATGAATAATTGTATCATATCTTTGATAAAAGACAGGTAAAGCAATAAATAATAAAACAAAACTTTAGTTTGAAATTTTAAAGAAGACCTGGTCACAATATCACAATATCGCTAATTTGATAGAATTAGTTTCATAGAATTTAGTGCCTGGGACCTTTATGTATTAACATTTAAAACTTGTTGTTATTGGTGTAGGCCCTTTAGTGTTTCTCAACCCCTGCTCCTTGGCGCCCTCCTGCCCTGAATGTTTTAGATCTCTCCCTGCTCTGTCACACCTGATTCAAATGATCATCTCATTATCAAGTCCTTCATGAGCTACATCAGGTATGTTAGGGCAGGGAGAGGTGTAAAACATGCAGGGCAGGGGGGCATCCAGGAGCAGGGTTGAGAAACTGGTGTAGGCAAACAGATTTCAGTGGGAGTGATAGGAGTCACCTTACTGAATAAAGTAATCATAGTTTAAAATCCCATGTCTGGGTAGGACAGGACACATCTTGAAGAGGGAGGATGGCTGAGGAGGCAGTTACTGTGTCACATGACTGGATGGTAGATTAATCCAATCTATCCCAATCTATTTACTAAACAGACTCAGTGTACTTAGGTGGAAGTTTCTGGGAATTAAACTAGCCCTGTCAACACACCAACAAAAGTGCATCTGAGCAATAAAACTGTCTCCCTTTTGAGTTTTCACCATGATCAAAAAGGAAATGTATGTATGGATCTGTAATAGAAATTACATTTTATACATTTCAGCTACAGAAGAGCAACATCAGTGAGGGTGTTGTGTTGTGTTGTGGGGACTGTACCATCACTTTGTAATGCAGGATTAATCAAAGCCTTGAGGTCCGGAGACAAGAACTATTGTTTTTTTTCTCTCCCTGGTAGATAAGTAATTGACTAATTTCACTTATCAGCACATTCAGGAGTTCATCTGTCCCACATTAACATAGTTTTGCATTTAAATCACACAGAAACTAATCAAAGACAAGTTTTGGATGACCAGCACTGAATTGAATGTTCTCACATCAGTATCCTTTCTCAATCCTAAAGTGTAGCCTATTTTGTACCCTCTTCTCCACTCCCCTACCTCACTATTGTACCTGGTCTGATCACTCTGCGTTGATTAGATACCATAATACGATAAAATCTAACGGCTGACAAATAGTGTCCAAATATATTTTCTACCTCAGTGTAGTTTGAGGAGTTTGAGATGTTGGTAGCTACCAGATAACATTTTACAAAATGTGACAAAAAATGCACTTCCTTTGAGTTTTTAATAAATTAAAATCAATCATAGAAACCAAAGCTTAACCACCTGTCATGCTTGTCAGCTGATTCTTCATATTCATTAAGGGATGGCTCAGGATAATTCTTCTCAAGTGTTGTGTAAGTCTGCCTTGTCCGAATGGTTTTAATACAGAAGAGCACAGTGCAGCTAAAATCTAAAAGGTAAGCATAGACCTATCTGTGAAATCAGGTGGTTTTATTTTGAGAAAACTATAATTCAGAGAGCAGGAATTAGCATGTGTTTTTTTTTTGAAGACACATGTAATGAACGATATCTTACCTAAGGCGTCCACTAGAAACCAGAAGTGGTCCACTAGAAACCAGATCACGCCTTTCCCTCAATCAAAAAAAGGGCCATTCAAACCTGTCCGTTTAATTAACCAAAAGGCAACTTGGTTTGTCTCTTAAAGTAAAGGTTATTTAGGCACAGAGCGGTTTTTAATGTTACTTTTTCAAAAACACCTAATTAATGCCCACATAAAGCATGTTTATTAACGAAAATGAATTAAAAATGTCCCAAAATCTCTAGGCTGTAATCGCTTTTAGTATTCTAGGTTATGTAGCCTAGCCTACACGTGTCACATTATACCGTTAAAAACTGTATTTTGGTGAAATTCTTAAAAATCTGATGCTTACCTGCACCTGGTACATGTTCAGGCAAATTGGAAGCAGATTGTTGAAGTCGAAAATACTATTTCAGCACTTGGTGAACGTTTTCACCATATAAGGCTTCGACAGATAAGGAGCTGTCCCTTGCGTTGGTACTGAACTAGGAGTTGACGCTCGGTTTCGAATCCAGCTGCTACCCCATCGGTGACGAGAGGTCCCGGACCACTAGTCAACACTCGGTGTTGGGCCACTACTCAACACTCGTGTTTGTCAAATACGGCACATTTTATTACAAACTAACGTATTCTCTCTGAGACGCACGGGTCCTTTTTTCAATATTTTCACAATTGCAGTATTTGTATTGTGCTCCCGAGGCTATCTTCTCTCGAGGGTAGAATGAATGTAGCTTCCCTTGTCCCATCTCCTTAACTCAACCAGAGGGACCGCTCAAGCCAACTCGTAGGCTCACGTGCCATCCCGTAATGAACGAGAATACAGTCTGAATCCACGTGAGAGATCCCGTTAGCCCGAGATGCTCTTTTGATAAGGCTCGGCAAAAACATGCATATTTTATGACATTTCATTATCACAACAATTACCCTACCAGTGATCGCAGTTGGTTTTAGCGCAGTACCATAGAAAATCAATGGTACTGTGCAGTAACATTAATACAGTGGGGAGAACAAGTATTTGATACACTGCCGATGTTGCAGGTTTTCCTACTTACAAAGCATGTAGAGGTCTTTTTATCATAGGTACACATCAACTGTGAGAGACGGAATCTAAAACTAAAATCTACAAAATCACATTGTATGATTTTAAAATGATTAATTTGCATTTAATACAAAATGAAATGCTCACATTACAGAATGCATGGTTTTATGCTCTAATTGCAGTGATATTATTATTTTTTTTTTATGGAAGTCAATGGGACATTTTTGTCCACGAAGGTGTCCAGAGGGAGTATATGGCACTACATAAAATATACTAATGCAATCAAATCAATTTGGTTGCTAATCTTTGACATATCCAAGACTCTAATAACCACCAAAGCCCCATGCCCCTACTATTTATTACATGGAAAAAATTACTTTTTTAATGATTCTTTGCAATAAATGAGGTAATTCAAACAATCAAACTGGCATTTAAAGGGTTAAAATCCTGAAAATGATTGAATGTTTGGTTGTTTTGAGCAGGTTTCAAGTTGTTTAAGAGATTTATGGAGAAAAAAAAGCTGAAAAAAATATTAATGTATAAATATTTTATATCAGTTTATTGTACGTGTACATTTTTGTCCACGCAGGTGTCCGGAGGGTTGTAAATTTGATGGGCGCACAATGGTTAAACGGTTTAAATGGTTGTGATGGCATGGGGCACTTATCCTCACACACAGACATGACGTGGCAGCGTAACTTGGCTAAAAATCTCAGTGCATGTTAAACGGCACATTCCTAAAATAAAATAAAAAACTGTTGTCAAAAGTTATTTAAATAATTCAGTTTTCAATATTTGGGTTTTCCTCATTTAAGCTACATATACATTGAGCAACATATTAAGATGGGTTAAATGTAAAGGTTTTAGTTAAATGTTATTATTAAATCACTGATTTATTTACCCAAGATATTTTTGTATTTTTTCTGTGCTATGAACCCTACAGGACTCTGTAGGAGGATGGTGCAATCTTTGCAAGAGGTGTAGTTTAATTTATTCATCCTAAAAATCACTCTTCATTTATCTTGACCAACCCCAAAGATGGTTTGTTCTAGAGAAGCCTTTCTCAAACCCATGCCCATGGATTAGTGCTGGTCCAAGGAGGAGTGCCTTTCTGTTCTCCACGGCAAATCCCACATGAGAAAGTCCCACTGATTGTAATAACGCTTAGTTAGCAGTTGGCTTTCTATTTTACACCTACAAACCGGAATAAAGTGTTCAAAGAGTTAGAGTTACTAGTTATTCTTAAAACTTAAACATATGACTCTCAGAAACACGTGTATCTTCTGTTTCCCGCTCTGGTGCCCAAAAACTGTGCAAGAAGTACTGAAAGGGGCTGTGGCAAAATGTCTTCTATACACATCTTCTTTAATGTTTTCATAAACTTTCCAATTATATTCTAACTTACCATACCATATCATCTTCTTCCGCTTATCCGGGGCCGGGTCGCGGGGGCAGCAGTCTAAGCAGGGATGCCCAGACTTCCCTCACCCCAGACACTTCCTCCAGCTCTTCCGGGGGGACACCGAGGCGTTCCCAGGCCAGCCGGGAGACATAGTCCCTCCAGCGTGTCCTAGGTCTTCCCCGGGGTCTCCTCCCGGTGGGACGGGACCGGAACACCTTCCCAGGAAGGCGTTCCGGAGGCATCCGAAACAGATGCCCAAGCCACCTCAGCTGACCCCTCTCGATGTGGAGGAGCAGCGGCTCTACTCTGAGCTCCTCCCGGGTGACCGAGCTTCTCACCCTATCTCTAAGGGATCGCCCGGCCACCCTGCGGAGAAAGCTCATTTCGGCCACCTGTATCCGGGATCTTGTCCTTTCGGTCATGACCCAAAGCTCATGACCATAGGTGAGAGTAGGAACGTAGATTGACTGGTAAATCGAGAGCTTCGCCTTGCGGCTCAGCTCTTTCTTCACCACGACAGACCGAAACATCGACTGCATTACTGCAGAAGCTGCACCGATCCGTCTGTCAATCTCCCGTTCCATCCTTCCCTCACTCGTGAACAAGATCCCTAGATACTTAAACTCCTCCACTTGAGGCAGGCACTCTCCACCAACCTGAAGTGGGCAAGCCACCCTTTTCCGACTGAGGACCATGGCCTCGGATTTGGAGGTACTGATTTTCATCCCCACCGCTTCACACTCGGCTGCAAACCGTCCCAGCGCATGCTGAAGGTCCTGGTTAGAAGGGGCCAACACGACAACATCATCTGCAAAGAGCAGAGACGAAATTGTGTGGTCCCCAAACCTGACACCCTCCGGCCCCTGGCTGCGCCTAGAAATTCTGTCCATAAAAATTACGAACAGAACCGGTGACAAAGGGCAGCCCTGCCGGAGTCCAACATGCACAGGGAACAAGTCTGACTTACTGCCGGCAATGCGGACCAAGCTCCTGCTTCGGTTGTACAGGGACCTGACAGCCCTTAGCAAAGGACCCAGGACCCCATATTCCCCAAGCACCCTCCACAAGATGCCGCGAGGGACACAGTCAAATGCCTTCTCCAAATCCACAAAACACATGTGGATTGGTTGGGCAAACTCCCATGAACCCTCCAACACTCCGTAGAGGGTATAGAGCTGGTCCAGTGTTCCACGGCCCGGACGAAAACCACACTGTTCCTCCTGAATCCGAGGTTCTACTATCGGCCGTATTCTCCTCTCCAGAACCCTGGCATTCAAATTCTAACTTACAGTATTTTAATCCCTCCAAATCATATTTATTGGTTGGGCAAACTCCCATGAACACTGGACCAGCTCTATACCCTCTACAGGGTGATGGAGGGTTCATGGGAGTTTGCCCAACCAATCCACATGTGTTTTGTGGATTTGGAGAAGGCATTCGACTGTGTCCCTCGCGGCATCCTGTGGAGGGTGCTTCGGGAATATGGGGTCCTGGGTCCCTTGCTAAGGGCTGTCAGGTCCCTGTACGACCGAAGCAGGAGCTTGGTCCGCATTGCCGGCAGTAAGTCAGACTTGTTCCCTGTGCATGTTGGACTCCGGCAGGGCTGCCCTTTGTCACCGGTTCTGTTCGTAATTTTTATGGACAGAATTTCTAGGCGCAGCCAGGGGCCGGAGGGTGTCAGGTTTGGGGACCACACGATTTCGTCTCTGCTCTTTGTGGATGATGTTGTCGTGTTGGCCCCTTCAAGCCAGGACCTTCAGCATGCACTTGGACGGTTTGCAGCCGAGTGTGAAGCGGTGGGGATGAAAATCAGTACCTCCAAATCCGAGGCCATGGTCCTCAGTCGGAAAAGGGTGGCTTGCCCACTTCAGGTTGGTGGAGAGTGCCTGCCTCAAGTGGAGGAGTTTAAGTATCTAGGGGTCCTGTTCACGAGTGAGGGAAGGAAGGAACGGGAGATTGACAGACGGATCGGTGCAGCTTCTGCAGTACTGCGGTTGATGTATTGGTCTGTCGTGGTGAAGAAAGAGCTGAGCCGCAAGGCGAAGCTCTCGATTTACCGGTCAATCTACGTTCCTACTCTCACCTATGGTCATGAGCTTTGGGTCATGACCGAAAGGACAAGATCCCGGATACAGGCGGCCGAAATGAGCTTTCTCCGCAGGGTGGCCGGGCGATCCCTTAGAGATAGGGTGAGAAGCTCGGTCACCCGGGAGGAGCTCAGAGTAGAGCCGCTGCTCCTCCACATTGAGAGGGGTCAGCTGAGGTGGCTTGGGCATCTGTTTCGGATGCCTCCGGAACGCCTTCCTGGGAAGGTGTTCCGGTCCCGTCCCACCGGGAGGAGACCCCGGGGAAGACCTAGGACACGCTGGAGGGACTATGTCTCCCGGCTGGCCTGGGAACGCCTCGGTGTCCCCCCGGAAGAGCTGGAGGAAGTGTCTGGGGAGAGGGAAGTCTGGGCATCCCTGCTTAGACTGCTGCCCTCGCGACCCGGCCCCGGATAAGCGGAATAAGATGGTATGGTATGGTAAATCATATTTAAATTTTACTGTATTTGGTTGACCTAATTTTACATATTTTTGTGTGTTGTGTATGTTTGTTATTTTTATCTCTTAATTGTATTTCATGGCCCCAATTCTCTGAAAAAGAACACTTGATGGGCCATGTTATGACTGCCTAAAAACAATTACGTGTTAGCGTGGTACAAATCACAGATACATTATATTGAAAAATGTGCATTAATTAAAAGGCAATGGTAAGTCATTTTATTTCCCCAAGCTTTCCACAGAGGAAAAAAGCCATGCTTTTCTATTCCCTAAAGCACAAAAAGTTTGAGAATCTTCCTTGTTAGAAGCAGCTAATATCTAACTTAGCAAAAACATCCAGCAGTTGAGGGCAGATGAGCAATCATGCTCCAATTTGCTCAGACAAGAATAGTCTGATTAAATCCATTGAACTGAGAAATTAACTCCCCCTATTCATTCTGTCACCTGGGGTTTTCACTGCATTTACTGTAC